>NC_065443.1:207602897-207951030 GCF_917563875.1 Diabrotica virgifera virgifera | reverse complement strand
TTGGGCCACTCTGTATAAGTAATTATTATATTAATGTTTATATTATTAAATAGAGAATTAAATAACCTTACAAATGAGATGGCACACGACCTCTATTCTCAGTTGTGAAAATCATCGATTACGTTATCAAGTCCAGGTATATATGACGTCACTACTATGATATACAGGGTGTAACAAAAATACAGGTAATAAATTAAATGACATATTCTGGGATCAAAAATAGTTCGATTGAACCTAACTTACCTTAGTACAAATAATGTGCACATAAAAATGTTACAGCCCTTTGAAGTTACAAAATAAAAATCGATTTTTTCCAATATATCGAAAATGATTTAAGGTTTTTTACTGAAAACGGATATGTAGCATTCTTATGACAGGAACATCTTAAAATAGAATTATAGAGACATTTGTGTACCCCATAAAAATTTTATGGGGGTTTTGTTTCTTTAAACCCCTCAAACTTTTGTGTACGTTCCAATTAAATTATCATTGTGGCACCATTAGTTAAACACAATTTTTTTAAAACTTTTTTGCCTCTCAGTACTTTTTCGAAAAGCAAGTTTTTATCGAGATATTTTGAATACCTGTCAAATCCACCACATATTTTTGTACTGTTAAGTACGATTGATACCTTGTAATAAATATGAAAATTTATTTATAAATTACACTTTGAGGTATATTTAGAACCAAATTAAAAAAGAAGCCACATCTCGATAAAAGGTGGCTTATCGGAAAAATAATAAGAGGCAAAAAGTTTTAAAAACACTATGTTTAACTAATGGTACCGCAATAATAGTTTAATTGGAACGTACATAAAAGTTTGGGAGGGTTTAAGGGAACAAAACCCCCATACAATTTTTATGGGGAGCACAAATTTCACTAAAATTTATTTTTAAGGTGTTCCTGCCATGAGAATGCCACATGTCCATTTTCATTAAAATATCTCTAATAGTTTTCGATAAATCGGAAAAAATCGATTTTCATTTTGTAACTTCAAAGGGCTATAACTTTTTTTGTGTGCAGATTTGTACTAAGGTAAGTTAGATTCAATCGAACTATTTTTGGTCCTAAAATATGTGATTTAATTGATGACCTGCATTTTTGTTACACCCTGTATTAGCCAAACGATTATAATTCAAAAATAAAAATCGAGGTGTTTCGTGATTTATCTCCACAATCGCCCATTCGTAAAAAGATTAATTTATTCCAACCTAAACGTCCTCACTGTATATTATCAATTATCACTGAACGATTAAAATGTTAAATTATATGAATATTTTGAATTAACTTACCTCCTTGCCTTGGTCTAAATTCTTGCTCATACATTCTATAGGTCTTCGCATGTGCTCTGAGTAGGTTATGTGAGCAAACATATTCCAAAAGACCCTGTGAAGGAATTTGGGGGGGATTATAAGCGTAACCGTATCCACCATTGCAATAAGTTTTAGGTTCGTTAAAAGTAGCCCAGTATTTAACATCATCTCCAAATTCTTCAAAGCAAACTCTAGCGTAATCTGTGTACCAGTCCACGATTGAGTCGTTTAAGAAGCCGTCCATATCTTGAAGAACCTGAGGAATATCCCAATGAAAAATGCTTACTACAGGTTCGATGTTGTTAGCTTTCAGTTCTTTGATGAGATTTTTGTAGTATTGGACTCCGAGTGGATTAACATAATCATTAACACCTGAAAGGGACATAAAATTTTAAGGATATAAACCAGGAGACATTTATACAACACATGTTTTGCCTTGTTGAAAATTTTTCAGATATTAAAGTACAATTACTAATTCCACACTTGAATAATAGAGTGATGATATTAAACAACTAACAGTATCCACAGAGAACGACAGTTCTCACCAGTGGCGCACAACACCCCTACAAGCGACACTATATATACACGAAATTTTCGATTTTCTAAACCTGACTGAATTGAAAATTGGGCTAAATCCCATTTTAAAGTTTAGGAAAAGACTCGTCCATCCATATGTTACCTCTCCATTTTGGTCCAAGGGTGTGGATTTTACGGCCCTTCCCGTTTAAAGCCTGTTTTTCGTTCTCGTCCCCAAAACTCCCAAAAATTTCAAAAATTTAAGCCCGACCTTAACGGCTTCTGATAGCACAGATCATTACCTTTCCAACACATGTTTAATTTTGAAAATCGGTTATACCATTCAAAAGTTATCGAGCTCAGAAATATGACTCAATTTTTATTTAAAAACTGGAAAATGTTTGTGGATATGTATGTATGTATGTATGTGTGTGGAAAAGTTACACCGATCTGAATTTTTTTTTCTGTGTTTCAAGAAGGTGTGAGGGCCGATTCAGAACCGGTCTAATTTTTGACTTCTAACTACCCGTAAGCCAGCTAGAGGACTAGGTAGATACAAAATAGCATATTTTTTGGGCGTATATATCTTAAGTTCAAGGAAAGACAGGAAAACCGAAAATACACCAAATTAATAGGGTTGAGTTAAGCTTTCAAGTGGCGTTTAAGCGATCAAGCTGAGACATACACACTGCTCGCCATAGCCAAAAAACTGAAAAATTAAACTTTGAAAATTTTGGTTTTTCGACAATTACTCAAAATTTCAACCTACGAATTGCGCCAATAACTGAGAGTTTGTAGAAGGACTCAGGACGCGTCTAACGGTGTATACCTCATATCTGGGAAAATTCGAATTTTTAAGTTATAGGCTTCATAAGTATAATCAAATCTATTTCTTATGGGAAAAACGGTTTTTCAAGCTCAATAATTTCTGTAATACGTTCAGTTATCATACTCGATCTTGGATGTTGGTCAGATACTACTTGTCAATACGTTTCAAATTCATGTTTAGTGATCAACATCAGGTAAACCGTTCAGAAGTTATAGAGCTCCAAAAGTATAATTAGTCCAGGAACTGAAATTTTTCACTTCGAAATTTTTACAGAATGGATAGATTTGCTTGAAAATTTGACAATAAGTAGTGGATAGTCCAAGGATCAAAATCTATATGATGCCGAAAGACGCTTTAACCATGGGGTGGTTGCCACCTCATCTCGTAGGTGGAAATTTTTTATTATATTTTGACCGCAAATGCTGGTAAAAACATTAATTATAAGCAAAAAATGTTCATTATACATTTTTTTTTTGATAAAATTAATAGTTTTCGATTTATTGGTTATCGAAGCTGTTAGTTTTATATCGAAAAAATTACCAGAGAACGGCAGTTCTCGCCAGTGGCGCAGAAATACACCCCCCTACACGCGACACTATTATATACACGAAATTTTCAATTTTCTAAATCTGACTGAACTGAAAATTGTGCCAACTCCCATCTTCAAGTTCAGAAAAAGACTCACCCATTCATATGTCAACCATCCATTTTGGTCCAAGGGTGTCGATTTTACGGCCCTTCCTATTTAGGTCTGTTTTTCGTTCTGGCCCCCAAAACTCCCAAAAACTTCAAAAATTTAAGTCTGACCTTTGCGGCTTCTAACAGTACTGATCATTACCTTTCCAACGCATGTTTAATTTTGAAAATCGGTTATACCATTCAAAAGTTATAGAGCTTAGAAATGTGACTTAATTTTTATTTAAAAAAGGGAAAATGTCTGTGGATATATATGTATGTGTGTTTGAAAGTTAAACCGATTTGATATTTTTCCTCTGTGTTTGAAGAGGGGGTCAGGGCCGATTTAGAACCGGTGTAGTTTGTGACTTTTGACCACCCATAAGCCAGCTATAGGACTTGGTAGGTACAAAACGGCATATGTTCTGGGGGTATATATATTCGGATCAAGAAGAGCCAGGAGAACCGCAAATACATCAAATTAATAGTGTTGACTTAAGCTTTCAAATGGTGTCCAAGCCGTCAGAATCAGACATACACACGGCTCAGTATAGCCGAAAAACTGAAAAACTAAACTTTGAAAATTTTGGTTTTTCGACAATTACTCAACATTTCAACCTACAAATTGCGCCAATGACTTAGCGTTTATAGAAGTACTCCAGACGAATTTAACGGTGTATACCTCATATCCCGGAAAATTTGAATTTTTTAGGTTATAGGCTTCATAAGTATGATAAAATTTATTTCCTGTGGGAAAAACGATTCCTCAATCTCAATAATTCCTGTAGCTTCAATTTTCATACTTGACCTTAGATCCATCAGATACTACTGGTCAATACGTTTCAAACTCATGTTTACTGATCAAAATCGGTTAAGCCGTTTAGAAGTTTTTAAGCTACAAAAGTATAATCCAATTAACGATTATTCCCGAAATGGTTTATGTAGTTGTAGTGGTTACGACGCTAAATTTGATCTGGCAACGGACAATCCGACTTCATTTACCGGCCATCTCAATTTTTTTTTCAATCTATTTCGAATAAAAAAAATCAAGTGTACATTCGATGGACACTAGATCATTTGGGAAATAATGCAACAAAGGTGACCATTTATAAAGCTTGACGTGTAATAGAGGAACATTGCATTCAACTTCATACATTTAATTTATAAATAACTTTGAAAAACTCCTGATACAAGAATAAAAAACCGCTAAACGCCGTAAAAATGAGTGGCGCATAAAATATTCCAGCTACAAAAGATCTGATATGAATATTACGTGGCGCGAAAATGGATTTTCATTTGATGCAAAACAAAATTCTAGTTTTATTTTAAAAGATTTTTCCATAATATTTGCTAAATTTGAAGTAAACGCGCCACAAAAGAGTTTCAAATTTCAAACTGTATCAAAGTTACTCTTTTGTGGCGCGTTTACTTCAAATTTAGCAAATATTATGGAAAAATATTTTAAAATAAAACTAGAATTTTGTTTTGCATCAAATTAAAATCCATTTTCGCGCCACGTAATATTCATATCAGATCTTTTGTAGCTGGAATATTTTATGCGCCACTCATTTTTACGGCGTTTAGCGGTTTTTTATTCTTGTAATATTATAATCAAACAAAAAAAAAAGCACAAAACAGTGGTTAGTGTGTAACAAGTTGGTACAAGGTATAAGTAGGTAGAAAGGACAAAATCTTAATAGTAGGTCGCACAATATACACACGCCCAAACTTATATGGAATCACCATGTATTTCAAAGCAATATTTATTTCTTTTGAAAAAACTTGTTATTGTTGCGAAGAATAAAGGTTTTCATTGAAAATAAAAAATCGATAAGACAATCAGATAGTACAGCTAGTTACGGTATAGTTTATTTGCTTGAGTTGCAAATTTAACGAAAATACCTAAACTAAAATATGCGTCATGTGGGGTTATAGAACTTACAACGGGGAAAGATATTGGTCTTGTAGAGAAAGTAATGTTTTCAGAGGGACATAGGCAGCAGGAATCAGGAAAGCTTAAAAATAAAGCAAGGAAAAGTCGGCAAAAAGTAATAATGGCTTGCCACGATCGTTTAATTGTCCAGTCAGCTGGAAAACACCCAACCGTTTCTCATCTGAAGCTCAAAAGACAGCTTTTAGAAGCTACAGGTGTAACTTTTTCAGTGGAAACGATAAGAAAAAGAGTTCGTGCCAGGAAGTATACATACAGCAGGAGACAGTTACAAGTTCCCGAGTTATCAAGGCAGCACAAGATTGGTCGTCTAAATTGGTGTCTTCTCCACCAAACCTGGAACATTGGGAATGGACAAAATATGCTATTTTCAGAAAAAGTCAGGATTGGTGTAAAATCAGATGACCCACGAAATCGTGTACTTAGAGGTCGAAGAAGACAAGCAAGAACGAAAACTATCAGATCTGTTCACAAATGTACAAGCGGAAGTATAATGTTCTGGAGACTAATTGTGATCCGTAAAAAAAGTCCTTTAATTTTCATCCAATCAACTTTAACTGCTCACAGGTATGTTATAGTTAGGCTCTGGAGAGATGCAACAGGAGAAAATTTAATTTTCATGCATGATAATGGACCTCCACATACTATTAGAGTGACTAGAGACATAATTGAAGCAGAAGGTATCCCTTATTTGGAGTGGACAGCTTGCTCACCTGAGCTTAACCCTATAGAGTATTTGTGGGATTTGCTTAAAAGAAAAATTAAAGCTCGCTGGGATAATCCACAAAACACCGCACGGCTAGTATAAGCTGCTTATGAAGAATGGAGCAACCTACCAAAACAAAATGTTGAAATTTGATTAGGAGCGTGTCCACGCAAACTGAAGCTTGCATAGGACTAGAGGTAATAACACTGACTACAAAAAAAAAAATAAAAAAAAACAAAAACAATTTAAACATTATTACTTTTACATTGGAATTTTTTATTCTATTGACTTTAAAACAACTAGTTTTAATTTGTTTGTTAAATACTTTTTTGTTTTATTTAATTGTTACGTATTTGTTATTAAATTGCTTTAAAATAAATTATGTTTGACTTCGTGTGTTCGTTTTTTTAAATTCGCACGAAATAATAAGAAATATCAGATGATTCGATATAAGTTTGGGGGTGTGTAGTTAATGTATGAAATTAAGGAAATATTAAAATCAGAGCAAAAGATGTGACCAAATTACATGAGAAGGGACGATTGGAACCTCAATGCAATCAAAACTATTCTCATAAAGTCTTAAGAAACCTATAAACGAAGATAAAGATCATATTATTATAAAAAAAATTCATTCAAGAAATTGATTGTGTTAACTTCTTCTATGGTGTATTTTTGGTCGCTGAATCGAATGCAACTAGTCGCGATTACTCAAAATGTTTCTTATTTTGTTAATAACAAAAACAATTGTTTATTCGTCGAAATGCTCGAACTAATGCGCTATCTTCAGCAAGTTTGTAGTACTTTCTCATAGTATTTTTATACCCTAAATCGATTGCCACTATTCGTGATAGCTTAAACCACGTTCCGGCTTTGTTATTAATAAATTATTGTAAAAATAACGGTTTATAGTACGTTTACTCACGGTTTTTCCTATAAATTTTAAAAAACCACTTGGATTGACATGAAATTTGTCATACACGTAGCTAACGTATCAAACTAAACAAGTGATATTCTGCCGATTTGCGCTTTTACTCTGAAGGGGAGTTTCACCCCTTTTCGGGGGTGAAAAAAGAAACCTTTACAATAAGTCCGGAATTGGATAAACTAATTAATTCTAAGTAACTTTCGTTCCATACAGTTTTTTCAGTAGGTCAATACTTTTCGAGTTATTTACGAGTGAATATGTTCAATTTTCAACAAAAAAACCACGTTTTTGGTGGTTTTATAAGCACTTTCGAACTGATGAAAAACATAAGTAAAGCAATTTGTGAAGCGGTACTGATTTATTTCATTTGGAGATGCTAATTAGGGGGTGATTTTCCTGTTTTTTTTTACCAAAAAAAGGGACCAACTCTATTTCGAGCTTAATTTATTTTTGATACTAGATACTTTTTCAAATAACAAGAATAAAGTTTTTTTTAAGCTTTAAAAAAGTTGTAATGAGTTTTCCTCAAAAAGTTCTTCATTTTTTGGTTATCTTATGTTGAAATATTCGATTTGGAATTTGACGAATATGAACCTGTTGTTCATTAGCTACAACTCCTCTTCTACTGGGTCTACGGACCTCACCATTTTTTTCACTTTTTTGTAGTCTATATTTTTGTTAAGAATTTTTTTTTTAATACTTTTTGAGTTATTTGCGAAAAAAATGTCTAAAAACGTGGGTGTTTTGTTGAAAAATTAACATATTCACTCGCAAATAACTCGTTAAGTATTGAATTAGAAAAAAACTGTTTAAAACAAAAGTTGCTTGGAATTAATCAGTTTATCCACTTCCGGACTTATTGTAAAGGATTCTTTTTTTACCCCCCGAAAAGGGGTGAAACTCACCCACAGGTTAAAAATACACATCGGCACAATATCACTTGTTTTGTTCGAAATGTTAGCTACGTGTATGCCAAATTTCACGTCAATCAAGTGGTTTTTTAAAATGTAGAGCAAAAACCGTGTGCAAACGTACTACAAACCGTTATTTTTGCAGTAATTTGTCAATATCAAAGTCAGAACGTGTTTTAAAGTATCACGACTAGTGGCAATCGATTTAGCGTATAAAAATACTATGAAAAATACTACAAACTTGCTGTAGATAGCCCATTATTTCGAGGTTTTCGGCGAATAAACAATTATTTTGTTATTAGCAAAATAAAAACATATTTTGAGTAATCGCGACTAGTCGCATTCGATTCAGCGACCAAATATACACCAGAGAAGACCTTAACACTATCAATTTATTTACAGGGCTTCTAATAATTCCTGAAAAATACCTAATTTTACCATAATTTGTTAATAACCATTAAAGGCACCATATTTGGGCTTCCAGACCACTTCCATTGGATTCAGCGACCCAAAAAACCTATAATACCACCATCTAATCACGCCGAGCTATAATTTCCCACGGGACCTGCTATGTTGCGACTAGACTATTAATGATTTGGGCTATACCATTCAAAATCATCTGAGAAATTGTCTAAACCAGTTAAAAACATATTCTTCTTCTTTAGGTGGCATCTCCTAATCATAAGTTGGATACAAATTTCTCAACCATGATGTTCTTATTCTTCTAAAATTCTTTCCTCTTTATATTTTCCTATATTTTCAATCTCAGCATTTCAAACACATGTATGTCAGAATATACTGAGCAAACGGTAGAGCGAATTTCATCATATTCCGTAACTGCTTTTGATGATACTCCGTATCATTCAAACTCATCTGAGAAATTGCTTAAAAGTGTCGAAGAACTGATATGAAACTTTCAAGCAACACAGTATCATCCGCATATCTCAGATTACTGACCTTAATTTCGTTGATTATGAAACCGACATATTATCTTAGCAAGTTACTATTTGAGAATATGCTCGAAGTACAGATTAAAAAGCAATGGTGACAAGATGCACTCCTATCTACTCCCATGGAGCATTTCAACTTATTCAGAAGTATCTGGGCCAATTCAAGGCCTAGAAAAGCAATACATCAACGACAAATAGATTAGTAAAGCCGATGTTGGTCCTGTGCATTTAATTTTTAACAATGATTACAAAAATTAAACATTTAACATACTTATTCTGCTGGAATTGGGTGAAAACAATATACTTATTTTAACGAAAAATTCTGGCTTATTCTTAGCACAAATAATAAATTGTAGTAAGACCCTTCAGAATAATATTAAGGAACAAAATAAAAACGCCTTGGAATATTCGAAAGTAAAATGAAGGGATACACATAACGAATGATATAACGATGGAATATAAAACAAAGAGATGGTGATGAAGACCATATACTGAAAATGATCAAGAGGTCAGCAGCAAATAAGATGTAGTGATGCAATTATACCAAATGCAACTCTACATAATTTATTTAGAAAAGATACACGGAACATTTGGATACATAAAGAAGAATCAGAGTATATTTATAACACGTATAGATAATATATATCAAACCAGTTCAAGACAGAGAGAAGTGTTAGACAAGGATGCGTATTGTCACGTGACTCATTCACGTTTAACATTTATGGTGAACATATCATGAGGATGGCTTTAGAAGGATGGTCCGGTGGAGTAACAGTAGCTGGAAGGAAAATCTCCAATTTAATATTTGCAATTACACTACATTTGTAGCAGCCAATGAGCAAGAAATGTTTGATCTCCTTCGAAGAGTTGAGTACGAAAGCAATATATTTGGTCTGAAAATCAATAAAGCTAAGACAAAAATAATGGTGGTCGACAGATCCCACACTATTCAACTAACTAACATATTTCAGGAATACCAGATAGTAAACAACTTTGTCTATTTCCGGTCTAGTATAATAGTGGAGGAAATGAAGCATTTTGGCTCGCAATTTTTTCGTCCAGCATGGATTTACTTGAAATTTTCACAGAAGGTAGGGAATAGTCCAAGGATTATTTTCTATATCATGCCGCTGTACGCTAAAGCCTTGGGGGTGGTTGCCACCCCATCTCGGGGGCGGGAATTTTTTATTACATTTTAACCATGTAAATCGATGTAAAAAGTAATTCTAAGAAAAAAATGTTTTTTATGTTTTCTTCGTAAAACTAATATTTTTCGAGTTATTCGCGCTTGAAGAGTAACAGTTTTTCGACGAAAAAATCGACTTTTTTGAGAGTTTTTTGAGAATACCTCAAAAAATATGCATTTAATCGAAAAAACTGTGGATATCGAAATTGTATCTTTTAGTAATACAAACCAAATTATTTTTCTGTAATATCTTTAAGACCAACACAAACCGAGATACGGCATGTTAAAGTTAGATTTTTTCGTCAAATGCATAATTTGAAATATTAAAAGTAAAATAACGGAAAAACTTTGCATTTTTCGAGGAAAGCTTAAATAATATTTTTTCAAGTATACAGTCAGGCCTTTCAAAAAAATAATAAAAAGTTTCTAGCCTGAAAATTAAGCGACTCGTGATCAAAAGAAAAGTCGGTACCTGCTTTTCTCTATGAAAAAATCATAGAAAACAACCCCCTAACTACCCTCCTAATTAAAAATTTTTCCTCAACTTTCTGTAATTCCTTTTATATTTGTATTATCAATACACCTAAGAAGTTTCAACTATTTAAAAGGCCTAATTTTAGAAAAATTGGAGTTTAAAAAAATTAATTTTTTGGAATTTCCCATTTTTCACCTTTTACTTCAAAATATCTCCGAAAATACTGGAGATCCGAAAAAAATTACAAATCACTAAATTGTAGCTTTTTTAATAACTAAAATTTACCTGTAAATATATTTTTATCATAGTGAACAGTTAGCGAGATATAGCTGTTTAAAACCTCTATTTACGAGCAAACATCCCTTATTCGAGCCATTTAAACCCACCCTAATTAAAACCTAAGGGATCTTACGGAATTTAGTTTACAGTCTTATAACTCTTTAAAAATCCTACAAAGTCGTTTTTGAACAAACTTTTTATCACCAAAAATGAAGGAGCTATGCTTATAAAACAATTTTTATTTTCGAAAAATTCGGATAGTCCGCTTATGGCTAATTTCCAATCTATGTATAATACCACAGAACCGGTTCGTATACTGGAAGATGACTAAAAAACTATGTGTATTTGTATTTGTACATATTTTGTAAATTCTACATTTCTTTAATTCTACTTTTTTCTGTATAAATCTATTAAAATATCTACTTATAAAAATTGTAATGTTATTAAGGGTGGTTTTTAAGGGTTGAAATATTATGATATTATATTCTAAATTATAAAACAATCATTATTTACCCAATCAAAACCAAATTTTACCCATATTAAAGTTTACAATGTTTTATATAATTTTTTAAAATAAGGGGTAGTTTACACCCCAAAAAATAATCAACGCCATTAAGAATGATATAGAATATGAAGTACAGGGTGAGATGATCCTAATCCCAAATTTTTATGTAAATCGATGCAAGCCGAAATTACTCTTTTAGGATAAGTAAATTTTTTATATATAGCTCCAACAAGGGTGGTTTTAGGGTTGAGATATTATGATAGTATATCTTAAAGCATAAAACAATCATTATGTAACTAATAAGAACCAAATGTGGACAATATTAAAGTTTAAAAGTTTATTTTATAATTTTTTACAAATAAGGGTAATTTTCACCCTTAAAAAACCAAAAGCGTACAACGGCTCAATATAGAAAATGAACTAGAGGGTGTAATGAGCCTAATCCAAAATTTTTGTACAAATCGATGCTGGACAAAAAATTGCGAGGTTTTGCCGTTTTATCAGCTTCATTTCCTTGACTATAAGTAATGATGATAACTGTGAAGCAGAAGTTCGGAGACTTATTGGTAAGACAAAAAATGCGATGAGTCGCCTAACTAAAGTTTGGAAAGAAATATCTAGCTCTCAAAATTTCAAGATGAGGGTGGTGAATGCCGCTGCATTCTCAATATTTCTATACGGAGCAGAGACTTGGACTCTTCGCGTACGCGAGCGCCAAAAAATTTATGCCTTTGAGATGTGGTGATGGAAAAGAATGCTGCGCATACCTTGGACAGCTCATAGGACAAACTTTTCCATTCTAAACTAACTCGAGACTAAAAAAAAGACTGTCCCCAATATGTCTGCAACGAATTCTGCAATTCTTCGGTCACGTGGTTCGCAGAGGTGACGATAGTTTGGAGAGATTAATTGTTTCCGGTAACGTTGCAGGGAGAAGATCAAGATGACGATCACCAACTAGATCATCATCCTCATGGCATCCACACTCCTAGCGGAGTGATTGCCGCGCTCTTTGGGCTCTTCCGATTCGATTGTCGCGGTGAATCAATCCGCATTAACATTTTGGTTTTACAATTGGTTGTGTGACTTGGCATTTTCTACAATGTTTCTCCATTCGTTCCTGTTTTTGCTTATGGTTGCCCATTCTCTGACTCCCATCTTCTTAAGATCCTCGACTATCTTGTTCTCCCATCTAGTTTTGGGTCCTCCTCGTGGTCTGCTTGATACAGGTCTCCATTTGGAAATTTTCTTGATGACGGCTTCTGAATTTCTCCTTTATATATGTCCCATCCATCTGAGTCTCTCTGCCTTGATAAATCTGATGATGTCTTCTCCTTTCAGAAGTCCTCTTACTTCGTGGTTCATGAGTTTTCTAAATTCATTATCACCTAAATCTAGTGGGCCTGCTATCCTCCGAATTATTTTCGTCTCTAAGATCCTCAATCTTTCTTCCTCTTTCTGGGTCAGACACATTACCTCAGCACCATATGTGATTACTGGTCTAATTGCGGCTTTGTAAATCTTCAGTTTAGTATTCTGAGTAAGCTTCTTATCTTTTAGGAAGTTATTGTATTTCTATTAGGCTCTGTTTGCTGCCTGGATTCTTTCACTGATTACGATGCTTCTATCGTTAGTTCCATTAACTGAGACTCCAAAATATTTAAAGTGTTCTACATTTTCAAACTTATATTCACCAATATTTAAACTTGTCATATTATCTGGATTTTTTCTTGAGCATATTAGGTATTTTGTTTTGTTTTGATTTATTTCTAACCCCTCTTGGATGCTTTCTTGCATAACTTCGTAAATTCTTCCTTTAAACTGTTCAGGTTTCTGCTAATTTTAATGCTATGTCGTCAGCATACGCCACAAGCTGAGACGTCGATGTTATAATTGTACCTTTATTTCTGTAGCTCTTATTATTCCTTCTATTACGACATTAAATAACGACGTTGATAGAGAGTCACCTTGTCGTACTCCACTTGCTATTTCTATATTTTTGGTGATACCGTTATCTGTAATTATTGCGGCAGTCGATCCTTTCATTATCATTTTCGTAAGTTTTATAAGTTTCATTGGTATATCTAGGTTTTTCATGTCTTCTATTAGGTCGGTTCTTGTTAAGCTGTCAAAGGCTTGCTTGAAATCTATGAAAAGGATGTGTAAGTCGATATCATGTTCGTAGCATTTCCCAATTAACTGTGTGATTATGTGAACTGCGTCTATTGTTGACCTTCCCTCTCTAAATCCGTGTTGGCAGTCTCCTATTTTAGTTTCAATGTATTTTGAGAGTTTTCGTCTGATTAGTGCTGTCAATATCTTGTAGCAGCTGTTAGTGTTACTCCTCTATAGTTGTTGCATTTTGTAGTGTCCCCTTTCTTTATAGAATCGGAAATATTTATCCAGTTTTCCATTCTTCGGGCATTCTTTCTTCTTCACAAATCCTTAGTATTAGCTCGTATATTTTTTGTAGTTCTTCTCCGCCTCGTTTTATTAGCTCGTTTGGGATTTCATCTGGGCCTGCTGCTTTCTTTTGTTTTAGGTTTCTTATCACACGTAAAAAGTCCTTATATGACGGTTTTCGATTTCGATTTCATCATCAAGGTCTGTATCCTCTGTATATTCGAGAGAATTTTCTCTCGCCTTAAATAACTTTTCGTAGTATTTCTCCCATATTTTGGCATCAATCTTAACTGTTGGTTTCTTCTTATTTTGTGATTTTATATATTTTTAAAGCTTTACATTATTCTTGCTATTTACTTTCATCTCTTCTATAACTTCATCAATCCATATCTTTTTTGGTTGGACAGCATTTGTCTGAGTCTTTCTTCTTTCTCCTATACTCTTCCAAATCCTCTTCTCTACCTGTCTTCAGCCATTTCTTTCGAGCTAGATTTTTTCCCTGGTTGCTGTTTCGCAGTATTCGTCATACCATTCCTTTTGCCTTTTTATTTTTTTGCATCCTATTACTTTTTCTGCTGCTATTGAAATGTGACCTTTTATTTCCTTCCACGTTTCTTCTATGTTATTAGGGTTCGTAACTTTTAAATTTGCTTCAAACTCTTTAGAATAATCTTTCTGAACAGTATCCGAATTTAGTTTCCTTACGTTCCAATCTTTTCTTTTCGTATATTTCTTTGTGTCTCTAATTATTTTAATTTCCATATTTCCTATTACTAGGAAGTGGTCAGAATCTGCATTTGCACACGGTACGACCTGACATTTTGAATTGTTCTCCTCCACTTTTTTGAAATCAAAATCTGATGGACGGACCACCAACTCGATGGTTCGACCAAATTAAGAATTGAGCTGGAAACTCATTCCACGAAGCTCTTAGAGTAGCTGGAGATAGGGACCAATGAGACAAAAATGTTATAAATATTGGAAGAAATCATGATCCTCAGTAATGGGGAAACGACAGGAGCGAGAGATAGATAATATGCTATTATTAAGTAGATAAACATAAGTGATAATGTACGAGCAAAGATCGACCGTCGTAACTGTATTTATATCATCCTAAATTCAGTTATACATTAAACAATAATACTCACCATTGGGCAGAATTCTTGTCCAAGCAAGAGAGAATCTGTAGTGAGTGACACCCAGTTCCTTGACCATAGCCACATCTCTTTTATACTGATGGTAAGAGTCACAAGCAACGCTTACATCAGAACCATCTGCGACATAACCCGGATGATCCGCAATGTAGCGCTCCCACATTGTTTCTGTTTTTCCATCTTCATTCGGAGCACCTGCAAATAACAACTTTATGAATTATATAAAGTTTTGACTGATTAGTCTTCATAATTTTTAAAAAAATAAGGAGACATTTAGTCCTGTCGCCAGGGGGGGGGGGGGTACAACGGCCTTCTTAATTCAGATGGACTTACCCAAGTTTTTTTTTATGTATTTTGGCCCGTAGAACACAAATTTTTTGGGTAACAGTTGATCCGGATGTCGATAAGATTGTTATAAACAAAGAAGTTGAGGAATTACATAACAGCGATTTCTCGCAAAACAAAACATTTTTTTGTATTTTTTGGGTCATTCTAACTAAAAAATGCTCCTACAAGTTTTTTCGTAGGATGCATAGTTTTCGGGATAAACGCGGTTGAACTTTCAAAAAATCGAAAAATTGCAATTTTTTAACCCGAATAACCTTTGAATAAAAAATAAAATAGCAATTCTGCTTACCGCCTTTAAAAGCTTGAGTCAAATTATATCTGTTTTGAATATTTGCATTGCTAAAAATTTATTGTTTGATTGTTAAAAAAAGCTAGCACATAGTGTTTCCCGTGCCTAATACATGCGTTTAAATGCATGTATTAGGCACGGGACTAATTCCCTTTTCATATGATAAGAAGGGAGCAGAAAAACAATGTATCAATATAAATATGTCATTATATTATTCGTACAAAGGATAAAATTGCATTATGTCTTTATAATGAATAATTTTGACTTCCTTTTGCAGTTTTTCAAAGTTCTCATATTCATCCCAGAGAACGACAGTTCTCGCATGTGTCGCACAACCCCCCTACATGCGACACTATATATACACGAAATTTTCTATTTTCTAAATCTGACTGAACTGAAAATTGGGCCAAATCCCATCTTAAAGTATAGAAAAAGTCTCGTCCCATATGTCAACCATCCATTTTGGTCCAAGGGTGTGGATTTTACGGCCCTTCCCATTTAGGGTCTATTTTTCGTTCTCGTCCCAAAAATTCACAAAAATATCAAAAACTTAAGTCCGACCTTTGCTGTTTCTGACAGTACTGGTCATTATCTTTTCAACGCATGTTTAATTTTGAAAATCGGTTATACTCAGTATAGCCTAAAAACTGAAAAATTAAACTTTGAAAATTTTGGTTTTTCGACAATTACTCAAAATTTCAACCTACGAATTGTGCCAATAACTGAGCGTTTCTTGGAGGACTCTAGACGCGTCTAACGGTTTATACCTCTAATCTGGGAAAATTTTTAAGTTATAGTCTTCATAAGTGTGATCAAAACTATTTCCTAGAGAAAAACGGTTTTCAACCTAGTCCAAGTAATGAGGCTTAAAATAGGAGAGAACCTCGCAATTTTTACAGAATGGATCGATTTGCTTGAAAATTTAAGAATAAGTAGCGGATAGCCCCAGGATCAAAATATATGTGATGCTGAAAGGTCCTTTTACCATGGGGGTCGTTGCCACCCCATCTCGGGGGTGGAAATTTTTTATTATATTTCGACCGCAAAAGTTTATAAAAACATTCATTCTAAACAAAAAACGTTCTATTAAATTTTTTTGATAAAATTAATGGTTTTCGATATATTCGCTCTCAAAAGTGTTAGTTTTATATCGAAAAAATTAATGTTTTTAATAAGTTTTCTGCTAATAACTCCAAAAGTTTTCGTTTTATCAAAACAACTTTACCTAACAAAAATGTACCTTTTGAAAAAGTAAACAAAACCGTTTTTTTTATTTTCTTTAAGACCAACAGTAATCGAGCTATACTTTATTATATGTTAGCTCTTCTTCGTCAAATGCTAAATATTGTAGTTTCAAAGTCAAAAGACAGAAAACTATGCATTTGTCGAGGATAACTTGTTCAAACTAATTTTAATTACATAAAAATATCTACCTCCAAAAATAAAAAAAAGACTCTAGCTCAACAGTTGAGTGACTTATAATGAAAATAATGTCAGTCCCTATTTTTTTCAGCGAAAAACTGATGGGAAGCAACCTCCTAATCACCACCCTAATTAAAATTAGTCATTAACCTTATTTTTTCGTCTTTATTTATGTATTATTAATAGGTTCTAGAAGTTTGATCGGCTTTTAAAAAAGTTTAAAAAAAATGGAATTAAAAGCGTATAACGAATTTTTGTAGTTGGAAAAAAATGGCAGAATAGAAAGATTAGCATCAGATATACGAAAAAATATTTAAATACGAAACTGTAGCTCATTTAATTCGCAAGAACCCAGTTTGCAAAAAATTTTTCGACGGTAAAAATTGAGTGAGCTATTGACAATTAAACTTGTAATAACATGCAAAAACCACCTTTACCAACCCTTTCAAAGTCACCTCTTTTTGCGACAGGATTTTAGAAAGATTTAGTATCAATAAGCTCATAGATCCTATAAAAACCTAAAAAATTTTTTTACCAAGCTTTCTAAGATAAAAAATAAAAAAGTTACGGTTAAAAAATCAATAAAATTTTTAGAAAAAAAAACGGCGAAATCCAATTGTAAGCATAATAATGTAAGTTGGCGGTATAATTGACCTTATTCATTCTTCTTTATTTATGTATTACTATTAGATTCTAGAAGTTTGACTACCTTAGAATAATTAGTTTTTAAACAAATTGCCATTCTCTTCAGCATAGAAAGATTAGCATCAGAGATGCGAAAATTTTTTTAAATATGAAATTGTAGGTTATTTGATTCCCAAGAAATTAATTTTATCAAAAAAACATTTTTTGCTTAGAATGAATGTTTTATCAACTTTTGCGCTCAAAATATAAAAAATTTCCAACTCCGAGATGGGGTGACAACCAACCCCATGGTAAAAGCGCCTTTTAGCATCATGTGGATTTTGATCCTTGGACTATCCTCTACTACTTATTCTCAAATTTTCAAGCAAATCGATCCATTTTGTAAAAATTGCGATTTGAAACCTTAGGTTCCTGGACGTAATACCTTCAGTTAGATACATCACATACTTGATGTTTAGATGCATCACATACTACTTGTCAATACGTTTCAAACTCATGTTTAGTGATCAAAATCGGTTAAGCCGTTTCGAAATTATCAAGCTGCAAAGTGTAATCCATTTAACCATTATCGCCGAAATGGTTTATGTAGTTTTAGAGGTTATAACTCTTAACGTGACGTAAGGCGACCATTTGTGTAACTCTTAACGTGGAATCGAGAAACATTACATTTAACTTCATACGTTTAATTTATAAATAAATTTGAAAAACTCGTGATACAAGAATAAAAAAAACTCCTAAACGCCGTAAAAATTAGTGGCGCATACAATATTCCAGCTATAAAAGAGCTGATATGATTATTTCGTGGCAGGAAAATGTATTTTCATTTCGATGGAAAATAAAATTCTAGTTTTATTTTAAAATATGTTTCCATAATATTTGCTAAATTTGAAGTAAAACGTGCCACAAAAGAGCTTCAAAATACAAACTCTATCAAAGTTACCGTTTTGTGGCGCCTCTTACTTCAAATTTAGCAAATATTATGGAAACATCTTTTAAAATAAAACTAGAATTTTATTTTCCATCAAAATGAAAATACATTTACGCGCCACGTAATATTCACATCAGCTCTTTTGTAGCTGGAATATTGTAGGCGCCACTCATTTTACGGCGTTTAGCGGTTTTTTATTCTTGTAATTATAATACTAAAAATTATTATTAAATTAAATACTACACTTAGTTTGTTTTAGACTTGCTAAAATATATCACTTCTTGCTTGTTTATTTAATCACAAAATATAATGAAATTTTGCATATTATCCGTATATATCAGAAACTGTACATTTGGCAACGTCGAAAATATAAAATTTTAAATCGTTCTCATGTATTTACATCTAATATGTATCTATCCATAATTTTGTTAGTATAATATATGATATAGGGTGTCACAGATATATTTATCTTTCTATTCTTTACTCGCGCATTGTCCCCCGGGATCGCGGGGGAATGTCCCCCGCGATCACCCTAAATGAACCGTGCAGACTAATTATTCCAATGTCGCTTAAAAAACACGATTTATAAAAAACACCTGCCAATATTTAGAAATTAAAAGATATGATTACTATCGATACAAGAAGCCTTGAGCATTCAAAATATACCGCAAAATTTGAAAGATCGCATCTAGTGTAAGTAGGAAACAGAGGTTGAACCTTGCAAAATGGACACAAGTCTGGTTTTATTTTTTTTTCCGGTGTTTCAAGGGGTGCTTATTATGAGACTAACTTTTTCTTAAAATATTTCGCCCCGGAACCCCCTTTTCATCCCTTTAAAAGGGGTAATTTGTGGTTTTTGCGTACATTTCTTGCGTGCCTTCCTGTACGTTTTTCAAAAAATTTACTTAATAGTAAAATGAAGAGGACTTATGTTTCCTACTATTTTTTTCCCGACAGCATATGTCTATCACCCACCGTTTAGCGGGGGTGACGTCCGAAAATTGACAAATTATAAAAAAAAAGATGTTTAAAAAAAATATATTTTTCCCTAACTGTAATGAAAATTAAGAAGAAACCCTGCGGCAATTAATAAAAAATAATTGGCCGATTTTTTGGTGTAGGTTTCATTTAAGGGCAATTGCAATTTTTTTAATTACAGGGTGTTATAATTTAAAAAACCCCTTTTTATACCATCTGAACCGCCTATGCTAGAGTAAAAAAACTTTCAGCGATTATCCATCTACTGGTGTTTTTTACAAATTTATATAATACACCCCCATATTATCCCCGCAACCACCCCAAAAAGAAGGAGAATTAATAAAGACAATAATCAAAAATTGATTTTGGGCCACCACTGTGGCTTTAGGGTGCAACGAAAATAAAATATGCATAGTTCGTAATGTGTAGCAGATAGTGTGTTCTTTTATTTTCCATAAGTACGTTATCAATAAAATGAATAGGTGACGAAAAAAAAAAAACAAAAACTGGAGCCCGTCAAAGCATTTCTGAGGTATGCGCCGCCACTGTGCCGTAACGGTTGCTTATACGAAAAATATGCATAGGACCTTATTTGTAGAGAAAATAGTGGTCTTTAATTGTGTATAAGATTTGTTTTAAAAAAATGCATAGGTAATGAGAAAATGAGAAAATCGTAAAAACATGTTCTCCAAGGGATAGGGTAGTCTCTGCAGTATATTTTCAAGGATAGGGGTAGTTTCCGCAAGGATGTTGCAATAGTCATATATATTTATGAAAAACCCTATTGATGGAGCATTTTTTTCAACCCCCCCTTATTTATTTATTTTTTGGCTACAGGGGTTGCATCAAGAAATCGCTTTTGGTGTCCATGCATGGGTAATAAGAACGTGTACAAAATGATATATGAAGCATTTTAATAAAGGGCATGGTGTGTGAAGGATTCCAAGAAAATCACTTTCTTTTTTTATTCTTTTTTTTTGGTAGTTCCGGAAAAAAATATTGTGCATTATAGAAATTTGTAAATAACGCTAGTATATGGATAATCGCTGAAAGTTTTTTTACTCTAGCATAGGCGGTTCAGATGGTATAAAAAGGGGTTTTTTAAAATGTAACACCCTGTAATTAAAAAAGAATGCGTGTACTTTGTACGCACGTAAGGAGTTATACTTCTATTATATGATTTCAACGAAATCAATATACTTTAAACAGTTTCTCTACTACTTTCCAAAATTTTTTATTAAAGCGATACCAAAATTAAAAAAATAAAAGAATAACAAAAATACCAAGTTTCTTGTAAAAGGTATATATTAAAATACCCTAAATAAGGGTCACAATACAAAACGTTTTCGGATTAAGGAATCCATCATCAGTGTTTAAAAGCCCTAAAATTAAGTATAACCTAATTAAATGAGATAAAAGTTAAAATTGACAGAGGTTTTCAAAAACAAGAGGCCATACTTACAAAATTTGCATGCCTGAGCCCCCAAAATGTATAGGGTAAAAACCCTTTAAATGTAAATAATAAAGTTATTTTACATATTTATATAAAATTCATCGGATGTTATAGATAAACCTGGATGTTACCCAGGGCAACACAGGACTCTCCCCACGTGGTTGGAACGTTTTTTGGAGAAAACCTCACATATTGGATTTCAATGGCCAACTGACAAGTGAATTCAAGAGCAACCCAAAATGACATCAAGAACTGTCAATGTAACCTAGTTGTAATATTACTTCAGCCACAACGTTAAAGATTAATTTAAATGTTTTAAGATAAAAAACAGTATCAAATTTACAAATAATAAAAATAAAAGATGTTCGCAAAATATGAAAAATTTTTCCCTTAAAATAATGCATTAATTAAGTATTCAAAATAGGGAAATGAAATGTTTACGTTACAGGAAGTTATGCAGTCAACAATACCAATAGGTGTTGTATTAGTGGTATGAAATTGTCAATACAATTAGACAAATAGTGGTAAAGGCCTTATACTAGGAACACAAAATAGTATGTAATGTGTACATATGTGTACGATTTTAAGAGTATTGATTAAATGATAACTGTTTAATGACTGATAACTTTTTTGGTAGTCGACCCAACATAAATTGTATAATGATAGAAAAAGTGATATGATAATTGTAAAAATACTGTTTTGTTTTTATCTGATTGAAAATGAGACTAAAGTAACTTGATGAAACTGAGTCCTCCAGAGACCCGACATCAAATTGGTTAAAAATGGAATGATTGTAAAGTATGGGGGGGGGGGGTAGGACGGTATGAGAAGTCTGACAGAGTATGTTGTGATATTGGACCATGGAAGATGTGTAGTGTGTTGTTATGAAATAAGAGTTATCTAATCTATAAGCTATGAGATGAGGATAAGAAGACAGGTGGCTGGAATGAGACTCAATTCTGATAGATGTGGTTGTATATGTGATGTAGGAGTTAAATTTTGGAAAATTAAAGCTGGTGTGAAATAATGAGGATGTAAGAGGATAAGGTACAAATGAATATTAGAGAGTTAAAGTAAGATATTGCTTATCGACAATTGGGAGTGAAATAGATGTATGTGGTAGTCATGAATGGTGTAGCAAAGAAGAGGAAATTGTATCTGATGTGGTTTATGAAAAAAGTTGACGGTGTAGGGGTTGAAAATCTAGGTTAAATGACACATGGCGATTGACACAATTAGGACTTCTCTGCTTCTCTTTAACTATTTCTAAGTCTTCATACAGGTCCAATTTTAGGAAGTTTTTTTGTGAAATATTATGTAATAACGAGACATCTTCTGGGATATTAAGGGTATGTTTGTTTTGTACAAGATGTTGTGAGAAAGTAGAAGTGTTTTCTCTTTTGGTGTGCTCTAAAGAGCGTGAAAATAGGGATCTACAGGTCCTACCTATATATGTAGCGTCACAATCAGAACATTGTAATCTATACATACCACTACGATCCATGTAGTTGATAGGGTCTTTGGAATTGGTAAGACACTGTCCCAGATTGTTGGGCACTTGAGCTTGAGCGAGCAAGAAATATGAGTATTATCAACTGCTCTTTTAAGAATATATCTAATGTCTCCAGAAAGACGTTCATGAAGATATGGTAAGGAAGCATATGAGGGTTTGAAGGTCAAGTCTCTAGGGAAAGCAGACTCTCTCAAGACTCTAAGGTGTCTCTTTTGAATAAGTTTGAAAACAATATTAGGATCGTAACCGTTGTTGAACGCTATTTGACGAAGAATATTAAGTTCTTTATCATAGTTTGATGGTGATAAAGGAATAGTTTCAAGTCTATGGATATAACTATGGAAAGCTGCATATTTATGTGACATAGGGTGGTTAGAAGATAAAGGTATGACATGATCAGTCTGTGTTGGTTTCCTATAGATACTGAAATCGAAATGGTCATCTAATCTGGTAATAGTGAGATCAAGAAAGTTAATTGATTGGGAAGATTCTAGTTCCATAGTGAACTTGATGTTAGGGTGGATTTGATTGACTTTAGAAAGCAATAGGTCAGCTGATTTAGAATTACCGGAAATAAAAAGCAAAATATCATCTACATATCTAAACCAATGGAGTATCTCCGGATTTTTCATGATATGAGTGGATTCTAAACGATCCATGAAAATATCAGCTAAGAGAGGGGATAAACAACTACCCATGGCTAGGCCATCAGGTTGTCTATAAAATTTATTATTAAATACGAAGAAGTCTTGAGCTAGACAAAATTGTAGTAATTGGATGATGGAATTAGTAGTAGACGTAGTAATAGAGTTGGCTCTTAAAAGAGAATGTACCAGATTAATAGTTTCATGTTTAGGGACAGAAGTGAAAAGGTTGCTAACATCAAGTGAAAGCATAGTAATGTTGGGACGAAGGTTTAAGCCTTATAATAATCACCCCTTGATATACCAGAAAAAAAAATAAAACCGGACTTGTGTCCATTTTGCAAGGTTCAACCTCTGTTTCCTACACTAATAGCTTTTTGAAAATCCATGAACAGTATTTTGGGCGTCTGCTGTAACCGGCTTTGCTTAAATGTTTTCTAGAATTCCCTATTTTAGTCCATTTACTCACGGTTTTTGCTCCGTATTTGAAATAATGAAATTTGGCATACACATAGCTAACGTCAAAGAAAAAAATTGATATTGTGCTGATGGGGCCCTTTGCCCTGGGGGTGAGTTTCACCCCTTCTTGAGGGTGGATAATATACGTTCGAGATAACTACAGAAATGGTAAACAGACTAATTATAAGCAACTTTTGTTCTATAACGTTTTTTACTAAGGCAATATTTTTTAGTTATTTGAGAGTAAATATGTTCATTTTTTAACAAAAAACTACGTTTTTGACAATTTTCCGCAAATAACTTAGAAAATAAGTATTTTATTAAAAAAATCTTAACATAAATATAGCTTAAAACAAAGTGAAAAAAGTGGTGCATGTATGAGGTCAGTAGAAGTAGAGTTCTAGCTACTTAAAAATAGGTTCATATTGGTCAAATTCCAAATCGAACATTTCAACGTGAAATAACCAAAAAATTAAGCACTCTTGGGGAAAACTCATTACAATTTTTTGACTTTTAAATTTAAATTGCTTTTAAAAAGCTTTTTTTAAAAACTTAAAAATCTCAAAGGGTAAAAAAATTTAAGTTTTGCTTTTCTAAATATTTTGGATTTTTTGTTTTTTTGTAAGAAAAAAATTGGTTAAGATATGGCTGCTTAAAATTTGCATATACTCGTGATTAGTGACTCGTTTAAGCCCTTTTAACTACAGCCTTTTCAAAAATAAGCACTTTGAACTTTTGCAGATCATATAAAATATACCATCATCGAGTAAAGCAACTTGTGAAGCGGTAACGATTAATTTCATTTGGAGTGCTAATTAGGGCGTGATTTTCACGATATGTGTACCAAAAAAAAAGAGACTAACTTTATTTTGAGCGTAACTTGCTTACTTTTGATGCTAGACATTTTTTTTAAACAAAAATAAAGCTTGAAATCTTTAAAATATTCGACTTGGAACTTGACGAATATGAACCTATTTTTCATTAGCTAGAACTCTGCTTATACTGGGTCTACAGATTTTATACGTACACCACTTTTTCGTCTTGCTACATTTTTGTTCAGAATATTTTTTCGATAAAATACTTTGAGTTATTTGCGAAAAACCGTCTACAAATGTTTTTTTTTACACAATACCACGTTTTTTCTTTGACATGTTAGCTATATGTATGCCAAATTTCATATAAATCCAAGCGGTTCTTTAAAATATGGACGTTCTTTCAATAAAATACAAAAATCTAAAGATTTATCTTCTTTTTTTTTGATAAATTTTCTGCGCTCTGATTTGAATTTTTCTTTTATTGTACAAGTTTCGTTAAAAATGTTTACTAATGTAGTGACAGTAGACATTAATTCATACATTGTGGTTGTATTTAAAGACAAATCACATGCTATGATTTTTATGACGGATATTCTTAAGTTAAAGTTGATTTCATGTAATCGAATGAACTACCTATCTTCCAATAAAGTCGTCTTAGAAACGCAACTCATAAAAATAATATTGGCAATGTCAGTTTAAAGTCGTCTAAACCTTTAAAAGGTATAATACTTATGTAAAGTATAATATGTGTGAATTATTAATTTGAATGAGTCAGAATAAATTAAATTATTATAAGTATTTTTTTACCAAGCAACTAGTACGTTCTTTAACGGTAAAATATTGCAAAACCTCTAAATTTTAAAGAACCGCTTGGATTGCCATGAAATTTGGTATAAACATGGCTAACAAGTCAAAGAAAAAAAGTGATATTGTGCCGATATGTGCTTTTGCCCTAGGGGTGGTTTTCACCCCCTCTTGAAGGTGAAAAAATATTCGTCCAAAGTAAGTCCAAAAATGGATAAACTGACTAATTTTAAGTAACTTTTGTTCTATAGAGTTTTTTCACTAAATCAGTACTTTTCGAGTTATTTGCCAGTGAATATTGTAACGTGACTATTGTAATTACTTATAATTACAATAAAACTAGCGGTTCATATTTATATACGACTTTATTATTTATTTATACAAGTTTACTTTACAAACTTTAGCTCAAGACTAAACTGTATTTACAAATATGCCCGTATTTATACCCAGTTGTTATTCTGGAACAATCGACGCCCATCTCTAGCTATCAGCGTGTTCCGCCTACGGATCGTACGTTCGAGAAGTCCCTCCTCCTTTCCGCCGAGGCCTAGATCATTCGATGACGTCATTCTCGAGGTGTTTACTGTTATACGGCGGTCGTCCAAGATTTCTCTTTTGTTACACTGCTCCCCTCTTAAGATCTGAGCGTCCCGATCAGCAACTCTAGATGAAGGTCCAGGATGGCGGAATCTACACGACTCTCCAGCTCTGCATACACCCTTCAAGAAGGAATAGCAGTCTACTGTCTTTGAAGGGTATGACATCTTCGGGTTCATGCAACACACAGTAATTCGTACGCCAGTTTCTCTGAAGATCACTTCAAGCATGCTTCTCACAATCTTCCAATCCAGACTTTCTACTGCATGGCCTATTTTTGGTATAGCCAAATCTTTGATGTCATAATTACACACGATTTTCTTCAAATTAGTTAGAGCACGCCATATGTTCTCGTAGCTTGGCGTGTCCGTATAAGACTTCCTGGTCACTATATACAGCAAAGATCGAGGACCATCTTCCAATCGCAATACTCTTCCAATTTTAGGTTGTTGATTCCTTAACTCGTCCAGGCGGCCGAACTTTCTATTGAATACGGACGAGATTCCTTTAGTCATCTCGAGGTCTTGGGCAACACAGTGGGCCAGAGAGACGTTTTCTGGAACACCAAACAGATCTTGCTGAACTTCTGTGGTCACGCCGAATCTGGCACTCTTTCTTTCTGCGTAATTTGACATAAATTCCTTAAAACTTGGCTGTGGTGCATCTTTCATCTCCTGTTGGAGGACTCGGGCTTCCTCTGTTTCATTTGAGCCAGCATATGGTGCAAGACGATTTATGTGAATAACTTTTGGTTTACCGTTTGGTAACTTCTTAATTCTGTATATTACGTCATTTATTTTCTTCTTAACTTCATACGGACCTTCCCATTGTCTTTGCAGTTTAGGACACAGGCCTCGACGACGTTGTGGATTATAAAGCCAGACAAGATCACCTACTTCGAAGCTTTCATTCTTGCAGCGAGAATCATATTGATCTTTCATTCTGTCACTGGCTATCTGGATGTGTTGTCGGGCAAGTTCATGAATGTTGTTCATTCGTAACTTCAGGCGGTCTACGTATTCTTCGCCTGCAACATATTCCTCGGAAGGTCTGCAGCCAAACTCTAGGTCGCAGGGCAAACGAACTTCACGACCCAACATCAGGCAGGTTGGTGTTTGACCTGTAGTTTCATTCACGGCCGAGAGGTAGGCCATCAGGAATAAATGAATGTGTTGGTCCCAATCTCGCTGATGTTCAGATACAACTTTGGACAAGTGTTTACCCATCGTTCGGTTCATCCTCTCGACCATTCCATCTGATTGAGGATGCAGGGGTGTTGTTCTGGTCTTATTGGCACCAATCAATTTACAAACGTTTTGGAAAAGAGCTGACTCAAAGTTTCGCCCTTGGTCGGAGTGGATCTCTAAGGGAACACCAAATCGGCTGAAGAATTCTTTAACAAGTACCTCTGCAACGGTAGCAGCTTCTTGATTCGGTAATGCATAGGCCTCGGTCCATTTCGTAAAACAGTCCATGGCTACCAGAATGTATTTATTTCCAGCATCGGTTTCTGGAAATGGACCTGCAATGTCGATTGCTACTCTTTCCATAGGACTTCCAACATTGTACTGTCTCATGGGTGCTCTCTTTTTACCAACTGGACCATTACCGGATGCACACAGTTCACATTTCTGGCACCATCTTCTTACATCATCTTTACAGTTCACCCAATAGAACCGTTCTCTAACCTTTTGCAGAGTCTTCGTAATACCAAAGTGTCCACCTGATGTACCGTCATGCAACTGACGCAATACTTCTGACACTTTACTTTTAGGTACAATCAACTGAAGCTTAGATTCTGTACCATCATCGTTCTCAAAGGTTCTGTACAGAAGATCATCTTTTAGTATCAGGCAATTCCATTGGCTCCAGTAGGCCTTGACTTCCGGACTACATGCACTAATGTTTTGCCAACTAGGTCTCTCACCTCGACGCATCCAATCCAATACTCTTTTTATACATGGATCATCTTCTTGGGCGTGTTGTAACTGTTGGGGCTGCCATTGTTCATTAACTACGGTGGTTCGTCTCACGGGGCAAAATCGTTCCTCTAATTTGGCACAGTGATTACAATTTGCACTGCATGGTCGTCTCGAAAGGGCATCAGCATTTGAATGAACTCTTCCGGCCCTGTGTTCTATCTCGTAGTCATATTCTTGTAATCGTTCTAACCATCTTGCCATCTGACCCTCTGGATTACGGAATTGTATGAGCCATTTTAGAGCAGCGTGATCTGTTCGAAGAAGGAACTTTCTGCCATACAAGTATTTATGGAAATGTTCACAAGCCTTCACTACACCCAGCAGTTCTCTTCTGGTAACGCAATAGTTTCTTTCTGGTTTCGACAGGACTTTGCTGAAATAGGCGATGACTTTTTCCTGTCCATCCTGGATTTGGGAGAGAACAGCTCCTATGGCACTGTTGCTAGCATCAGTATCCAAAACAAATTTTCCTGCCTGTCCCGGGTAGCTCAATATCGGTGCACTGATCAGAGCCATTTGTAGTTGTTCGAAAGATTTTTGGCACTCTTCACTCCATATATATTCTTTGCCCTCCTCCGTCAACTTTGTTAGGGGCTTGGAGATATTGGCAAATCCTTTGACAAATCGTCGGTAATATGTACATAGGCCAAGGAAACTTCTAATTTCATGTTTATCTTTTGGTACTGGCCAATCTTTAATTGCTTCAATCTTTTCAGGATCAGCTGTTACACCGTTACTCGATACAATATGTCCCAAGTACTTAACTTCTCGTCGAAACATGTGACATTTCTTCGGACTTAACTTCAAGTTCGCTGCCCTCAATCGTTGAAAGACTTCTATTAAATTCTTGGCGTGTTCATCAAATGACCTTCCAACCACAATTACATCATCCAAGTAAACCAGGCATGTTTTCCATGTTAGACCTCTTAAAACTGCCTCCATTAATCTTTCAAATGTGGCAGGGGCATTACATAAACCAAACGGCATAGCCGTAAACTGCCAAAGCCCTGATCCTATCGAAAATGCGGTTTTCTCCCGATCGGCTGGCTCCATGTCTACTTGCCAATATCCACTTTTTAAATCGAGTGTGGAAAACCATCGAGAACCGGAGAGAGTATCCAATGTATCGTCTATTCGGGGCAAAGGATAACTATATTTTTTTGTTACCGCATTGAGCTGGCGGTAGTCGATACAAAAACGCGTCGAACCATCTTTCTTCTTTACCAGAACTACTGGGGATGTCCATGGACTGTTCGATGGTTCAATTACCCCTTGTTTGTCCATATCCTTGATAATCTCTTCGGCTTCATCTCTTTTCGCAAATGGAAGTCGTCTAGGCCGTTGTCTGATTGGCTGAGCGTCTCCGGTATTTATTTTATGCGTTACTATGCTGGTTTTGCCTTTATCCTTCTTATCAATAGCAAAAACATCTTGATACTCTATTAGCATAGACCTCACTTTTCCGTTCGTTTATGATCAAGATCTTGGCATCTTTCAATGATCATCTCGACAAGGTCTTTTGGATACTTTGACTTCGATGATTTCTCATTGGTATTCATAGAGCAAATTGAAGCCACGGGGACACACTGTCCGATCAAAGCTCCTCTACTTAACTTGATAGCAGTTTCCCTTAAATTCATAACTCTTACAGGGATGACATCTCGAACTTTTACCAAAGTTTTCGCTGTTAGGAACTCGACATTATCCACATCTTCGACCATCCTTAAACTTCCCTCTCGGCAGTGTCCATCAAGCATGGTCATCAGAATTTTCTCACTATTACCGGGTATGGTTACGTCGCATGTAGTTAGTAAGCGGATGGCATCTTCTTTGTCGTCGTGAAAGGGCAACTCTTCACCATTGATCTTGAGAACTCCATTTTGAACATCCAATATTGCCCCCACTTTCCTTAGTACGTCCATCCCCAATATGAATTCGTCGGAGATCTCGGCAATTAATACTTGATGTTCAACTGTGGTCTGGCCAATGGATACTGACATATTAGCCTCGCCATATGTATTAATTAGCTCACCAGTCGCTGTTCTAAGCTTTACTGTTGCAGGTGATAATTTATTATGGTCTCGTACTACATCTGGACGTGCGATAGTTCTCGTTGCACCTGTATCCACCAAAAATGATCTACATCTATTACTGATACGACCTTCGATGTATAAGTTGTGGATTCCACCGGAGGACGTAAGGTTGACAGTTACTATGGGGGCTCTAGTTCTCGAGGTCGGCAGTTGCCCCTTGGTGTCGACCCGCTCTAGTTTTCCGACGGCTGTACGATCTTCTTACAATTACGACGAATGTGCCCTACGTCTCCACAATTCCAACATCTAGGCTCGCGTCTCTTTGGCATCTGATTACTTAATACTCTCCGTATCAGTTCCTCCAGACGTTCATCGTTGTGTTCGTCACTTTCTTCAATGGTTCTTACTCTATGGCCTCGTGAAGTTTGACTAGCCGTTTCGTGTTCCAATGCAATAGCAAGTGCTTCATCTAAAACTTTCGGCCTTGCTAGTCGTAAAGCTTTCTGTAGTTCATTATCTTTCAGCCCATTGACGAAGGTATCTACTGCAATTTCTTCTAAAACGCTGTCTGGCACCTCTGGATAAGCCAACCGCACCACACGAGCCACATCTGCTTCAAATTCTTGCAGATTCTCACTTGCTCGTTGACTTCTACTTCGCAGTTGTGCTTTGTATACTTGTTGTAGATGGGCATCTCCATAGCGTTTTTCTAGACGAGTGAACAAGGTCTGGTAACAATTTTCTTGACCCTTAGGAATTGATCTTAATATATCTGCAGCATCACCTCGCAAAGCAGCAGTCAAGGAAACAGCCTTTTCCTGTTCGGTCCAATGATTGGCGGTCGCAATAGCTTCAAATTGTCTAAGATATATAGACCAAGAGGACTTTCCATCGAATGGTGGTAATTTGAATCTCATATTATGCGACGTTTCGTCTCTCGGTAGTTCATCTTTCACTACAGGATCTAACGCTGCTGCATTAACTGATGGTTGTACTTTTGTATCGGTTATCATGCTCTCTAGTTGTTTGATCTTTTCTTCTACGGTCTCTACACTTTTCTGCATCTTATCGAATGTTCTAGAAACTTCTTCAAATTTCTCGTCATTCTGTCTACAAACGTCTTTAATTACTTGAGAAACACTTTCAAATTTCTCGTCGCTTTTTCTAGTAGTTTCATCGATCTTTTGAGAAACACTTTCAAATTTCTCGTTGTTCTGTCTACTAACTTCTTCAAGTTTCTCGTTATTCTGTCTACTAATTTCTTTAATTACTTGAGAAGTCTCGTCAAATTTTTTAGCAACGTTTTCGAATTTCTCGTCGCTTTTTCTAGAAGTTTCATCGATCGTTTCAGAAACAGTTTTTAATTTCGATAAGATTGCTTGTTCTGCTGACTGGAAGTGGAACGTCTTTGGGTCTTCTCCGTTCTTCGTGAGGACATCCTCGAGTCGTGCTTGTAGGACTATCTTGAGCCCACTGCTGTCCAGATCCCGTTCCTCTAGCTGTTCACGGAGCTGTTTTACTGTAAGTTCTTGTAGCAACATCTTTGGTCGGCACACACGTACTTTCCAAAATGTCTTTTAACAGTCTTTCCGAATACCGAACAATCAACGCACTTTGACTATTCCCGACGAATAAAGTCCAAAAGTCTTTTAAAGTCTTTCCGAATACCGAACAATTAACGCACTCCGGTTATTCCCGACGAATAAAGTTCAAAAGTCTTTTAAAGTCTCTCTGTAATTCACTTATTTATATCGCACTAAGTTAACCGAACACCGACACCAACTGTAACGTGACTATTGTAATTACTTATAATTACAATAAAACTAGCGGTTCGTATTTATATACGACTTTATTATTTATTTATACAAGTTTACTTTACAAACTTTAGCTCAAGACTAAACTGTATTTACAAATATGCCCGTATTTATACCCAGTTGTTATTCTGGAACAATCGACGCCCATCTCTAGCTATCAGCGTGTTCCGCCTACGGATCGTACGTTCGAGAAGTCCCTCCTCCTTTCCGCCGAGGCCTAGATCATTCGATAACGTCATTCTCGAGGTGTTTACTGTTATACGGCGGTCGTCCAAGATTTCTCTTTTGTTACAATATGTTCATTTTTTCAACAAAATAACCACGCTTTTAGACAGTTTTTCGCAAATAACTCAAATAGTAAGTATTTTGTCGAAAAAATATTCTTAGCAAAAATATAGCCCGTAATTTTTTTTTAAAAAATGGTGTATATGTAACGTCTCTATACCTAGTAGAAGCAGAGTTATAGCTAAAGAAAAATTGGTTCATATTCGTCAAATTCCAAATGGAATACTTTAACGTGAAATAACCAAAAATGAAGCGTGAAATAACCATTTCGGGGAGAAGTTATTACAACTTTTTTAAAGTATTTAAAAGCTTCATTTTTGTTTCATAAAAAAAATTTTTAGCATCAAAAGTAAACAAGTTACGCTCAAAATAAAGTTAGTCCCTTTTTTTGGTAAAAAAATCGGGAAAATCACCCCTTAATTAGTATCTCAAATGAACTTAATCGTTACGACTTCACAAGTTTCTTGACTCGTGTATGTATTGGTGATATGATCTGTAAGTTTCATCGGTTCCAAGTCCTTATTTTTGAAAGGGCTGTAGTAAAAAGGGGTTGAACGAGTCACTGATCACGAATGTATGCAAATTTAGAAACACCAAATCTTAATCAATTTTTGTCTAAAAGATAAACAAAAGAAATACATGATATTCAGAAAAGCAATGCTGACTTTTTTTGTTTTACGAGATTTTTGGTATCTCTAACAATTTTTAAGTTATTTTGAAAAAAAGCATATTTTTCAAAATTAAAATTATTATTATTATTATTATTATTAAAGAAGAAAAAGGAGCCGAGGTCTAGGACTTATATAGCTCCATTTGACTAAAAAGAACAATGCAAAAAGAAACCTAAACTTAAGACTAGATACGACTTATAAATTAATTTAATTTAAGAAACGAAAAATTATTGTTCCCGTGATACAGAACTAAAAGAGTCATATTTATTTTTGAAGCAATTTGCAGATACAGCCCCGACGACGTCGTGTGGAAGTGAGTTCCAGGTATAAAATATTCTATTGGATATAGAGTTCTCACGACATTTACTGTGAAACTGTTGTCTGGCTAATTTGTATGGATGACCCCGCAATCTAAGGTCGTTACTCAAAGGGAAAAGATGTGATAGATCTATCCCAAACTTTCCCTGTAACGCTCTATAAGCAATTATTAAATCCCCACGAAGTCGTCGGTCCATAAATGTAGGATAATTTAAGTAGGTTAACCGTTCTTCGTAGGAAGGACGACGACGGCCATAAGGAATTCTTGTTGCCCATCTTTGCACAGATTCAAGTCGATCAGAATCCCTCTGCCAGTCGACGTTCCACACGGGTCCGGCAAACTCTAAAATAGGTCTTACATATACACTAAAGAGAGCAACAAAATTTTTTGGCGATATTTTAGAGAAAGTCTTAGATAATAAGTAAACTGATGTTCTAGCTTTATTGCATACCGACTGGATATGTTCAGACCAAGATAATGTTTCCGTCACAAGTACACCCAAGTCTTTTTGCTGCGAAACAGTTTTTAGAGAAACATTTGAAAGTACATACCGATTCCTTGGATTGTTTTTACCTAAATGTAGAACTGCACACTTGGATGTGTTTAATTGCAAGCACCAATCGTCTACCCACTTAGCAACCTCTTGAAGGTCGGTCTGTAATTGATTGTAACCAGAAAAGGGATTTGCATATAACTTTGTGTCATCAGCGAAAAGCGACATGTTACTTTTAAGGTGAATTGGCAGATCAGCAACGTACACTAGGAACAAAATCGGCCCCAACACTGAACCCTGCGGAACGCCACTGTATACACTAAACATTGAGGAATAAAGTCGGATTTATAGTTTGACGTAGCGTAGACGTAGACGTAACGGAGACGCAGTGGAAAAGATCAACACTGAATTTTGTGTACTCGTGTTTATAAATGAACGCAAGCGCCTGACGGAACATAAGAGAAACGTAACGTAACGGAAGAGATGACCAACTTTCATCTTTTACAGTGCGTTTCTTACGTCTGGCCAATCAAAATTAAGAATTTTGTTCTGTCACCCAAAGTGGACACTCCCTCATCAATTTTGTAAAGATAAAGTTGTTTATCAACATATTCGAATTTTGTTAATTATTTGAATACAATGGATGTTAAGTTATTAATTTAATAAAAATATATCATAGAGTCATTTCAATATTTCAGATAAATATGAGTTGTTTATTAGCCTAATTCGGGGTTATATACACATATTATACGATAGGTAAATCCAATAAACATTTTAAAGACCAGAAATGAAACAAAATAGTTGGAAATCCCACGGCATGCGGCACCAAGGAGCATATCTTCGTTTATATCCTAATCCATGTAACACACAAAACAGATAAATATAATAAATAGTAGTATAAATAAATAAACACAAAGTTTGTTTATTACTGTTCGCATAATTTATAGGCTATGTTGTTGAATTAGAATTAAGTCATTGTTTACTCTTTCTACTCATGCGCAAAAATTCCGCTACGTCGAACTATAAATTGACATAATATTTTCTTACGTTTCCAGTCCGTTTCTTACGTCTCCGTTGCGTCTACGTCTACGCTACGTCAAACTATAAATCCAACTTTACAGTCACCAACGCGTCCGCAAAATTTACGGTTTATTAAAAATCCTTTAATCCACTCAAGTAAGTTTCCTCTAATACCGTTATGTTCAAGCTTAAATAGTAGTCTCTTGTGAGGAACTCGATCAAAAGCCTTAGCAAAGTCTAAATATATAATATCAACAGGTTGATTACTGTCCAAATAAAGAGACCAGTCATTAACACATGTTAACCTATTAGTAACTACCGATCTTCCAGGTACAAAACCGTGCTGGGAAATAGGAATTCTATTATTGTTTAAGAGAAAGTTCATAACCGATTCGCGAATAACTGATTCCATCAATTTAGCCGCAATGGATGTTAGACTAATTGGTCTATAATTGTCAGGATCTAACTTGTCACCTTTTTTATAAATTGGAGTAACACTAGAGATTTTCCAGCCATCAGGTAAAGTGTGTGACAAAAATGAGGTTTTCATTATAAAACTTAACGGATGGATAATCGAGTTTGCACACTTCTTAAATAAAATTGCGGCGAAACCGTCTAATCCGGGAGCGGAAAAGGATTTTAAACACAAAATTTTTTGCTTAAGAATCTCTGGATCAAAGTCTATGTCACTAATATCGTAGTTACTTCTTGTAGAAACAACACGTAAAGTATTCGGAAGAGCCTCCTCGATTGTAAACACTTCTTGAAATTTTTTGGCAAAAATAGTAGCAACTTCCATTTTCACTGAGGTTGGTTTGCCTGTTCCGGTTTTTAAAATAGGTAACGAAACTTTAGATAAAATAGAATTTCTGACATATTTATAAAGAGGTTTTTTGTTCTTATTTGAGGACAGTTGGTTTTCAAAATTTTGTGTAGATTTAAAAATAGTTGATGTTAAGTTATTAGAAAAAGTTCGATGATTGAGGTAGTCAGCATTCGTTTTACTACGTAAATACTTTTTCCATAATGACTTTTTAAATTTTATCATTTCAAATATTTCTGAACTTATCCATGGCTTATTAGGATTACATCTACGTTGCACATAATGAGAGTTCGTGCGCATGGATTCATTCAGAAAATTTTCAAAAATTTCCCACTGTTTGTTAACATCCCTACCATTCAACATATCTACCCAATCTGCAGTAGATACATCTAAGTTTACACGATGATAGTTTATTCTTTTATATGTCATTAACATATTATTTTGTAATATTTCCGACTTGAGGATCTGTATGGAAGTTGAAATAACTGCGTGGTCCGACTTTCCAATTGGAGATGTAACCGAAATATTAGTTAAAAGATTATCATCAGAGGTTAAAGTAAAATCTGGCTGAGAAGGTTGTTGATTCAGACGAAAACGATTCGGTTCATTGATTATTTGTTCTAATCCAGAATTTTCTAAGAAATTAATAAAAAGCTGAGATTGAGTATCATGAGGGTGATTGATCAGCGGCCAAGAAATGTTGCTTAGATTGAAATCACCAAAAACAATTAAGGTTTTATGTTTGGCTATGAGCGTTTCCAATTGACTGTATAATTCTTGATCACTTAAACATTTGATCACTTTTTAACAATTGTTAAAAATTTTATTTTAAAACCAAATTTTTTCAAAAATAAGCACTTTGAATCGATGAAACTTACAAATCATATAAACACAACATAATAGGTCTGGATCCCGCGTATGAAAAAAAAGTTGATTAATAGCAAGCTGAAAATTTGTTATTAGCTTAAGGGTGTCTAGTCGGACAAACATTGATATATGGGTACACTGGAACAGGGGAAGTTTTAACTGTGGAACAGGTTAAAAATTTGGAACGGTCAGACCACGAAAACGGCACATGTATTTTGTCCGACAGAACAGACTTAAACTCTCCGAACAGAGATTAAACTCTTATGCAAAAATCAGACTGCTATTTATCACCAAATTGGCGTTTTAATGAGTGGAACATGTAGAATATGTCAAATGACAGGAATTATGACAGGTGATAAATAGCAGTCTGATTTTTACATGACAGTTTAATCTCTGTTCGGAGAGTTTATGTCTGTTCTGTCGGACAAAATAAATGTGCCATTTTCGTGTTCTGACCGTTTCAAATTTTTAACCTGTTCCACAATTAAAACTACCCCCGTTACAGTGTTCCCATATATCAAAGTTTATCCGACTAGACACCCTTAAGCTATTAACAAATTTTCAGCTTGCTATTAATCAACTTTTTTTTCATACGCGGGATCCAGACCTATAAGTAAAACAATTTGTGGAGCGGTAACGATTAATTTCATTTAAGTTGCTAATTAGGGGTGGTCTTCCCGATTTTATTTTGCCAAACCAAAGGGACCAACTTTATTTTGAGCGTAACTTGCTTAAACTTAATGCTAGAAACTTTTTATAAAAGTAGAAATAAAGCTTTTTTTAAACACTTTAAAAAAAAGTTATAATGGGTTTTCCCCAAAAAGTGCTTAATTTTTTGGATATTTCACGTCGAAATATTCTATTTGAAATTTGGTGAATATGAATCTATTTTTCATTGGCTATAACTCTGGTTCTGCGAGGTGTAACGCGTACACCATTTTTTTTACTTTTTTACAGGCTATATTTTTGCTAAGAGTGTTTTTTTCGACAAAATACTTACTTTTTGAGTTATTTGCGAAGAACCGTCTAAAAATGTGGTTATTTGGTTGAAAAATGAATATATTCACTCGTAAATACCTCGAAAAGTGTGGACATGGCGAAAAAGCTCTACAGAACAAAAGTTACTTAAAATTAGTCAGTTTACCCATGTCCGGACTTATTTTGGACATATATTTTTTCACCCCCAAGAGGGGGTGAAAGTCACCCCCAGGGCAAAAGCACACATCGGCACAATATCACTTTTTTTCTTTGACATGTAAGCTATGCATTTGCCAAATTTCATGTCAATCAATCCAAGCGGTTCTTTAAAATTTAGAGCAAAACCGTGAAAGAATGTACTAAACATAATATACAAAATTTCGATTGTTTAATTTATGAATATTTTGTATTTTCATGACGGTTTCCTAAGTGAAATTCGAAACGTCAATAAATTTAATTTCCTTGCTTAATTTATGACTTATTTCCCAAGTAGAATAGTAAATTGAATGAGATGCCACAAAGAAATAGCTTGAGAACAATATTAATTCATATAATTTAAATAATATTACATATTTATTGATTATTTGAATAAATTGATATTTCTAACCTAAGTCAAATATATCACCGTTTTAAATATCCATTAGCAATAAATGTTTTACTCACTCGTATTAATTATTGTGCGTATGCAATATACCCTTCAACTAGATAAATTCTGAAATATTTAAATAAGTAAATCGAACGGTATTGATACCTGCCTGTCTTTGTCTTACTATGATTATGGTAGATATTAATAAACAAAAACATAAACCCTGATCATGGCCAGTAATGGAGTATTATAAGTAAGAAATTTTTGTTTAGAATTTAAAATAAAGGAATGAATAGTGTCATCGCCTTAAGAGATAATCAACATTGGCATATAAAAGTAAGTGTTCTTATTGCACAATTTGAGTGTTTTATCGATGTCACTAAGTTTTTATGGATCCCCACGACGATAAAATACAAAACAGAATTGTTTTTCTTTTCTGTATTAGTATATATTAGCCACACGTGCTTACTAAAGGAGTAATATAAACCGTCCGAAAAAGATTCGATTGTTGTTTTAATCCATATATTTTCATTTTAATTAACCACCAGAAACCAGAACACAAACTTCTAGATACTCTACGAAGCGACGGTAACTTCTAGACGATCCTTTATGTGACTAAAGCCTAAAACAACGATGTCGCACAGTTTATTCCTATAAACTTAGTAACCCCAAATACTCTGGGCTAATTAGCAAAATTCATGGAAAAGTTATTTACCAGCAATTTTATTGCTGGAATCGAATTATAAGATCCTATATATTAATAATATAGGTATGCAAAGTCCGCAGATATTGTACTACTTTTTTTTTATAAACAAAATGGCGCCGACAAATCGTATTTTTTTCAATTATTGCTCTATAACTCCGAAGATTTTAACCTCACAACAAAAATAACCAAATAAAAGTTTACCGCAATTAAATTCTGCATAGAGATATGTCTTTCCCGACTTCCTCCGACAAGAATTTTTCTCGAAAAATGCAGGTTTTCCCAACAAAAACTCAAATTTTCAAATAAAGTTTTAGGTAAGTAATTATTAATCAATAATTAAATAACTTAGTGACATCAAAGCTTTCTTGGTATAAATTGTAATTCCAAAAGCTGGTGAAAATTAAACGAATATTTTAGCAATAATTCAATTGTTAATTAACAATTTACGATCGCAATAATAACCAAAATAATCATGATACATTGATCAAACTTATAAGGATTATAAAGATGAGATGCTTATTTAATATTTTATGGACAAAATATAATTTTTTCGTTTTTTTGCATAATCTTTAAATTTTGAAAAAAAATAGTTATAATACGCTGGTCTAATTAGTAAAGTACAAAGAAAGGGTATTTACCAGCAATTTTATTACTGGAATCGAATATTATGATTCTATATATTAATAATATGGGTATGCAAAGTCCGCAGATAGTGTGCTACTTTTTTCATTAATAAAATGGCGTCCCCAAATCGTGTTTATTTTTATTGGTCTATAACTCCGAAGATTTTAACTTTACACCAAAAATACTCAAATAAAAAGTCACCTCAATTTAATTCTACATATAGGCATGTTTTTCCCAATTTGCTCCGACGAAAATTTTACTCGGAATATGTGGGTTTTCCCAACAAAATCTCGAATTTTCAAATAAATTTTTTGGGCAAGTCATTATTTATCAATAATTAAATAACTTGGTGAAATCAAAGCTTTCTTGGTATAGATTATAACTGCAGAAGCCGGTGAAAATAAAACGAATATTTTAGCAACAATTCAATTGTTAATTAACAATTTACAGTCGCAATAACAACCAAAATAATCATATGACATTGATCAAACTTAGAAAAATTATAAAGATGTGATGCCTATTTAATATTTTGTCGACAAAATATAAATTTTTCATTTTTCTGCATCTTTAAATCTTTAATGTTATAATGTTAAAAAAAAAATAGTTATAAACAAATTAACATTTCTCAGAAATTGTTTATTATATTCTAATTTTAAAAAATACTTAAAATGCTTATTTCAAAGGTCTTGAAAATTAATGCTTTAAAAAAAATTTCCAATCATTTGAAAAAAAGTTATGAAACAGCAAATTAAATATACGATTGCTCCGTTGTTTATAATTTGTTTTAATTGTTTCAAAGCTTAAAAGTGAGTCTGTGGTACAATCTAATTACTTACAAAGAACATCAAATATTAGTTCAATGGTTATATTTTAATGAAAGATTAAAAATACGGTAAAGGTAAAATATTCGGAGTTATAGAGCAATAATTGAAAAAAACACGATTTTCGGGCGCCATTTTGTTTATAAAAAAAGTAGCACACTATCTGCGGACTTTGCATACCTATATTATTATATATATATATATATATATATATATATATATATATATATATATATATATATATATATATATATATATTTGTACAAATATTTTCGACCGTACTGTGTTATAGTGGTTTGAAGTTTCAGCAATTCGAATATAATATAATATGAATATAAAATTTATTGCAGTTACCATAACTCCGAAATAATAAATGTCAAAATCAAAATTAAGTCAATGTCCCTTACGATATGTTAAAAAAATCTAAATTAATACTCTTATAGTTGTAAGTAATTAAATATTTAGCTTTTGTTAATTTCTAATCTTAATAAATTTACAGTTTTCTCCTGAAGAAGTCACAAAAGTGTGACGAAATATTGAGAAATAACAAATAGACTTTTATTTCACATGACCGAATTGCTGAAACTTCAAACCACTATATATATATATATATATATATATATATATTTACTCCCAGCGTATGAAGTGAGCCACATATCAAAAGAAACTGCGGTTGAAGTGAGGTCCTGTACAAAGTGAGGTCCAATATACGGACCTCACTTAGTCAATCAATGTAAGACTTTTTCGTAGACATGTACTGATGGCAAACACTGTTTTTTTACAAAAAAAAGTGGGACCTCACTTTGTATGGTCCACATCAATTTTTAGTTCAGAGATTTTCCGCATAGAGGCGCTGACTTTGGCGTATATTTTCTAACCATGTATATTCTGTGCCCTGTTGAATAACTTACGATACACATAGTGAGGACCATACAACTGGCAACATCTGTTCAACCAATCTTTAAAACAGTGGATCGTCAATCGTCGCATAAATTCAAACAGTACAAAAATGTTTAATACTTTAATCCTTTTTGAGAGCCTAGGCGCAAAATTTCGGTCGAGTTCTTTTTAAACGCATTTATTTTTTTCGAATCCTGAGATAATAGGTATTTTAAAAAAATTTAAACGCAAAATAGAAGACTACATTATTCCCGAGGGCAGAAAGTCCCTTATAATGAACAAAAAGTTTCTTTTGAATGATATATTTAAAATTAAAAATCAGACTATTTTTTTTCACCCCTGTGACTTATTAAAATAAATATTTATAGAAGTTCTCAAGGACTTTCGACCATGGATAATACAGTAATATTTCTTTCTGCGTTTAAATTTTTTAAAAATACTTAAGGTTTTCTCAGTATTCGAAAAAAATGAACGCATTTAAAAATAATTCGAGCGAAATTTTTGCGCATATGCTCTCAGAAAGGCTTAAAATACTATAAATTTTTGTAATCAGTATTTCAATAGTTATTTATGATATAAGTGTTAAAAGTACACGTTTAAGGCACGCATGTGAAAGTTTGCAGAATGAGCGATAGCGAGTTCTGCAATTCACATGAGTGCCTTAAAAATGCACTTTTTAACAGGCATAACATGCAATATTTTTTCTACAAACGTAATTACAGGACAATATCTACAAAAACTTTTACTTGAACTTGACTGACATTCCATTTTTATATTTTTTTGACATTACATCAAAATTGCCTATACGATCAATACGAATTGCAGTGCCATAAAAATTTTAAAGCACTAGTGCCTTAAAGCAGCGCCGGATAAAGGGGCGGGCGAGCCGGGCGACCGCCCGGGGCGCCAGAATTTGGGGGCGCCAAATTTTGAGAGACGCTGATATATAAATATAATATTTACCCCCCTCCGTGGCTCAGTGGTAAGAGCGCCTGCCTTTGGATCGAAAAAATCCGAAAGGTTGTGGGTTCGAATCTCACCAGGGTCGGAAATTTTTCATTTATTATAAATTAATAAATGAATATAGTTTCTGTCCTCGTGGGATCGGTTCTCACCGGAGGGACCGCAGACGTTCGGATACAATTAGCGTCTCTTTGCAAAGACAATGACGTCGACATTGCAAAGTAACAAGGCACTTACTCAACACACACTACTTACACATGACACTAGGTACCTAACTGTTCAAAATTACCGTACCTACCATGCCAATGGCCATTAGTTGTCGAGGCATTAGCTAAACAAAAAAAAATATAATATTTTTTACATTCATTATTTTTTTGGACTTTATAGATTATCTTTGGGCTAAGATTACTCCTAAGACAATTAATATTAAATAATTGTAACAATAAGAAAACTATTTCTAGGTCACAAAAATTCTCTAATAAAAATAATGCAACCTAAAAATTGTTATGGCTTTTAAAGGTCATTTGTCAGGTAATACCTATCACTTTTATGGTATTACAATGTTATACATACATACTTAAAATACACGAAGATCAGATTTACGAAGTATCAACAAATTTATGAATAGTCAGTGATATTATTATACTGCTGCTTGTCATTATAGCCTCAATGGGTCTTCCTGTTCTGTAAACTTTGCTTTATCAACATTGTCGTGTGTCCGTGGGTGTGTAATTTGAAATAAAAAAAAAACAAACCAGGTATATCTATATGAATTAGAATTGACAAGTTCTTTTTCATAATATGAATATATAGAAATTTATTTCGAATACTTTGTACGCGTTAAGATGTTTCACTTTTTGCATAAAAACGGCACGAACGACGTATGAAAAAAAGGAATAATAGATTTTTGTATATATCATAAATTGAACGAGTAATTCCAAAATGATTTGTTATTTGAAATATCTCAGTGGCGTACTATGTTTTTCTTTAAAAAAATTCACACCATTTCAACAGTAGATATAAAATTATTAATTTTATGTCAAAAAATGCGCAATAATTACCTCTTAAAACACATCAAATTTCATTTGCATATCTGAACCGGTTTTAGAACAATAAAGAAATCGTCAGTTTGTAAGAAAAATGTCAACACCCCATATCTCGGAAACGAAGTATTTGCTGACATACGCTTATAGAGCAAACTGTCATTATTTTTTCATATAGAATTACCCTTTAAAGTTTGTCGGATTTATTTAGAAACATCCTGTTTTTTCTTGACCACCCTGGATTTCCATAGTTTTTCCTGTATTATTTCACTTGACCGTTATTTTCAGTTCTTTCTGTTTTTCCAGTCCTGCAGGTTTCTTTTCTAATATTGCTTCGTCCATTTTATCTCTAAAAGATTTTCGGGGTCTGTCTCTCTTCCTTCTTATATACTCGATAGGTTATAATGTTAATATAATGTTATATGTTAGATACATTTATATTGCAATTCAGTTTGCTCAATTTTCCTCCCGAAAAATTCCCCAACCAATTCAACCTATAAAAATTTTCCCATGTGCTTTCAAATTACCCTAAAAATGGGCGAAAGTACCCCAATCTGGCATCTCTGATTCGTCGCTTGTTGTAGACGGCGTCGGTGTATATTGCGTTGTCAATTGGGATATTCCCAAAACTCCCAAAAGTGATGATCCTACCGATCTACCGACATGTCCCTAGGATCTATCGAGTTTAAAAAAATATCCAAATGACATATTTTACTTAAGAGGAAACAGTAGCGATCAACAGGTAGCGAAAACGCGTTCCAAGATTGCGGCTGTAATTTTGAATATTTTTTCGAGATATGTGGCACACGCATTCGTAATATAATAAAGAATGGCGGTACAGAGCAAAATTAAAAAAATATATCAATATGTGGAAATTACTCTGTAATTAAATACAATAGATATTAAAAAAACGAGACTGTACCGCCACTAAGAAGAACAAAAAAATACACTTTCTTCAAATAAACTTTTTTATCCGATGCCTAGATTTTGTGTCATTTTGGAACTACTAAAATTTTTTATTTCATTAGTAGTTCCAAAATGACACAAAATCTAGGCATCTGATAAAAAAGTTTATTTGAAGAAAGTGTATTTTTTTGTTCTTCTTAATGGCGGTACAGACTCGTTTTTTTAATATTGTATTTATTTACAGGATTCGGTCGCTGACCAGCGAATAGAACACACGTGTTTAGCTCGTATCTTAACTCGATTCTCGGGCAGATATAGCAATAAAACAATTGTGTTATACAAAAGTGCAGTGTAACTATAAACCAATATATGTAGGTACATAAATAAACAACCTAATTAGTTAACTAATTATACAGTGAAAAAATCGGAAAAAAGTAATTCCAACGATAAGGAATTAAATTCTTGTGTAAAGTGATAAAAACTTGTGTGATATCGAATATAAACAAAGCAGGTTTTGCAGTAGGTGGAAACAAAACAATATTGTGAATGGTGTATTTCTACAGGAAAATAAAGCATATTAATAAACAGAATCAGCTGTAAGTAGAAAACTTTATTATAATATAATTAATTTTATTATAAACAGATAACCAGGGCCGGATTTTGATTTTGATTTTACCTAGGAATAAAAGTGCTGGAAAATTAGTAACGGCTAGCGCGGGTGCGGGTGGGAATTTGAACTGTGAGTAGAGTTCTCCACGAAACTTCACCCGTGACGCATTGACTAATAACTCTAGCACGAAAAATAACTAGGAATTAAGAACAATGAGTTCAGATAGCGAATTAGATGATGAAATGAAAAGGAGAAGGGAAGAGGAGGAACATCCCAGCAAAAAATCAAAAATAACAGCTAGAACATCACAAAAAACAGATGAAGATAACATAAGTGGAATGGAACAAATGATGAAAATGATGAGGGAATTAGCAATGGATATAAAAGACATAAAAAAAGAACAATATAGATCTGGAGACGAAATCACACAACTAAAGAATGAAATTAAAGAACTGAAAGATCAACAAAGCGGCTACAAAGATGAAATAAAAAAGCTGCGAGAAACAAACGAAAAAGCTATAAATCAAATAGGTCAATTAGAAAAAGAAATTAGTATAGCAAATGAAAAAATAGAGAAATTGGAAAGAGAAAGAAAGAGAAAAAATGTAATAATACAAGGAATAAAAATTGATACAAATGATCAGAAAGTTTTAAGAGGGGCTATGGAGAATTTTATGGAAAAAGAGCTACAAGTTTCAGTAGATGTAAATGGAGCAAGGAAAATAGGAGAAAATACTGTCATAGTGGAACTCAACAGCGTGAAAAACAAAATAGAAGTAATGAAAAATAAAAGTAAATTAAAAACCAAAAAGGACGAAAGAATCTATATTAATGATGATATGTCAAAAGAAGAAAGAATTATTCAGAAAGAAATTAGAAGCAAGGCTATGGTAGAGAGGCATAATGGAAAAAATGTAAAAATAGGATACCAGAAGCTAATCATTAATGGTGAAATATGGACATGGAATAACAGCCAACAACAACTCATAAAAGAGAAAAATATACAACCAAAAAACTAGCAATACAACGAAAGCAGACTGAAATAACGGAGACGACATGGCAAAGTACAGGTACACGAAATAGACAAAATGTACAGATTATTAATGAAAAGCAGCCCATAAAAGAACATATATTAGTAGGAACATGGAATGTAAGAGGAACATACGAAGAAGGAAAACTGAAACACCTAGTAGATGAATGTAAAAAATATAAATTCGAAATAGTAGCACTACAAGAAACGAAACAACTAGGCCAAAACTCAATGGAAATAAATGACTATTTATTTTTCAATAGCGGAGGCGAAAATAGAATGTTAGGCACAGGATTTGTAGTAAACAAAAAGCTGAAAGATCTAATCGTTGACTTTAAACCAATTTCAGAGAGAATATGCATACTAAGAATAAGAGGAAAATACCAAAAAATAACATTTATAAACATACATGCACCGACTGAAGAGAAAAACATAGAGATAAAGGAAGACTTCTACAGTCAAATAGATACAGTATTCGAAAATATTCCCAAATACGATATAAAAATAGTACTAGGTGATGCTAATGCCAAAATAGGAAAAGAAGAAATATACACACCCACCATAGGAAAATATAGTCTGCATGAAACAACGAATGAAAATGGTCACCTCTTAATAGATTTTGCAAAAGAAAAAAACATGATCGTTATGAGCACGTACTTTCAACACAAAAGAATATATCAAGGAACATGGAGATCACCAGATGGAAAAACCATAAATCAAATAGATCATGTGCTCATCGAAAAAGACATGGAAAAATGTATAAAGAACATAAGAACATATAGAGGACCGGATGCAGACACAGATCACTTTATAGTCGGAATACAACTTAAACAGGTTATACCAGTTCTTAGAAATCAACAGAAAAAAAGGTACAAAGTAACTAAACCTATTAGACTACTGTCAGAAGAAGAACAAAGTAAATATGAAAGACTAGTCACTAGAGAACTGGAAAATATTGCAAAAAATGAAAACATCGAACAAAAATGGACGCAAATAAAAGTATGTATGACCAAAGCAGCGCAAGTCAGTAATAGAAATATAAAAGATGGATTCAAAGAATGGTTTGATGAAGAATGTAAAATAGAACTGGATGAAAGAAATAAGTTAAGACTCAAAATGATGCAAGTGAAAACACCAGAGATGGAGATACAATACAACGAACAAAGAAAACGAACTAAAAGAATCATAAGAGCAAAGAAAAGAAAGTACAACGAAGATAAATTGAAATGCATAGAAGAAAACTATAAAAATGGAGAAGTCAGGAACTTATATCAAGGAGTAAAAAATGAGAAAAAGGGGTTCCAAAGAAAACCTGTACACTACAAAAGCAAAAATGGAAGGAATTTAGTAAGCGACGAAGAAATACTGAGCAGATGGAGAGAATACTTCGAAGAGCTTCTAAATGAAATTCCCACAACAGAATATGCAGAAGAAGAAGAAGAAGGACCGAATGAAAATATTGATCAAGAAGAAATACAGGAAAGACCGCCTAATGAAAAAGAAATAAAAGAAATAATAGAAAAACTAAAGAAAAACAAGAGCCCAGGTAAGGATGAAATAACAGCTGAAATGTTTAAATATGGAGGACCAGTACTAATTAAGCATTTGGAAAAGCTGATAAAAGAAATTTGGGAACAAGAACACATACCAAAAGAATGGACTGAAGCCACACTGTGTCCAATTCACAAAAAAGGCGACAAAAGTTTATGCCATAATTACAGGGGAGTAGCCCTACTAAACGTTGCATATAAAATACTTGCAGTACATATAAAAGACAAGATAACACAAAAGATAGATAATGACATAGGAGAATATCAATGTGGATTCAGAAGAGGACGCAGCACGGTGGATCAAATTTTCCTGCTGCGTGAGATACAAGCGGAAAGCTACGAATACGGAAAATCTACAATGGCCCTATTCATTGACTTTAAACAAGCTTTTGACAGAGTTAAACGAAAAGAAATATACAAAGCACTATGTGAAATTGGAATTAGTAAAAAATTAATAAAGATGGTAAAAGTTACACTCAGAGAAACAGAGAACAGGGTTAAAATAAATGGAAAGGAAACAGATAAGTTTAGGGTCGGTGAAGGGGTACGACAAGGAGACCCACTGTCATCACTGTTGTTTAGTATCCTTCTTGAAATAGTCATCAGAGAAGCCGAAATTAACAGGACAGGACTTGTATACCAACGAAAACACCAATGCTTGGCATTCGCTGATGACATAGTAATGATAGCCAGAAGCAAACAAGAATTAAAAGAAATACTAAAAAGACTAGAGGCGATAGGAAGAAAGAAAGGGATATACATAAACGAAGAAAAGACTAAATATATGGAATGGACAGAACGAGAATACACACAAGGACAATACCTGACAATAAACACAGAGGCAAAAATATATAAATTCGAGGAAGTAGAGAGATTCCAATATCTAGGAGCGACATTCACTAGGAGACCAAATATAAAAGAAGAAATCCAAGCGAGAATTATGGCTGGCAATCGTTGTATCTTTGCTCTAAACAACTTATTGAGAAATAAGAACATATCTAGAGGGGCTAAGATAAGAATATACAAGACAGTGATAAGACCTATAGTCTTGTATGCCAGTGAAACATGGACGATGAACAAATCCGAGCAAGTCATGCTTAAAGTATGGGAAAGAAAAGTCCTAAGAAAAATATTTGGCGGAAAGATATGGAATGGAATGTGGATAAGAAGACCAAATGTGGAATTGGAGAGGATGTATGGTGAACCAAACATAGTAGGGATCGTAAAATCACAAAGACTGAGATGGTTGGGACATATCCAAAGGATGCCAAACACGAGACTTCCCAAAAAAATACTAACGGGAGGAATAGGAGGAAAGAAGAAGAAAGGTAGACCGAAAACCAGATGGAAGAAAGATGTTGAAAAAGACATAGAAGAACTGAAAATCACAAATTGGAAAAATAAAGCAGCAAATAGGAGAGATTGGAAAGGAATAGTAAACCAAGCCATGGGCCTTCTAGGCCTGGAGAGCTAAACTATATATATAATTTATTTACAGAGTAATTTCCACATATTAATATATTTTTCAAATTGGGCTCTGTACCGCCATTCTTTATTATATTATAAATACGTGTGCCAAATATCTCGAAAAAATATTCAAAGTTACAGCCTCAATCTTGGAACGCGTTTTGGCTACCTGTTGATCGCTACTGTATCACCTTAAAAATAAATTCGATAAACCAATTCATCATTTATTGCCATCAAAAAATTTCAGTAGGTAGTATTTTTAACACGTTTGTATAATACCTTTCATTTCCTAAGAATTATGTATTATTTAAAAATTACGTAATGGAGATTCCTAATCGTATTTCGGTATTCACATTTCATACAAGAGTCTCAAAGTACTCACGTATAAACAATTTTTAGATGATTTTGGGAATATCGATTTCAAGCAGATCACTTACCTTTTTATGTAAATATTCATGTGTTTCATAAAAGCTGATGTGACACTTTCGTCCAGTTCTTTATTAGTAAATAAAAGTTGAATTATGGTTGTTTGGGTTAATAATTACTTCGCATATTATTTAGAATACATATAGTAGGGGAGCAAAGTATGCTAAATGTGCAGTCACTCGAGCGCTTTGGGGACCTATTGGGTTGTGATTATTAGGTTCTAAAACCAAAAAAGTTAAGTAAAATTTTCCATTTTAGTGGGGACTTTCCATATTTTAATTTAATTTTCCATTTCCAACACCCGTTTTCTCCGATTATAGCGCCACCTATCCGTAATTAGAAAAAACGTTTCGAATAAAAATTGCTTATTTTTACGCAAAGAATCCAAATCTGAAATAAAAAAAAGGAGTTCCTATTTAACATTTTAAAGTAACCCCCCCCCACCTCCGTGGGGGTCGTGTTTGGTACCATTCGATAGATTTCAGAAAAAATATTCAGAAATTGTAGTGTATTACCTATAAGAAGTTACCGTTAAGCCGGGTCCAGACTATGTAACAAAACATGTTAAATAACAAAGTTTTGTAACTTGTTACAAAATTTTAAATAAACAAGTTTTAAAACACAGTGTTGTATAACATTTTTCTGGTTATATAGCATGTTTTATGTTATCCAACAGATGTCGGTAAACGTCAAAGAAAGTTATAAAACCGCACCGCACTAATCTACACCTAAAAACATGTTATTAAAACATTTCTCTGGCATAGTACCTACGCGAGCAGCAACCGTTGGAGTGGAGTCATATCGCCTTGTTTATTCTGGAGTGATTGTGCTAGATTTTTCTTTGCTCTGTTCACGTAGGGTTATTTACGCGATGAAATTGTCGAAAGAACTGACTACTCATTTAATTGAGCTATTTCGTAAGTAACGAGTATTATGGGATTGCTATGGGATGAGCTACATTTATTGATTTAAAAAACAAATAAAAAACACGATGAATAGACTGAAATAGAAGTGAAAATAGATACAGAAACTGTAGTTAAAACTAATGCACGTACGCCTATAACTCAAGCCAACAAAAGAAAAGCAGTACGCGGAACCTTAACAGCAAATCGGTGCAAATCAACTCTAAATTTGACATAAATACTATTCTCTACAGAGCAGAGTGTTCAGACATAAAACCTGTAACATTCACTTCATTCGCTACACAGATGCAGACTGCTTCATCAGCTACTCAAACAGGCACTCAATCATACAATATATCCGAGCCTTTCTATTCCGTCCACTACACCTACATCCGCTACTTCTCCAGCTACACCAATTCAAACAGACAGTGACACTCAATCATGAACAGGTGAAGACGATAATACTGAGGAATTAAATTTTACACAAATGTTATACTTCCTCTCTGAAACAATGAGTAAAAAGATTAAAAAATATACTTTGCTAATAATATAAGTGTTAATCTTTCTCTTATTGGAATTGCATCTCGAAATGTCTTTTCTGCCTATTTTATGGCCGATTTCATTTATAAGAAATTCAAAATCAGAACTTTCTATTCTTAAGAAGTTTTTAAAACTGCCATCACATTTAATGTCTCCTGTCGATGGGTCTATGTTATCTCTTTCCAGATCAGCTAAAAGAGCTGTACCACTACCTATATTTTGCTCGAGCTGCTAATGAAGGACACATCCAAAATATTAATTTAACACGCCGGTGTCGCCTCCACAATATTACACAAGCTGCTGTTGCTATGAAGAGATCCTCCATACTTATATGACGCAATTTTATATACTACCTAACCTACCAGCTATCCAACTAAAATGCTGCAAAATGTATGCGCATGTTGTTGTTTTGTTTTTTGTTATATAGCCTGGATACTCATGCTATATTATAACAAGTTACATAACAAAGTTGTACAACAAATTTGTTGTACAACTTTGTTATTAGCATGTTTTGTTACATAGTCTAGACCCGGCTTTAGAAGTTCCCCGTTTCAGGAAAAAATATTGTCTTAAGAGCGATAGCCTAGTGACCTAGTGGGTACACCTCGGATCTCGGATTCGTAAAGCAGAGGTTTCGATTTTAAATCCGGGGTGTGGATCTCCGATTTTTTTATTTATTGTTACTGCATTCATGTCTGTAGACAATGTTGCAATCTATTATGAGCACAATAAAAAAATATAGTAATAAAATAATAAATAAATATTTAAAAAAAAACAAGAAAAAAAATACAATCACTGGAAGCGAAACTAAACAATACGGAAGAAATATAACCACTGGATTCGGAACTGGATATGGAACTGGATAATATTAGAAAACTGATATTATAATATGTAAGCAGTACGAGCCTAGTAGGCCCATGGCTTGATGTACTATTCTTTTCCACTCCCTTTTGTCAGTCGCTTTTGTTTCCCAGTTCCTTAAGTTAATTCTTCTCATATCTTCTCTAACTCCATTACTCCATCGTGACCTCGGTCTTCCTCTTCGTCTTTTCCCTGCCAATGCACTAGATAGTACCATTCTGGGAATTCTAGATGGAATCATCCTCTGCACATGGTCCAACCATCTAAGTCTTTGCGCCTTAATTACTGCTAGTATGTTAGGATCTTGATAGAGCTCAGTTAGTTCCTTATTTGTTCTTCTTACCCATTGTCCATTTAAGTTTTTCCCACCGAAGATTTTGCGCAGTATTTTCCTCTCCCAAACTAATAACAACTCTTGATGTTTTTTTGTTGTGACCCATGTTTCAGAAGCATACGTTACTATCGGCCTTATTACGGTCTTGTAAGTTCTTAGTTTTGCTCTTCGTGATATATGTTTACTTCTTAACAACCCATTAAAAGCAAATATAGCGCGGTTGCCCGACATAATTCTCTTTTGTATTTCTTCTTCACAGTTAGGATCTCTTGTGAAGACAGTTCCTAAGTACTCAAATCTCTCAACTTCTTCGAATTTATACTGTGTTCCCTTCGCTGTTGTCATTGTTATGTATTGCCCCCGAACGAATTGCTTATTTGTCCATTCCATATACTTTGTTTTGCTTCATTTATATACAATCCTTTGGTTGCTGCCCTCTCCTCGAGTTTCATGACTGTTTCTATAAGTTCTATTTTGCTCCTAGCCAAGATTACCAAATCGTCTGCGAATGCCAAGCACTGATGTTTTTTGTGGTAGATCAGACCTGTTCTATTAATGTTTGGTTCCTGTATAACCTTTTCTAGTAATATGCTAAACATTATAGACGATAATGGATCACCCTGCCGCAGTCATTGTTTGACCTCAAAGCTTTCTGTTATAGTATTGTTTATCTTGACTTTATCATACTGATATATCATACTGATATATCATACTGATATTGTTTAAAAACACTAATAATATTGATATAAAATATTAATCAATTTTATTTATTGTTATAAGAATCAAAGGTAAATATGATTAGGCGAATGAAGCCTTAGGTTTCGCAGTCAATATCCCAACCACACACACATGTTGCAATCTATTTCAATACGGTTTATAGTACAAACTATACATTTAGTATCAAAATAGTGGGATATATTTTTTTAGTTGAGGACACTTGGTCACATTGCATTGTTTCAGGATAAGGTGAAATATCTTCAATAAATGAAAAAAAGCATGTATGTCATATATTATAATACTTTCTATACTCTTAATATGTAGTCTCGTATAAATTTGTAGTGACATGATTTTAAGTATAAGAACAAGAAGCTTGCAATAATTTTCAGAGAAAATAGAAAACTAAAACTATTTTAAAATGATTATTCGAAATAAAACATATGCACATATTCACTGTATTTGCCATCTAGTGGAATAACTGTAAAATTAAGTCAGTAAAAAAGGTACATTAAGTTTAATTAAATTAAGTAAATCATCTTGTATACTAAAATTAAGGTTGGAAAATTGTCGTTTCATAATGAAAATCGACAGGGGCAACAGTACCTATACTAAAATACACTCTGTATAGATAATTATGTCAATGTTAATAATACTGGATAGAGAATTGAATATCCTTTCAAATGAGCTAGTACACGCCCTATTCCCTATTTAAAAATAAGGGGTGGGGGAAATGGAAGGGAGGGGGTTGACAAATGACAGATATGTATGTACCGTAAAAACTGTGTTCCCCTTAGATCAAAAGTCGGGCTTTTATATTTATATGTTAAGTTCAATATAAATTTCACATAACTGAACTATCACTGTATCCTCCATTTTGATTATTATTGTTCTCAACTAACGCTATTTTCAAAATTCTTGCTTTCCTATCCATCTTTAACGTAAATTATTAAAAATATAAAACTATTTCTTTATTAACGCTAGTCTCCGATAAGGCTACCGTGATTTAATGCTGAGGTACTAAAATGTTATAAAATTAACAAACAGTACGAGCAAGAACAAAGAGTCCACATCCTTCTTATAACTACAAGTGACTGAAACATCGAAACAATAATAATTCTTACTGTGTTATACAGAAAAAGGCAGTAGAAACGATTAATCTCATATTTATCGACAACACTGTATGGTCCTCACTTGATGAGCTGTAAGGAAATATACACGTAAAGTTGTCCTCACTTTGTGCGCATAACGAAAAAGTATATACAGTCTCACTTTAATAGCTGCGTATAATGGCCTCACTTGGGTGGCAATATACTTGAACAATACGGGGCACATATACGTAATTTTTTTTGTGTATACTCGTCATTTTTTAATTGCTATTTACTTGTCAAGGTCACTATGAAGAGTTGAAACGATTATGTCTACGTTTTCTACCGGTCCTCACTAAGTGCGCGTAATGTCAGGACCTCACTTTGATATCTGTGCATAAATATATATATATATATATATATATATATATATATATATATATATATAATCATAAGCTTCGATTCCAGCAATAAAATTGCTGGTAAATAACTTTTCCCAAAAATGGCCTATTCTCCGATAATCAGCCCAGACTAAAATATAGAGGAATGAATAATGAGGAGCAAGTGAAATTTGTCACTTGGATAAAGGACCCCGCAACACTCTTTATGGAAAAGTGGCCCGGTTAACGAAAGTTAGGTCAGTGATAGTCCTCAGTAACTACTATTCTGAAGTTACAGCCTTCTGAAGATATTGGATTCAGGATTCAGGTACTTGGTTTACTTTAAGTGAACTAGTTCAGAGTCAAGTGAACGAAAATATTTATTATTAATAGAAGATAGACTCATTTTCTTCATGCATATTTGCGTGTTACATATGAACTTGTGGTCAAAAATAGATGCATCGTATTTTGATCTTAAGAAAACCTCCGAAAACTCCTCAGAAAACTGAAGAAATGCGAATGAAAATGTGCGGCTAGAGCGACATCATGTTCTCATGAATGCTTCACATTTAACTTATCCAATACCAGTATAGCTGTAGTTACGCCTTATCTTCAGAAAACTACTGAACAGTGGCTGATCTACAGGGGATAAGTGAAATATATCCCCAACACCGTCAAAAATTAAAGAAAAAAATAAATTAACTTACATATATTATTATACATAGTTAAAGATAACCCGATTTTGCCATAAACGGTTCAAATTGACTTTAGCTTCTTCTTCTTATGGTGCCTATCCATTTCGAATGTTGTATAGAAACGGTCCGATTGTAGATGTTTTGAAACACTTTCTCAGATTTTAAAGCCAAGATTCTTCTTTTCCCTTGTCCTCTCTTTCTAATTACCTTACCAATAAAGAATGAGTTGCAATAAGCCGTATTTATCTCTTTTCATTCCTCCTTATTTTTGCTCATTGATTGTCTTAACAATTTCCCCTTATTTGCCCATTCTACGTCGGACGTCAACATTAGTCATACGATCAACCCACGAAATTCTTAAAATGCCTCTGGAACACCACATCTCGAAGGCCTCAAGTTTTCTTAAAGAAGCTTTAGAAAAGTCCAGATCTCTACTTAGTATAATAACGTCCAAAATATATAGCATCTGATAATAGAGATTTTGATACCAATTTTTAAGTTGTCAGTTCTGAAAAGATATTTCATGTTACAAACGCTGAACTAGCTATTCCTGTGTGGTGTTTTATTTCAGAAGCGATGCGGTTCCAAGGGCTTTTTATGTTGGTACCAAGAAATGTTCAGGTGTCCACCTTATTGATTTATTGTATGTTAAGGGGATAGGCGCAAAATCTTGTTCCAATTTGAATGCATTATTTATTTTTTTCGAATCTTGAGAAAATAGAAAAGGAATAAGTATTTTTGAAAAATTTGAATGCAGAATGAAATATTACATTATTACCCAGGAGGAAAGTCCTTGAAAACTTATATAGTGTTTAGTTTAATAAGTTACAGGGCTGAAAAAACAAAAAAATAAATTAGTATGATTTTTAATTTCAAATATTTGATTCTAAAGAAACTTTTTGATTATTCTAAAGGACTTTAGACCCTCGGTAATAATGTAATCTTTCATACTGAGTTTCAACTTTTAAAAATATTTATTAGCTTTCTCAGGATTCGAAAAAAATGAGTGCATTTAAATAGCATTGGACCAAGCTTTTGCACTTACCCCCTTAACCAAAAGCCGTGAATTTAATATATCGCGTTTACTGACTACCATAGTCCTGTCGCCAGGGGGGGTACAACGGCCTCGTTAATTCAGATGGACTTACCCAAATTTTTTTTATGTATTTTGACCCGTAGAACACGAATTTTTTGGGTAACAGTTGATCCGGATGTCGATAAGATTGTTATAGACCAAGAACTTGAGGAATCAAATAACAGCGATTTTTGGCAAAACAAAACAATATTTTGTATTTTTTGGGTCATTTTAAGCAAAAAATATTTCTACAAGTTTTTTAGTAGGATGCACAGTTTTCGAGATAAACGCGGTTGAACTTTCAAAAAATCGAAAAACTGCAATTTTTAAACCCGAATAACTTTTGATTAAAAAATAAAATAGCAATTCTGCTTAGCGCCTTTGAAAGTTCAAGTCAAATTATGTCGGTTTTGATTATTTGCATTGCTAAAAATTTATTGTGTTATTGCTAAACAAAGCTACAAACAACTAGTGCGTGAGTGATGTTTCTATGATTTCTCATTTAAAATCGAACGAGTAGGTAGAATAGGTACTAGTGCAATCAAGACTATTTCTACGTTACATGCGTTAAAACGCATGTAAAAGCACGGGAAACCCTACGTGTTTATAGCTTTGTTAAACAATAAAAAAATAAATTTTTACCAATGCAAATAATCAAAACCGATATAATTTGACTTAAACTTTCAAATGCGGTAAGCAGACTTGCTATTTTATTTTTTAATCAAAAGTTATTCGGGTTCAAAAATTGCAATTTTTCGATTTTTTTAAAGTTCAACCGCGTTTATCTCGAAAACTGTGCATCCTACGAAAAAACTTGTAGAAATATTTTTTACTTAAAATGGCCCAAAAAATACAAAATATTGTTTTGTTTTGCCAAAAATCGCTGTTATTTGATTCCTCAAGTTCTTGGTCTATAACAATCTTATCGACATCCGGATCAACTGTTACCCAAAAAATTCGTGTTCTACGGGTCAAAATACATAAAAAAAACTTGAGTAAGTCCATCTGAATTAACGAGGCCGTTGTACCCCCCCTGGCGACAGGACTACCATATACTTTGATTTTTAAACGCTTTTTTCGTATTGAGATTAAGTCCATGTTCTCTACTTATATCTGATAATATGTATATTATATGGAACATTATTATTTGCAAATCATGTAAGCTATTTGCAAAAACTACTGCTTCAACGGCATATCACTAATGTTTTTATACGCACTCTATTCTGTTGTTTATACGCACTTGTTGTGGTTGTTCCTGAGTTTTCTGAAGGTGCTTCAGTAGCAGTGGACGAACATTTTCCTAAGGGGGGATTTCTATATAAAATGCATAGATAATAACTTACATGCAATAAGTTCCCTGTAGATTAAGTTTCATATCAGCTAATGTATTTTTATGTTTCAACATTTTTTTCTTTAATTCTGGACCGTATCGCGGTGAAAATTTCCCCATTTTTGAAGACGAAACTGCAGCTATGCTGGTATTGGATAAGTATGAAGCATTCATGAAAACATGATAATTCCCAATTACCCCCCGTAGATCTGCCACTGTTCAGTAGTTTTTAAAGATAAGGCGAAACTGCAGGTATGCTGGTATTGGATCTTATGTCGCTCTAGCTATCAGCACATTTTCTGTCCCATTTCCTCCTTTTTCTGAGGACTTTTCGGAGGTTTTCTAAAGACGGTGTATTTATTTTTGACCACAAATTCATATCCAACATGCAAATATGTATGAAGAAAATGAGTCTCTTTTCTTTAAATAAATAGTTTCGTTCTCTTTACCGTGAATTAGTGCACTTATTTAACATAAACTGAAAACCTGAATTCAATAACTTCAGAAGGATGTAGCTTCAGAATGATAGTTTTTCAAATCTAGGTGCCATGGAATGTTTTTGAGGACACATGATCAGAATGAACGAAACTAGACAGGTGAAGAAGATATGGGAAGCAAGAAAAATAGAGAAAAGCCGTAGAGGACTACCAAGAAAAACATGGAACAGTAGAATAAGCAAGATTCTCGAAGAAAATGGGAAGACATAGAGTGAGACGAAGGAACTAGCTAGAGACAGAAAAGAGTGGCGTAATTTTGTAGAAAAAATTTAAGAGCGCTTGTACAGCTCGACACCTACGGGTATAATAGGTGCTCGAATATGTATGTATGTATGTATGTAATTGAAAGGACTTAAACGAGTCACTAATCAAGAATGCATACAAATTTTGAATAGCCATATCTTAACCAGTTTCAGACTTTTAGAAAAACAAAAAATCTAAGATATTTAGAAAAGACAAACCTGTTTAGTATTCACGGTTTGAGATTTGAACCGAAGCAATTACAGATCATACAGTGTGTCCACGGAAGTGGTTCCAAGAGGAAAACTTTTTTATTTTCAATTTTACCGAAAAATGTCATTCTTGATAAAAAGTTTTGCTTGTTCTAAAACCCCATATAATGAAATAAAATTTAAGTTTTTTCAAACCTGCTTAATTTTGTACCCAATTTTATGCAAATCCCTATAAATTTTTGCACTAAGTTCGAAATCGTAACAATAATCTAGGGTTGCTAAGCTACAATGCAGCTTAGTAACTGTCAACTTCGATAAATAATTTGCGAATTGTTATTTTTGCCGACAATGTTAAGCGTTCAACAAAGAATTTATCTTGTGAACTGTCATTATTGATAAATAATTCACAACAATTCAAAAGATAAATTCTTTTTTGAAAGCTTAACATTGTCGAAAATAATGACAATTAGCAAATTATTTATCGGAGTTGACAGTTACTAAGCTGCATTGTAGCTCAGAAACACTAGATTATTGTTACTATTTCGAACTTAGTGCAAAAATTTATCAGGATTTACATAAAATTAGCAACAAAATAAGGCAGGTTTTGAAAAACTTGAATTTTATGTCCTTTTAAACGGATTTAGAACAGACAAATATTTTTATCAAGAATGACATTTTTCGCTAAAATTTAAAATAAAAAAGTTTTTCCTCTTGGGCACCCCATCCGTGGACACGCTGTATAAGAAATTCACAAAAATAGGGACCAACTTTATTTTAAGCGTAACTTGCTTATCCTTGATGATAGAAACTTTTTAGAAAAACAAAAATAAAGCTTCTTTTAAACACTTTAAAAAAGTTGTGATGAGTTTTTCCGAAAAGTGCTTAATTTTTTTGGGTATTTCACGTTGAAATATTCGATTTGGAATTGGCATGAAATCACAATTTGATTGTAATAAAAATTACATTTTTTGTTGGTTTTGACGTTTTAAATTCTATTCCGTAAATCATTTTCAAAAAAGATTTTTTTTGAAAAATAATCTTTTCTAAAAACAATTTACGGAGTCGTATTCGAAACGTCAAAATTAGGTAAAATGTAATTTGTATTACATACAATCAAATAATTGTGGTTTAATCTCATATAATACTCTTAATTTCAATAGTGTAATTTATTCTTCAAATATTGCTACTAAGTAAAAATAAGAAGCCTAGCCTCCCTTCACAATAATCACTGACACAGTGATACTTGAGATAACTTTTTATAAAGTATGTAAATACAACATTCGTGAAAGTGTAGGTGGCAACTATAAAATAATCCATCATTCGTCTTAAGTGTTGTTATGTTGTCTAGGTCCATTAATTATCGAATTAAGATATTTCGTATTGATGGAATGCTATACTCGTATACAAGGTTAAAGATCATTGTAATCTTAGGAGAATAATTATTATTGCGCATTCAAATGTAAGTACTTAATTATGTATATGGCATGGTATAGTCTAATTACTTAAATGTCAAGATACTGGAAATATAATTTTTGTGTGAATAAGAGCACAAAACTCTTCAAAAATCTTTTATTAAGTTAAAAGATAATAACTGGACTAATTAATCGGTGAATCAAATAAATGGAGGATAAATGAATAGACGTGGGGAATATACAATGTGCATTCCACGACACGTTAACCTATCTACGTAAAAATTTAACGCATTTGATTCCTAGTACTCAATTTGTAAGTAAACGAAGGTATAAAAACAGTTTAAGATTTAGTTTCGATACAGTGGGCAGCAAAATCCGTTTATGAAGATTTCGTCATTTTGGACTTCACAGAGCGACTTGCGGTTTGCTCTTAATCGAAACCAAATCTGCCTGTCATATTGTTAGCAAATTATTAAAAATAATTTGCAACACATGCAACAGCGACATCTATTAAAACAAACCGAAATTTAAAGCGCCGGGGATCTAAAGATTTCTTACGTTGGAAAACAAATTCTGGTCACAATCTAAATTCGAGCTTTTTGCAATGTATGTACAAAGCAAAAGGGCCATAAATAGCCAGTTTTATTGTCAAAAGAAATAAATAGTAAATAATAAATAGCAAAGAAACTTACTTTGTTGAAATACCATTGTATAAACCACTTACAATGATCTTCACCTAAAATTCTTAAAAAAAGTGATATTGTAACTCGACCTAAATCAGGACCAGTAATCTTAACAACAATGTGATACGTGAAAGTCAAAAGTTGAGAAAAAGTTATATAATATGTATAAAATTTTTTGAAATCGCTCTCCTGTAAACTAATAGGTCTGGATCCCGCGTATGAAAAAAAAGTTGATTAATAGCGAGCGGAAAATTTGTTAATAGCTTAAGGGTGTCTAGTAGGATAAACTTTGATATATGGGAACACTGCAACAGGGGCAGTTGGGCAGTTTTAGTTGTGGAACAGGTTAAAAATTTGGAACGGTCACACCACGAAAACGGCACATTTATTTTGTCCGACAGAACAGACTTAAACTCTCCGAACAGAGATTAAACTCGCATGCAAAATTCAGACTGCCATTTATCACCTGTCATAATTCCTGTCATTTGACATATTCTACATGTTCCACTCATTAAAAGGCCCATTTGGTGATAAATAGCAGTCGGATTTTTGAATGAGGGTTTAATCTCTGTTCGGAGAGTTTAAGTATGTTCTGTCGGACAAAATAAATGTGCCGTTTTCGTGGTCTGACCGTTCCAAATTTTTAACCTGTTCCACAATTAAAACTGCCCCTGTTCCAGTATTCCCATATATCAAAGGTTGTCCGACTAGATACCCTTAAGCTATTAACAAATTTTCAACTTGCTATTAATCAACTTTTTTCATACGCGGGATCCAGACCTATAAGCCAAAGTCAGTTACAATGTTTTTCATATCAGGTGTCGGCTTATACACTAGTTTAATGGCATATTTAATGTTAACGTACTCAAATTAGTTACAATTAACTTACTTCGTTGACTTACCTTCTATCTGCAAAGAGGATGTTCCCACCCCAAACATAAAATTGGATGGAAAGCGTTTATTGTTAATTTGGTAGTCATCGGCGTAGCTAAAAGATGTAGATAATCAATGTTTAAATAAAGTGACTTGCACCTAAGCCACGTTACACATGGATTGTTAATGAGTCATTAGGAAAATATATACCAAAAAATTATTTTGAATAATTTTGTAATTCATTTTTGTCTTATAATCTCTAACCTCTCTTAACTGTGATATATGTTTCTAATCATTTCTCCAACTTTTTTAAATCATCTAAAAATAGTAATTCCGAAATGATTTCATTATCAAAATAGTATATTATGCAACGATCATTTAATGATGGTCATTATGAAGCTCGTACTCTATACGAAACTCGCCGCATACGAGCCGTATGCGGCGAGTTTCGTAACCCTCATACTCGCTTTATAATGACCATCATTAAATGCTCGTTGCATAATATTGGGACCGTGCAAGTTCGTAAAAGCGACACCTGGTTTCAACGCTCTGCAACTTTATTCGCACGTTTAATTATATTGGCGAATCCTATGGTCCTGGTTGCTAGATAATTGTCAAGGCCATAGTCCAAAAAAATAATAAGAAGAAAAAAATAATATTTAGGTTATGTTATTAAAACGTAAACAATTGTATGTAGTAAATAAAATTAGTTATTAAAATGCAGTACTGCAAGCAAAATACAATTAATTAAATTTACCTTTATATAATAATTGCATATCATATTAATATTGTGGAGCAATATATAATTTTTCTTCTTCAATGACAGCAGGTATGAAATATACGTCAATTTGACAATTTCAATTGACAATATGAATTATTTAAAAAAACTGCGATATTTCTCCGCTATTCGCGCACGATCGTTTCTTGTATCCCCTCCAAGTACTTGCACACCGCGAGTACTATTTTGATAATGGTAAATACAATTTTGTTTTTCTTTTACATATCCTCGCCAAGGGGGCTTTCTTCGGAACAGGAACGAAGAACAGAATATTATTTTATTTTATTATTTTGACTTTAATTTGTATCTAAAGAACAAAAATATATTTATTTATTTTGAACCTATGTTTTACTAAGTCTGTTGTTCAAAAAGATCTGCCTGTTACAATTACTTAAGTTTATCGTATATAAATTAAGTCAGACAAAAATATATTAAGTACATCCATACGAGTATGACTATTAAAATAAGATCTGAAATATTACACAGCCCAACAAAAAAAAAATTTGTCTTGCTGCCGAAAAAAAAATCAACTGATTTTAGTTAATTCATACGTCCTGATTCCAAAAATACAAACCTTTTCTTTGTATCAGCTAGTGTTGCCCAAAATCAGTCTTGGTCTTGCAGTCTTGGTCTTGTTCTTGCGTTTTCGCAAGACCAAGACCAAGACCAAGACCGCCTAATTTGAGCAAGACCAAGAGCAAGACTTACCGTGCAAGATTTGAGCAAGAACAAGACTAAGCCTGCAAGACTCTTGCGTCTTGCAATTAGAACTGAGGGTCTTTTATGAAGTATATTAGTTCGGGTATATTCTTAGGTAGGCACTCTATGAGAAGCAAAAAAATTTGTAAAATTGGACTTATGCGCCTTACGGATAATACCATAAACAAACATACATCCTTCGCTCTGAAATTAATTGTCCAGGTTTTGAGAATAGCCGCCCTCCATTCATAAATTAATAGGTCTGGATCTCGTGTATGAAAAAAGTTGATTAATAGCAAGCTGAAAATTTGTTAAGAGCTTAAGGGTGTCTAGTCGGACAAACTTTGATATATGGGAACACTGGAACAGGGGAAGTTTTAATTGTGGAACAGGTTAAAAATTTTTAACGGTTAGAACACGAAAACGGCACATGTATTTTGTCCGACAGAACAGACTTAAACTCTCCGAACAGAGATTAAACTCGCATGCAAAAATCAGACTGCTATTTATCACCAAATGAGCGTTTTAATGAGTGGAACATGTAGAATATGTCAAATGACAGGAATTATGATAGGTGATAAATAGCAGTCCGATTTTTGCACGAGAGTTTAATCTCTGTTCGGAGAGTTTAAGTCTATTCTGTCGGACAAAATAAATGTGCCGTTTTCGTGGTCTGACCGTTCCAAATTTTTAACCTGTTCCACAATTAAAACTGCCCCTGTTCCAGTGTTCCCATATATCAAAGTTTATCCGACTAGACACCGTTAAGCTATTAACAAATTTTCAGCTTGCTATTAATCAATTTTTTTCCATACGCGGGATCCAGAGCTATAATGTATCGAAACTTTTTAAAAATATGTCATATGCTGATAAAAAATATACCTACAATAAGTAGTTAATTTTTTTCCTTAATTAGTTTTGTAGGAATTTAAACACATAAAAATCATATCGATATATAGAATAATAAGACTATTACGTATGTATATTTTTTCTGCTGAGTGTGATTACGATAGGAGACAGACTATAACAGATAATGCCGTGCCGTCTATACCGTGTAACCAAATACATACCCAAATATTTAGTCTATGAGGCATTCAACAAAGAAATATTTACAGTGAAATACATGGAAAACAAAAGGACATTCATAGCAGTTTTTTCTGTAGGTAGTTAAATTAAACTAGTCATTTGTTTTATCAATCGACTCACTGTTCTTTTGTTATGCTCTTTGGTTGCTATACACTATTCCAAGAAACGGGTCATTTTTGGTCTCTCGAATTTTCTAAACTTGTTCGATTTAAGTGGTTGATAATTTGATTTTTTATTTATTTGATTTTAATGTTTGATAATAATATAGCCTTGTTCTGTATAAATATCGCTGTAATAAGATTGTTTCTATACAGGTAAATTTGTCATTGGACACTACCAATCAAACTGTATTTTTTTTCTCAAAGTTCGCATCACCCTGTGAAATATTCTAGCATTTATAAAATATTGAAATTAAAACCCAACTATAGCCTCATATTTTCTTAACATTTTGTTTGTTTGATTCATTCGCTTATGTTGGATAATAAAAAGTTAGGTACTTTTTTAACTAGCGATGTTTTTCATCAATACAGGGTGTTTTTAAATAAGTATGGCAAACTTTAAGGGGTAATTCTGCCCGAAAAATAATTTGACAGTTTGCTTTATAAGTGTATGTTCGCAAATGCTTCGTTTCCGAAATATGGGGTGTTAAAATTTTTCTTACAAACTGACGATTTATTGCTCTAAAACCGGTTGAGATATGCAAATGAACTTTGGTGGGTTTTAAGAGGTAGTTATTACGCATTTTTGACATACAATTAAGAATTTAATATTCACCATTGGCGTGCATACGGGTAACATGACCCGTTTGTTTAGAATTACCCCTTAAAATTTACCATACTTATTTAAAAACACCGTGTGTTGATAAAAAACATGGCTAGTTGTTAAAATACCTAACTTTACTGTTATCCAACATAAGCGAATGAAAAAACAAAATGTTAAAAAAATATCAGACTGTAATTGGGTCTTAATTTCAGTATTTTATAAATGCTAGAATATTCCACAGGATGATGCTTACTTTGAGAAAAAAACGCAGTTTGATTGGTACACTCATTAGTACCGATAAGTTAAAGTCGGTTCGCTAAACTCAGACACAACTGGCTAGTGATTTTAGTAGGTAATTTTTTTGTTTTTGGCCAATTTCGCCAAAATTGGCAAAATTACTAACTATTGAGTAATTAGTAACTATTTAGTAATTATTTTTTTGCCAATATTACCAAACTGGCAAAATTACTTACTAAAATCACTAGCTAGTTCTGTCTGAGTTTAGCGAACCGATTATATCGGGTACCTATACAACGACAATTTAACTTCTAGCAACAATATTATTACAGCGATATGGTTAACGAATAAGGCTATATAATATTAAAAAATCACTTAAATCAGACAACAGGTTTAGGAAATTCGAGACATCAAGAATGACCCATTCCATTTTTAAGGAGGTGCCTTAATTTCTTGGAGAAGTGTATTATTCTCGGTTTGGTATTCGGTACCAAAATGAGAACTGGCGTTAACATATGAAGGGCCAGGGGAAAGAACGATGAATGTCTATCTGCAAGCATTTTCGGTAAAATGAGAAATAAAGTTACATATTCATTGTTTTTACCCCTTGCGTCCAATCTTGTGACGTGATTTTAAGACCATTATCATATTTATGTCCCCTTGTCCATTCACAGGTTGATAGTACCCTTTCTAAGCTAACAGATTGCACAACAATCTCAAAATGACCAAAAATTTACATTCATCCTTTTTCCCTCTGACCCTCATATTGTGCACATCTGTCACTGAATTGAATTCTTTTCAAATCACACATTGTCAATGGCAAATACTCGAAAAAATACGTAAGTTCCTAATAAACTTTGGTTAGTTGGAATATAGACACGGATCGCTTAGATCGTAGGTTCAAACCCCACCCGGTGTCAGTTGTTTAGATATTTATTAATTTGGTTGGTCTTTACTACGGCTGTGATATTAAAGCTTAAAATTGACCTACTCTGTTACGTTGTTCTAGTTCTAAGATATGTAATAGGCTAATGGGCAACTACGAGACTTGCAAGACTCTTGCTGCAAGACCAAGACCAAGACCAAGACCTGGAGCGCAATACCAAGACCAAGACCAAGACCAGGTGTACTGTCGCAAGACCAAGACCAAGACTCTCTAAGTCTCGTCTTGGTCTTGCACTTGGGCAACACTAGTCAGCTCTAGTTTTCGAGATATAACGTACTCATCAAATACTTAAATATTCTTACATTTCTGTATATTCCACCACTATAATTGCAATATGTTTGTAAAAAAACTTAACAAATTCCAAGAGAAATGGGCAAATGGACAAAAGTGCGTATTAAAACTATTTTGGTGTTCATTTAGGAGATCAAGATAAATCCTGGGCTCCATATGTAGTGTGCAAAACTTGTCTTGAAAACTTGCGACAGTGGACGAAAGGACAACGAAAGTGTTTAAAGTTTGGTGTTCCAATGGTATGGAGGGAACCAAAAATCATTTTGACGATTCAGCAAAGACCATCCTAACCTTGGTTCAGCAATAAGACTAATTCCACATCAGCTTGAGCAGATACCCATTCCAATATTTAGCAGTCTACCTACGCTACCAGAGGATAATATCAAAATGTTATCTGAGGAACTACATACTAATAGATTTGAGGAAGACGACAGTGATTTTGAAGGGAATTCAACACGTCCTGAGCGCTTTACTCAGGAAGAGCTAACCGATCTTATCAGAGATTTAAACCTTCCAAAGGACTCTTCCGAGTTGCTTGCCTCCGGACTAAAAGAAAAGAATGTTCTTCACTCAGACACCAAAATTCTATACTACCGTAATAGAGAAAAAGACCTTTTGCCTTTTTTTCTCAGCAAGATTATATGGTTTTTTATAACAATATTAAAGGACTGTTAGAAGAAATGGGTGTATCGGAATATACACCAGATCACTTGGCGAAAAGTGTGTCCTTCTACATAATGGCAAAAAATATGGAAGTATATCAATTGGTCATTAGAGTGGAAGAAATGCTCAACAACTTTAACAAACACGGTTGTCATATGAGAATTGAAATACCTCTACAGCCATTTAGACCGTTTCCCAGAAAATCTTGGTGACCTTAGTGAGGAACAAGGGGAACGCTTCCACCAAGGTATCAAAACGATGGAAGAGAGGTATCAGAGGAGATGGGCCAATCACATGATGGCAGATTACTGCTGGAGTCTTCGAAGAGACCGTCCTTTTAAAGCCTTGCAAGAAAATTATATAAAAGTAAGTTTTTAGCTGAAGCCGAATAACACATTTTTGCTGCGACGCTGGTAAGGTTAGATGGAAAGTTAAGTTTTTTTGGCAGATATGTGTCATGATTTATGTAAGTATATTGTTGTACAATAAATATCTTACTTTTTATTCGTGTTTTGTTTATTTCATGGGTAGCAGCACTACATATATGTTGGTAGTGCTGCGTTAAATTACCCTATACGATCTGATGGAGCAAATCTGGTGGCATTTTTGGATTCAGCAGACCAAAATTACCTAGAAACAGTCAAAAAATTTCCGGCAGCAAACTGTGTGTTTACCAGTGTTATATTTGGTTTATATATTATTATGATTTACTACAACTTAATCAGAGTTGTCAAAACGCAACCATAGTCCAGAGAAATAAGGTTTTTCTCGTGACACATCCCCCTCCAGGCCGAAACCAAATTTTTTGAGTAGTATGGACATCTATATTATTAACCTATATGTTTCCTGCAGCCGATTTTGATGATATACATAGTTATAAACAAATGAAGATCGAAAAATGGTAAATTATCGCTTTTTTCGTCTATTAATAAAAAGTTAAGCAATGTAAACAAATTTGAGAGTAAGAAACTCATAAATCGTATAAAAAACTTCAATATGGCATTCGCTGAATATGTCCAACCTTATTGGTTGCTTAGAAAATTGCAAAATAAATCATAAATATTGAGTTTTTATAAATATTCGTAACTTAGGTAAAAATTAACTTAGAATCTTCTTATTACACGGAATGCCGAGACTTCTTGTACTTAAATTATATTTTAAATTTCAAAGCAATTGGTCAAATAGTTTAAAAGTTATTTAATTTATTTTTCCCAAATTAATTTTTTTTGCAACACTATAAGTCAGAAAATTATGAGGTTACAATAATACTTCGGACAGTTTATGAAAGAAGAACATTTATACTATTACCTTAATTAAAAATAAATAACAAAAAATAATTTTAAACAGTGTAAAATTATTTTGCAAAAACATGTCCATTTTTTGCTTACGTATAAACAATTAGAATAACTTTTTAACCGTTACCCGTAGAAAAATTATTTTTTCATATTTAGAAAGACTGAATTTTTATACACATTTAGAAAGAAAAACAACTGTTCTAGGACATTTAGGGACAAAGTTAGCCCCCCCATTTTTTTAATTCACATGTTTTTGCAAAATTATTTTGCAATATTTATAATTATTTTTTGTCATTTTTTTTAAATTAAATTAATACTGTAAATTTTCTTCTTTCATAAACTATCCAAAATATTACTGTAACTTCATCATTTTCTGACTTACAGTGTTGCAAAAAAAATTAATTTTGGATAAACAAATTAAATAACTTTTAAACTATTTGACCAATTGCTTTGGAATTTAGGGTATAATTTTAGCACCATAAGTCTCAGCATTCCATGTAATAAGAAGGTTCTAAGTTAATTTTTACATAAGTTATGAATATTTATAAAAACTCAAAATTTATGATTTATTTGCCAATTTTCTAAGTAACTAATAAGGATAGACATACTCAGCGAACGCCATATTGAAGTTTTTTATACGGTTTATGAGTTTATTACTCTCAAATTTGTTTAAAATGCCCAATTTTTTAGTAAGAGACGAGAAAAGCGAAAATTTACCGTTTTTTGATCTTCATTTGTTTATAACTATGTATATCATCAAAAGCGGCTGCAGAAAACATATAGGTTATTATTATAGATGACCATATTACTCGAAAAATTTGGTTTCAGCCTGGAGGGGGATGTGTCACCAACACGATATTTTTTTTCCTTATTTCTCTGAACTACCAGCAATTTTTGGCCACAGTGCAATATTTCTCGTTCCAATCTTCATTTTGTTGTTCTGAAGCTATTTCCTTGTGGCATTTTTATAATTCAACTATTTTTAATGGGAAATAAGCCATAATTTTACCAAAAAAATGATTTTATTAACGTTTGGAAGCCTAAATCGGGTTTCGTTGTCCAAATACAAAATAGAGTAGTTTATACTGTATTTTGTATTTTGACAACGAAACCCGATTTAGGCTTCGAAAAGTTAATAAAATCATTTTTTGGTAAAATTGTGGCTTATTTCCCATTAAAAATAGTTAATCTTCATTTTATAGTTTTTTTCTTTAATTTTAATATTCCAAGGTGGCTGTTAAAATGGTTTTGTTGAGATTCCTTAGGTCAGCTATGTTTGTTGAGTCAACCACAGAATAACTAACCACGCAGAAGCGAAACTCAGGCCCAAAACGGTACCATAATTTTCATACTCATGCGTCACGTAACTGGTGCAACCTCACTTTTGCGACTGACAGTAACAGTTGTTTTTAGTTAAATTTTATATTTATACATGTTTTATTTTATAGTTTATTTATATTTTATAGTTAAATTTTATATTTCATATGTAATTAATAACTACTTGTCAATAAATATCACATCATTTGGAATGGTCTATTCCTTAGAACATCAAGTTCTATTCTGTAAATGGTGCACAAGGTCAAATATTTCGGTCCCAACAAAATCAATGGAAACGACAGTCAGATTCGCTTCTGTGTGGTAAGTTATTCTGTGGTTGAGTGCTTATCTTTCATTTCCCTTTTTGTTGCATTAGGTTTCTTGTGTCTTCTGTCTTCATGTTCCCTTGTTTGCTTGTCTTGGCTCTTCTTCTGTGTCTTCTTTAGGACGTTCACCAACGTTTCTTTAGTTTGTAAATATTTGTTTAATTTTGCACGTCTTTATGTGGACCACCCTTTATATATTCCTGGTATGGCCTTGTGTTACTAATCGCAGTGAATGTAATATTTTTATCCCTCCTTATCATATTTATTTTTTCATTCCCTACGTTCAAGGCTATCTTCGCTCTAACCATTCTATAATCACTTCCGGTTGAAAATTGATTTAATACAAAATCCACAAGGAAAAGAACAAATTTTTTCTTTCCTGTAGATGGCTGTAGACCATCAATCACAAGAATTGGAAAAAAATCCTTTGTAAAAGGTATAACATTTAACAAATTATAACCGTTTTAATGAATGCAAAGTTAATATTTAAATTTTGACTATCGTTAAAGCAAGTTGGTTATACTTATAGGTTGGATGCCAGCTGAGCTACCAAAGAAATACTAGGGTAAAAACTCTTTAAATATTATATAGTTGCATTACAGGTGCATACTTGATTAAAACTTCATAGGATGGATACAGATAAAACAGAATAGTGCCCTTAGGTAAGGTATGGACCTTCCCAACATTCCACGTGTTTTAGGTTTTAACATTGATGATGATTGTTAATAAAATCGAAAACGTTCTATGATGTAGCCCTTAAAGGGATTTTTAATAAATTTTATACAAATGATTTTTATCCAATTTTTGTAATTTAATATAGTTACGTATTAAATAGTGTCTTTTTGATAATAACTGTAAAGTTAATTTCGTTGTCTATAATCCGTTTGGTAATTGCCGGGTCCAATTTCTTTGAGGGCTTTTCTTAAAATAAATGTTCATAGCATATTATAGCCTGTCTTGCAGAAAAAATTCTATAAGACTTTGATCTCTTTCGTATCTATCGCCATATCCATGGGCTTTAACCTCAACCACATATAATGAAATAAGTCAAATTCAAATACTTTTGAGACTCTAACAAATCATTGTATACAGGGTGTCCAGAAACTCTACTAACAAACGAAGACAGTAGCATTTGACCTTGCATTACGAGCCGCCATCTGGATTTTAAACGAGAACAGTTTTTGCTAAATATCTCCGCAATTTTCAACTTTTCGACAAAAAGTGTAGAAACTGAAATTGTTGAAAATGCGATTTTCTATAATTTCGTTTATTATAATTTTTTTCGTGCGGCAGATATTTTCCGAGTTATTTGGGGAAGATATTGACAGTTAGAGCATGATTATTGAATTATTGAATTATCGTATATAATATCACAAGAGAGAAAATTTTGCCGGCAATATTTTCGACTGGTATGAAAGTTTGTTGCCTGGCAATTTTCGCGAATTAAATTTTGACTTAAATCACGAGACGTCAGTCGAGTGATTTTGTCAAAATTTCATAAGCGAAAATTACCAAAAGGCAACGAACTTGAATGAAACCAGGAGAAAATTTTGCCGGTAAATAATTTTCTCTCGAATGATATTCGACAAGACTATTTCACGAGACAATTATTGCACCATATCAACGAAATATAATCTTTATTTATTTGTTATTATCAGACACTTTCGTGACAGATCTGTCATAATTTTGTCGCTGAGAAATCACGTCGTTAAGGAGCTTTGTCAGTAGAAAACGATGCGTTGCTATGCCGTTTTATCAGTTAAAAACAGATTAGTGAAATAGTCTCGTTTATTATTAGTTTTACAACAAATATGTACAATCGGACAAGCGAGACCTGAACCTCGATTTTTGACCCTTCGCTTCGTTATCGAACGTATTCGGTTCGTAACTGTTTATTATACGAAGCGAATACTTTCGATAACGAAGCGAAGGGTCAAAAATCGAGGTCCTGGCGCGTGACCTTGTCGTATTGTGCATTTATCGCTGTGTATTTTCGGGCAAGGTCAACCGCCAGGTCTCGTTTGTCAGATTGTACCTACACAAAAATGAAGAGACTTAAATTTTGTACAATTTTAATCTTTTTAATTTTTTTGATAAAATCATTATTTAAGGTAGTACGTATGCGGCAAAAGTGCGAGCGTACGACCTGATTGATTTTATAGCAATTGTTTTTATTCAATATCTCCGCCATTTTCAACTTTTCGACAAAAAGTGTAATGGTAGGGAGCCCAAGCGGGGATTTTTGCAGTTACTCGAAGGCGTCAGATTATCATATGGGGAGAAACCTGGTACCCTGCAGATGCTCCTCATATATTTTCTCTCAACACCGGGGAGTACGATAAGGGAGGCCCGAAAAAAGTACGATAAGGGAGGCCCGAAAAAAAATCTATCCTTAAAAATACTCGAAATTGTCAGATTAAGATAAGGTAAGTTAAGTACATGCAAAAGAGTGTATATTTCAAAAAACTGACGATTTGAGCAGAGCGTAAAGAAATGGGTGAGTCAAAAAGTTTTACAAAAAAAGCGAATATTTCGCGAAGTGAACGTCAGATCGAAAAACTAAAAAATACGTGGTCAATATTTTTCAAAAATTTATCGAATGATACCAAACATGACCCCCACGGAGAGGAGTGGGGGGTAAGTTTAAAATTTTAAATACAAATCCCGCGATAATTCGCAAAATAAACATCAGATCGAAAAACTGCAAAATACACTCATTCAATTTTTGTGAAAAATATATCAAATGGTACCCAACACGATCCCCCACGGATGTGGGGTGGAGGGTTACTTTAAAATCTTAAATAGGAGCCCCAAATCTTATTACATATTTGGATTCTTTACGTAAAAAGGAGCAATTTTTTTTGAAATATTTTTTCGAATTATGGATAGATGGCGCTATAATAGGAAAAAACTATTGTTGGAAATGGAAAATTAAATTAAAAAATGGAAAATCCCCACTAAAATGGAAAATTTTTCTTAACTTTTTTTGGTTTTAGGACCTAATAATCACAACCCAATAGGTCCCCATAGTGCTCGAGTGACTGCAAATTTAGCATACTTTCCTCCCCTACTATAAGAACTGAATTGTTGCAATTACGATTTACGACAATTTTTTGAGACAACCAGTGGCGGGTCTACGAGGGAAGGAATGAGTAAATTCCCCCCAATAGGGTCCATAATTCAAAAAAAAAATGTTGAAATATAAAAATACCGGGTGTCCACTTATATTTTCCTCCATTTTAACTGCCTATAACTTCTAAACGGTTCAAGATAGAAATATGCGGTTTTCGCTGAAATGTTTTATTTTAGTAAAAGTTTTGTCTGAATGGATTGAATTTTTTATATCGCTTTCAAATACGAAATAAAAATGGCGAATTTTTGAAAAAACTTTGTAGACTTTTTTTTTAATGGAATACCCAGTATGTTTTTTTGTAAATTGAAAGAATGGTCATTCACCTATCCAGCGATATAAAGTTTTTCAAAATCGGTTGTTAAATCACTGAGTAATTAATTTTTAAAATGAGCGGTGCAACGTGGATTTCACATACCTAAATAACATAACTGAGCAAAATGATATTATGTTATGTGATTTCCACATTGCATCTCTCATTTTCAAAATTAATTGCTCAGTCATTTGGCAACCGATTTTAAAAATTATTATATCGCTGGATAAGTAAATGACCGTTTTTTCAAGACACAAAAAATATACTGGGTGTTTTAAAAAAAAAGTCAACATCGTTTTTTTTTCAAAAATCCCCCATTTTTTATTTAAAAGCGATATAAAAAATGGTCATTTACCTAAAAACTTGAGAAAGCGGTCATTTATCTATCCAGCGATATAAAATTTTTTAAAATCGGTTGTCAAATGACTGAGCAATTAATTTTTAAAATGAGAGATGCAATGTGGAAATCACATAACTTGCTTAGTTATGTTATTTAGGTATGTGATATCCACGTTGCACCTCTCATTTTAAAAATTAATTACTCAGTGATTTGACAACCGATTTTGAAAAACTTTATATCGCTAGATAGATGAATGACCTTTCTTTCAACTTACGAAAAAATATACTGGGTGTTCCATTAAAAAAAAGTCAACAAAGTTTTTTCAAAAATCCGTCATTTTCTATTTCGTATTTGAAAGCGACATAAAAAATTCGATCCATTCAGACAAAACAAAATAAAACATTTCAGTGAAAACTGCATATATCTATCCTGAGCCGTTTAGAAGTTATAGGCAGTTAAAATGGGGGAAAATATAAGTGGACACCCGGTATATTAGCTGACATGAAACTTAGAATATCGACAGACAAATTCAATCAATAAAACCCGCTAGTTAATAAAATTAGGTGAACTTAATGCATATAAGTTATTATTTATGTCTTTTATGTACCTACTTAGTTTGGTTGGTGTTTCATTGGAAAAAGGAATTTGTTGTTTCATTAGAAGTTTCAGAAATTGTGTAAAATATAATTCTCTTTATTTTTGTTCATGTACAATTATGTCGTAAAGTTAATAATAAAATTTATTTAATTTATTTAATACATGTAATGAGACAATCCAATAATTATGCTTCCAATATTTTCCCCCATAACTCGGAAAATGTTGATCGCATAAAAAAATTGTGCAAAAGAAATTGTATGAAATTGCATTTCCAACAATTTTAGTTCTTACCATTTTTGTGGAAAAGTTGAAAATGACGGAAATAGTAAGCAACAACAGTTCTCCTTTTAACTCAATATGGCGGCTAATGCAACCGCGAAATTCAGTCACGATTTTAAATGTACACTACTATTGACCTCCCTTAAAGGATATAATTATAAGATTTGGAGCAGCTCGGAAACAATATTCAATTGAAAAATTATGCTCCTCCCACCACGTTTTATTATTTTCCCACTTAACTAGGGAAAATATCAACAGCATGAAAAAATTGTTAAAAAGAACTTGTAGGAAATCATATTTGGAACAATTTTAGTTGAAAACGGCGAAGATATTGAACAAAAGTATTTGCTATAAAATCAATCAGATCTTACGTTCGCGCAATTTCCGCATACATACTACCTTAAATATTAATTTTAGCAAAAAAATTAACGAAATCAAAATTGTGTAGAATTTAATTCTCTCTATTTATGTATAGGTACATTCTTGTCGTAAAACTCATAATAAACGAGATAATTCAATAATTATACTCTAACTGTCACTATTTTCCGCCATAACTCGGAAACTATCGACGGCAGGAAAAAATTGTAATAATGGAAATTATATTTATTTTAGAAAATTATCTTTTCAACAATTTTGGTTGTTATACTTATTGCCGAAAATGGCGGAGATATTGTACTAAAAGGTACTCTTGCTTTAAGTCGATAGGATAGATACACCGTTTTCTAGAAAAATAAATTTGAAAATGTCTCGTTTTTTGAATTTCTAAAAAAAATACTCCCCAAGTATTTTTTCCCCCAAACTTAGATAGAGGGGCAAATTCTAAGCAAAATTTGTTACATAAAGTTATTAAAATAAATCAAAACTTTTTGAGTTATTAAAGATCAAATATTTTAATTTTTCGTGAGAAAAATGCATGTTTTTAACCGATTATTATTACCAAAAAGTTATTATTACCAAAATGGAACCTAATAAAAAATGAAATAAACTCCTTACTGGAAAAACCTTTTAACTAAAACTGAGTTATAATAGGTAATTGAGTATATATTTTTTTCGGGGAGTATCCAAATCTAAGTACATATTCAAGCTTAAATAACGGGAAAATGATGCATTTTATAACATAACCTTATTAAACATTTTTGTCAAAGTACTTAGAAATATCTATAAAATGAGCCTCCGAACAAGTTGATAGCATTAAAATTTATGCACCAAATATTTTTCAAAATCTATATTTTAAAAATTTTTCCAAAAAAGTTATTGTTTTTTTTAATAACTCCGTTAATTTTTACGATGTCAGGTTTGCCTAAAAATCATTTGAAAGTTAATTTTAATGACTATTAAACGACGTTGAACTTAACCTTTTAAACCCCTTACTTTTTTAAAAATAAAAGGTTGAATGGCCCCGGTTACATGGTTCTCGCAGCAAAATTTAAGCTTTAAATGTTTTTATCTCGGTTATTTTTTACCCTACAGAAATAGTAAAAAGGTAAAATATTTGATACAGAAAAGACTAAAATTTGGTTATACATATATAGTCGGTTCGCTAAACTCAGACTAGTGTTGCCCAAAATTGGTCTTGGTCTTGCAGTCTTGGTCTTGTTCTTGCGTTTTAGCAAGACCAAGACCAAGACCAAGACCGCCTTATTTTAGCAAGACCAAGACCAAGACTGACCGTGCAAGACTTGAGCAAGAACAAGACTAAGCCTGCAAGACTCTTGCGTCTTGCAGTTAGGATTGAGTGTTGTTTTATGGAATAATACAGGGTGTAACAAAAATACAGGTCATAAATTTAATCACATATTTTGGGACCAAAAATAGTTCGATTGAACCTAATTTACCTTAGTACAAATGTGCACATAAAAAAAGTTACAGCCCTTTGAAGTTACAAAATTAAATTCGATTTTTTCCAATATATCGAAAACTATTGGAGATTTTTTATTGAAAATGAACATGTGGCATTCTTAAGGCAGTAGTATCTTAAGAAAAAATTATAGTGAAATTTAGACACCCCTTAAAAATTTTATGGGGGTTTGGTTCCTTTCAACCCCCCCAAACTTTTGTGTACGTTTCAATTTGATTATAATTGTAGTACCATTAGTTAAACACAATGCTTTAAAAACTTCTTTGCCTCTTGGTACTTTTTCGAAAAGTCAGTATTTGTCGAAATATTTTGCATATTATTTGTCAAATCCACCACATATTTGTATATGGCCACATATATGTTATGTTCATCTGTGATATGGCTAAGTATTACGATTATGGAGACTTGATAATAATAGGAAAATTTATTTATGATTTACATATTTAGGTATATTTTAAACCATATTAAAAAAGAAGTCACATCTCGATAAAATATGCCTTATCGAAAAAATACACAGAAGCAAAAAAGTTTTAAAAAGACTGTGTTTAACTAATGGTATCGCAGTAATAGTTTAATTGGAACGTACACAACCATTTGGGAGGTTTAAAGGAACAAAACCCCCATAAAATCTCTACGTAAACATATTAGAAAAGAAGCCGCAACTCGATAAAAACTGCCTTGTCGTAAAAATACTAAGAACCAAAAAAGTTTTAAAAATATTGAATTTAACTAATAGTATCACAATAATAATTTAATTGGAACGTACACAAAAGTTTGGGTGGGTTTAAGGGAATAAAACCCCCATAACATTTTTATGGGGTTCACAAATTTCACTATAATTTTTATTTAAGATATTCCTGCCATAAAAATGCCACATGTCCATTTTCAATAAAAAATCTCTAATAGTTTTCGATATATTGGAAAAAATCGATTTTCATTTTGTAACTTCAAAGGGCTGTAACTTTTTTTATATGCATATCTGTACTAAGGTAAGTTAGGTTCATTAGAACTATTTTTGGTCCTAGAATAGGTGATTTAATTTATGACCTGTATTTTTGTTACACCCTGTATATTAGTTCGGGTATATGCTTAGAGACTATGAGATACAAAAAAATATGTAACAAACATATGGAAAAATGGATTTATCCGCATTATGAACAATACATACCGAATTAAAAATATGAACACTTATTTATTGGATACGTACTCAGAGGTCATAATAAATTATTATACAATGTAAAAATAAAATATTTCATTCTTTCCTAATATCAGTCGATGCCTTCGCTCCGAAATTAATTACAATTGAGCAATTGTCTAAACTTTGAGAATAGCAACCTTTCATAAAATAATCTTCTTGTGTTGAGTGTATAACAATGTCGCATTGAAACTTTTAAAGAAGTATGTCGCCTATAAGGTGATAAAAATATAATACGAATACCATATTCACTGCTACGGACAACCATTCTATTGTTTTTCCTTATCCATATCGTAAAGACTAAACGTCCTACTTTTTGCAGGGTGTGCAATTAAATATTAGATCAATCGGCAAAACAAAATTTTTTGCTGAAAAAGCACTAGATAAGATAATGCCTGGCTACCATGTATAGTCCATTCGCGCACGGTAAAATGTTACAAAACTTTCAAATTTCAAAAAAAGAGATATTTATTATTATATAAAAAGAGATATTGGCCGATGTGTGATTTTGCCATTGTTTTTTTTTATTGTTAATGAAGAACTTATGAGAGGATGGGTGATCGGGCTGCATTAAAAACTAAAAACAATGTTTTTTAAAATGAAATAGACAAATTACTTATCGACAACTGATAAATAAAGTTTAAACTTCAGTTTAGGCACTTCGAGATTTCGAAAATAATATTTTTTCCACCTACCTCTACCGAAAGTATACTTTTGCGGACCTGATTGTAGGGAGCAAAGTTGTACTTTTCCTCAATAGGGAGGAAAAGTAAAAGTAAAGTCATGGTATGTCATTCATGAAATATAACTTATTGACACCCTGTATAATATCTATTTTCTATTACGTAAGTATCTATACATTTTAACATTTATTTATAAAACACTCTGTATTTTGCAGAATGGTAAAAAACAGTAAATTGATATTTTGATTTAACAATGTTTACATTAATAATTTGACTTATATTTGACAGTTGACAGTTATATTGTACCTACTTGTTAGATTTAGTTCTAATAAATTTTGTTGGTTAGTTACATAAAATAAATTAAGTAAAAATGAAAAAATGACTTGTTATTTGAGGAAGGTGGAAAAACCATATGTATAACATGGGAGTAAAGTGCCTTTTCCTCCCTTGGATGATTACTGCCCTAGTAAACTTCATTCTCGGGAGGAAAAGTAGCACTTTCCTCCCTTGTTATACAAATAGCTATTACTTGTGTTTTTGAGCCTTGAACATCGTCATTTTTCGATTTTTTTCAGTTTTAAATTGTTTATAACTCGGAAACGAATAACTTTAGACAAAAACTACAAAAGACCTTTTTTGTTCCATATGATTCAAAGAACCTAAAGTAAGTCTGCCAGGGCTGAAACAATTGATTTTTATAACTTGTTAAATTTTTTTTTAAATAAATATAGAAATAACTCAGAAATTACGGCATTTCGGTATAGGAAATATTACATGAAAATTGCTTAGTAGTTATTATGGTTCAAAATGCAAAAATATACAGGGTGTTCTATTCGAAATACTAAAGTTCATTATATTTTCAAAAAACCGCAAGATCTGGTAACAATCTGTAATTACCACTATAATATCGGCCGCATTAGAAGACCTTTACTCACCAAATTCCATAAAAATCGTTCAAGTCGTTTCCGAGATATTTGAGGCGTTCCATACATAAAACTCACTCTGTATAAATGTTATATAATTAAACTGCGTGTATTACTTTGCATTAATTCTTGTTAAAAAAAGTCAATCTTAAAATTTTCAACTAATAGCAAACAAAAATTTTCAACTAATAATATTGTCAAAGCTATTGCGTACTGTGTTGTAATTTAATTTGTATTTTTTTTATTTTTTATTTGAATAAATGGCAAATTATAGAACTCTTTTATTCCATTTCATTTCATATACCTAATGTGAGAGTCCATCAATCCCTTTCTAGACAGATAATGTTCTTTAAAATACAGTCTAGATAAGTTTATGTCATTTGTTTGTTATTTTGTGTTTTCACCATGTTTTAGCACATGTCAGGTTATTAAATGCAAACGTTTATTAAGAAACAGACCTACTCCCGTGGGACATGGTAGATAGCCCAGTAAGTTAAAGTATAGGCAGGGATAGTTTAGATCGTGGGTTCAAACCCACCTAATGCGAGTTGTTTTATTAATAAATAGCAATACGCTAGTGGGTAACTGCGAGACTTGCAAGACCAAGACCAAGACCAAGACTTGGAGTGCAATACCAAGACCAAGACCAAGACCAGGTGTACTGGTGCAAGACCAAGACCAAGACTGTCCAAGTCTCGTCTTGGTCTTGCATTTGGGCAACACTAACTCAGACGCAACTGGCTAGATATTTTAGTCGATAATTTTTTTGTTTTTTGCCAATTTTGCAAAAATTGGCAAAATTACTAACTATTTAGTGATTATTAACTATTTTGTAATCACTTTTTGCCAATTTTACTAAAATTGGAAAATTACCGACCAAAATATCTAGAAAGTTGCGTCTGAGTTTAGCGAACAGACTATATCACTTTTTACGTATATTGAGTATTTTTGGACTTATTATCAAAAGAAAATGAAAATTAGGATAATTTTAAAAATTCACATTTTTTAAATTTATATCGTTTTTTCAAAAATATGAATTCTAAACCGGTCAAAATTTTTAAAATCATTATTAGACCTGGATCCCGCGTAAGAAAGAAAAGTTGATTAATAGCAAGCTGAAAATTTGTTAATAGCTTAACGGTGTCTAGTCGGACAAACACTGATGCACGGGAACACTGTAACAGGGGAAGTTTTAACGGTGGAGCATGATAAACGTGTCGTCCTGACAAGTTTATGATGGTGAAAAATAGCAAGTTGTTTTTACGTTTATTCAATAGCCAACGTTATATAATATATGAAAAAATGTTTGTCCGACAAAAAGGGTGGGCATTTTAACGAGTCCGACTCGTAGAACATGTCACATCACAGGAATTATGTTGGTGATGAATAGCAGCCTGATATTTGCATGAGAGTTTAACGTAAGGTTAAAAAAGCAATTGGAAGTTCTGTCGGACAAAATTAATGGGAAATTTTCCTAGTCGGACATTCTAAACACGTAAGATATAGACAAAAATGTTGGTGATAAATAGCAAGCTAATTTTGATTTGTTTATGTACAAATTATATTTTGTAACGCAAAAAGTTATATGCCGGACAAAAAGTTTGGGCAAATCGAAGGCAATAAATAAAAAATATTTTTTCAGAATGACTTAGTCACATATTGATAAAGCTATTTTAGTTGTATATTATTATTTATATTCACGTATTTATCAAAAACGGTGAGGTAAGTATCAATGCATGTATATATTGCAAAACAATTATTTTTTTGGATGGAGTGTGTTCTTGATATTCTCAAAATGATAATAAAAAATGTCATGTGAACATGTGAAAGCAATCTCTTAGGGTTTTCTAATTAGGCGCATCAGAAAGTACGGAAAATTTCCGACAAAAAACGTTGTATACATTTTTTTCCATACTCAAATCTTAACCCTGTAAACGACATTGAAAAATGTGAAGAGACACATTATGCTTAGAAGTATATATTAGAAGGCTGCATTTGTCAGTGTGACACTTTGTGCTATACAAAGTAGTATTTGAAAGTACATGGTCTCTGAGTTTCTGTTTGCCACTTGTGTTGGAAATTAAAATTTATATTAACTATGGAGTATTTTTGTGTCTATTTTTGAGTGTCAACAGTTTAAATTTTAAGTCGCCAAATCAAAAGTGAAACCATTCAACGGAATATTTTTGAGTAATTTTCGAACATTTTACAAAGTTCGTAAAATACTTGGTCATCAATTCAATGAAGTTCAGTTGCCAGATAATTGTGAAAATTCTATTGAATATCATTATTCGTGCTATAATGCTTTGCTTGATTGAAAAAGGGTACCTAAATAAATTATTATTAAAATTGTATAACGTAATTTTTCTCAACTTTATACAAATTAAATATATTAATGTAATATGTCACATGGCTAGAAGTAATTTGCTGCCAAAATAAATCGATTAGTTTAAATTTGAAGTTACGATTGCAATTTATTATGAATTATTGTCAAAAGTGACAGTTTTTCTTAAATGGAAATGTATTCATAGACATAAGGGTAGACAGGGAATACAGTTCAAAAAGTCGATAAGTGGTCTATATATCTCTTTTAACCAGGCGATCCCGCGCATGTGGCAGACAAAGATAGCTAGACCACTCAATCCATAATATACTTTGCCTGATCTACTATAAATGTATTACAGTGAGGTATCTAAATGATGTTGAGATAAATCGAAAGATATTGATTGTAATTGATTGCAGGTACTTTTGACATAGAATAATCACCCCTTATTGAAATTTCAAAAGTTATTTTTTTAAATTGTCCGACTACAAAATCTACCCCTTATTTTTTTCCGACAACAGTCATTCTTGGTAAGGAATAATTTACTTAATTAAATTTCGTCTTTGCCGGAAAGCTATTTATCACCAGCATTTTTGTCTATATCTTACCTGTTTAGAATGTCCAACTACGAAAACTTCCCATTAATTTTGTCGGGCAGAACTTCCAATTGCTTTTTTAACCTTTCATTAAACTCTCATGCAAAAATCAAACTGCTATTCATCACCAACATAATTCCTGTGATGTGACATGTTCCACGTGTCGGACTCGTTAAAATGCCCAACATTTTTGTCGGACAAACATTTTCTCATATATTACATAATGTTGGCTATCGAATAAACTTAAAAACAACTTGCTATTTTTCACCATCATAAACTTGTCAGGACGACGCGTTTATCATGCTCCACCGTTAAAACTTCCCCTGTTCCAGTGTTCCCGTGCATCAATGTTTGTCCGACTAGACACCGTTAAGCTATTAATAAATTTTCAGCTTGCTATTAATCAACTTTTCTTTCTTATGCGGGATCCAGGTCTATATATTTTACAGGTATATTTTATAAAATGCACCGTTTTCCCGATATTTAAGTTTGAATATGTACTTAGATTTGGGTGCTCGTCGAAAAAAAAACATTCAGTTACCCATAACTCACTTTGAGTTAACATTAGTTTAATTCTTTAAGTGAGGGTTGTATTCAGATTTTTATTATCTTTAATTTTGTTAATTATAACTTTTTTGTAAAAGCTTATAGTTTTTGAGTTATACGTGAAAAACAGCTTTAAAACTTGTATTTTTTACGAAAAAATAAAACTTTATATAACAAATCTTGCTTAGAATTTGTCTCTCTATCGATTTACGGTATTATTTAAAAAATAATAATTTTCACCTCTGAGAAGGGGTGGCATCCACCACCACGGTAAAAGCGCAAGTTGGCATCATGTCACCGTTGTTCCTTGAGCTATCCTCTAAGCACTCACCAATTTTCATGAAAATCGATGGAGGTTCAACGAAATCGGAGGTGAAAACCTTCAGTGACTACACTAAGTGGAATGAAAGATATTTTCCCTAATTTTGACGTTGCTGTGCACATTTATTTGTGCATCCCAGTTGCCAACGTGTCCGCTGAAAGGTCATTTTCGAAAATGTCAAGAATTAAAAATAATTTCCCATCAAGTATGACGCAAGAACGTGTTAACAATTTGTCGATTTTGTTAAGAAAAATTTTTTTTTGAAAAGTCTTTTTTTGAACAGAATTCTCTGATGTGATCGAACTGAAATGACGATTTTTCTGTTGTAGGTATATAAACATCGTAGTTTAAATCCATTTTTAGTGTATTCTTATTTAAATAGAAATTTCTGCAATTTTTTTCGCAAAAGTGGTAGGTAAATGTTTGAAGTGCGGCTACTAGAGAATTGCCTAGGGCGTCAATTGACCTAAACGCGGCCCTGAGGCCAGGGCCCGACCGGGCTGTAGCGTCATACGAGAGAGATACTTCTGTCTTATTTTTTTAATCTGTATACTGTACCTGTACTTTGTATGGTTTATACTTTTAGTCGTTGATTTGAGAAATTAATGTACTCATAAATAATTTAAATTTATTTTAGATAATATTAAAAAAGTAAAAACTGTACGTGATTTCCTAAATAATATTTTGCATTACTTACACAAAAAAGATTTACATGTTAGACAAAAATATGATTAAAAAATAATGATTTTACTTACCTAGAAACTACGACAAAGATTAGAAAAAAAATTTTTGGAACTGGCGCCATTGTTTGCAAATCTGATCTCATATGATAAAATTGAAGCAGTAACTTTTTATTTAAACGAATATAATTTGCCACACGAGTAGATAAGTGATATATTCATTTCTATATCAAGTAGCCAATTTAACCTCTTGATTTGGTATTTAGATTAGAGATAATTCGAGTATTTTTATAAAGTCAAACTCCTTAGTAACAAACCAATAAGAATAAAAAGTGGTTATTTTGGATGACCAGGCTATAAATAAAATGCGAATTGAAAAAATAGTATAATATAACTATAATACAGTCGAACCCTCTAATTCGAATACCGGTTATAGGAATATCCCGCTTTAAGAAATAAAATTTAGAGGTCCCGAAACGTTTCCACTAGCCAACAATGATCGGTTATTAGAACAATCCGGTTATTGGAATACTTTTGGTAAGGTGGAAGCTTTGGTAAAAGTATAAGACAAGGTGATCTATTTCACCAGAGCTTTTTCCCTTAGCATTGGAAAATATATTCAAACAGCTCGACTGGGGGGAAAAAGGTCTAAACATTGATGTTGTACGTTTTAGTCATTTGAGTTTGATGATAACATAGTATTATTTAGTACATACATATATCAAGGAACTGGAGCAAATGTTGAAGGAATTAACCCAGCAGTTAAATAATATAGGTCTCAAAATAAACCTTCACAAAACAAAAATAATGAGTAATTTAAGGCTCGAGACATATCATTATGAACAATCCGTCTGTTTAAACGCTACATATTCACACCTCTGCTCTCTGGAATGGAAGTGTGGACACTAACTGTTGCATGTATGAATCAGCTCAAAGCTTTCGAGATGTGGTGTTATATTCGCATCTTACGTATATCCTGGCTTGACCGAATTACTAATGTAGAAGTTCTGCGTAGATTGAGGAAAAACTGTCTATCATGACTATCAAAACTAAAAAAATTAAATATCTAGGACATGTAATGAGAAATCAAGAATATTACGGCCTTCTCCAACTGATTCTCGAAGGGAAAGTAAATGGTAAAAGAGCACCGGGAAGAAGACGCATTTCTTGCCGTCAAAATTTACGAAAGTGGTATAACACGACTACCACTGAACGGTTCCGCACTGCGGTAAACAAAGTCACGATAGCCGTGATGATCGCCAACATCCAGAACGAAAAGGCACTTCAAGAAAAAGAAGCGAAGACCCTACAGCTTCTGCAGCTGTGGAATGAATCAATCAATGGAATGATTAACACCCAGTGGCGGTTTCTCCATAACTGCACATGTGCACGTGAACCCCCTAAATTATTTTCAAACATTCATATGTAAAATTTATCATTCTATAAATACCATTTTAATCTAACGATACAGTAAATTAAATCACAAACCACAAATCCAAGGAGTTTATAAGTAATAGGTAATATTTAATTATTTTTATTCTATTTCAACGAGGAAACTTCACGGATGCGAGGCCTTAGTTCTACCTAACTCTCGTTCACCGCTCTCAGGGTGGCTCCTATCCCAATGATTTATCATAAGGCAAAATACAACTCACCACACACCCCGCTTCCCGCTATAGCCCACAAGTTTAGATGTCCACAAGAGCACAAATTGATTGTGATCTTATGGAATTTTTAACTTGCACGGCGGATATGTACATTTAAACTTTGCATTTGTGAAGTTCGAATTTCGGAACAATATTAAGAATGGGGGGATTTGTGGATGTGAATGTTAGCGTGGAATATTTCACATCATATAAATTTTTGTTCTTTATATTTAGAAGAAAAATTAAAAATATCTAAACCAAATTTCTTAGGTACAAATGCACCAAAGTGCAAAGGTCGGGGTCGGGATTATAAATGATCATCTTACATGGAGATTTGTGGAAAAACTTACTGATTGTGTACTACTATCAATACTTTTACCGCTTTCCGTGTTTCCTACATTATTTGGAGAAGAAAAATCATAAAGAACAAAATAGAAGATCCGATTTTAACTATCCGGGGCAGTCCAATTAAGTAAATTTTTGATTGAAAATAATTTAAAGATGATTTTTCAAAAATAATTTGAATTCTTCAATTACTTGTTACGAGGCCAGTGATAACTGCAGAAACAGACTGTTTCTCTGCATTGAAAGATATCAAAACCAAAACTTTCCTTAAAATGGCTATGGGCTGGGATTGACTAACAGCAGTCGCAATGTTTTTAATAAAAAAAAAATGATTCAAGAAATTTCAAATTTTACTGAATTGGTTATTGAAGAATTTATCTAAAAAAATAACAGGCGACTTGACTTTCGTTTGCTTGTAACATTTAAACATTAAATTATAATTTTAAGTCAATACAATAAATTATTTATCATAATTTTTTAAAAAGTTCCTTTGATTTTTTTAATTTGACGACACTCAAAAAATTTTATCTATAAATAGGGCCTCAAGGGTTTTTTATATCTTAATATTATGTGTGCACCAATCTTAATATTATGTCGATCCGATACCAAGCATAGGTTAGTTTAAGTTGCAGATCTATTTGGATTTTATACTACTTCGTTAGACTTTTTGTTTTCTGGTCGGAATTTGAACCATCAATCTACTAGAGCAGTGGTCGCCAACCTATCGATCGCGAGCTACCGGTAGCTCGCGGAGGCAATTCTGGTAGCTCTCACAACGATTTTAATTTAAAAAATACAAACTGCAAAAATCAGAGAAGCTTCCGAAAATTCCACAAAAAAATCTAATTGTCATAATATTAAACATAAACAGCGGCAACGTTGCGGTGAGTGATCTGTCGCTGACGCCATCAAGCTAGAATCGGCTATTTATAGAACCGACCTGCCGGACCAGCGCGTTAGAAGGCATAGAGCGCATCACGCTGAGCCTAAGATTTTTGCATTCGATTAGGGTACCACATGGAATCTTATTACCCAGGATTCCATTGTGAAGAGCATTTGGCTACGATAGTTGTGCCCTCATCGCGCATCAGCGTGCTATGGGGGGGGGGGGGGGGGAAAGGGATGGCCTGGGGCATTGGAGCGAGGTGGGGTGATCCCTGTTTACACTCGGGTCAAAACACCTCGCCCCAATGAATTGTTATACCCGAATGTACTCTTTCGAGAGGGTGGACATTCCCACAGGTCGGGTTAAATCAAATTGCTTGCTTGCTACCAGCGCGTTAGTGTTAGAGAACGATCTGGATTGCTTTGAACGGGATAAATACGCACGGCGCGGCGACATTGCGCTTAGTTTAAAACTGAACGCGTAACCAACGTCCAGCGGTTGGGTTAGTAGAGAACAACAAAAATAATATTATGGCAAGCAGTTGTAAGAAGGTAAAGACATACCACTTTCATTCGGAATGGGAAGAACAATACTTTTTTACAGAAGTTAAAGATAAAAATGTGTGTTTGTTATGTAATACTTTGGTCTCCGTTACTAAAAAAGGAAATATTGAGAGACATCATAAAACTGTGCATTCTAGTTTTGAAAAATCATTCCCACTACATTCTGCCGCCAGAAAGGAGAAACTGAAACAGTTAATTGGACAACAATCAATATTTTTAAGAACAGTCGACAAAAATAAGGCTGCAACTGAAGCATCGTACCGTGTGTCCCAGATAATTGACACAAAAAGAAACCTTATGAAGACGGGGAAATGATAAAACAGGCGTTTTTAGAAGCTGCTGATTCGTTATTTGCCAACTTTAGAAATAAAGACGAGATAGTTTTAGCTATAAAATCTATGCAACTTTCTGCTAATACAGTGATGAGACGTGTAGAAGTAATGAGCAATGATATTTTTTTACAGTTAAGAACCGACTTAGATAACTGTGTTTATTTTTCACTTCAACTGGATGAATCAACAGATGTCGTTGACACTGCCCAGATGGCCGTGTTCGTCAGGATGGTTTTTAGTGATTTTACGATTAAAGAAGATCTTTTGAAGTTCATTCCACTGAAAGGACACACTACTGGACAGGAGCTGTTTTCTCATTTAAAAAATATTATTTCTTCCGAGAAAATTCCAATATCTAAAATGGTAGGCTTGACAACCGATGGCGCTCCAGCTACGGTGGGTTGTGATAAGGGTCTGGTGGCGTTATGTCGTAAAGATGAAACTTTTCCCAATTTCTCTGTTACCACTGCATTATCCATCAGCAAGCACTATGTGGAAATTTCCTGAAACTAAGCAACGTTATGAAACTGGTGGTAAAAATTGTGAACAAGATTAGAGCTCAAGCGTTACAAAGAAGATTATTCAGAACCTTGGCCGATGAAGTTGACTGTCAATACGGGGACCTACTCCTTCACTCTGAAGTCCGATGGTTAAGTAGAGGACGGGTGCTGAAACGTTTTAATGATGTCCTATCTGGCATAGTTCAATTTTTCAAACAACGCGATGAACCGACTCCGGAACTAGAAAATTCAATCTGGCTTAGAGATTTTGGTTTTCTCGTGGACATTACAGAGAAATTAAACGAACTTAATTTGCAGCTTCAGGGGAGAGACAAAGAACTAGCGGAAATGATTTCTGGTATAAAAGCATTTATCAAAAAGCTGGGAACAAAACCTAATTAACAGCGATCCCAAGCATTTTCCTATTCTTTCTACCCTGAATAATTTCTACCCTGAAGAGTAACTTCAAAAATCGTTTTAAGGATTTCAATGAAATGGCTTTAGTAGCGCAGTTTGTTGTTTCACCTTTATGGAAATTGATATCCAACAGTTTGCAGCTTGTGTTATGCAGAACTTTGGCGAAGACATCGCTGCAACAGAAATGGAAGTCATTGAGTTTCAAAATGATTTAGCCTTAAAATCGTTAGTCTCAAGTACTGAATGTATCTGGCCTATTGTAAGTAAAGACACATATTCAGTTCTATGCCGTGTTGCCTTGAAAGTGAAAGCATTATTCAGTTCAACCTATTTGTGTGAATCTTCTTTTTCCAATATGAAGTTTATTAAGAACAAATATCGCAATCTACTTACAGATGAACATTTGGATAATTGAGTGTGATGAGTCTGAGTGTCAGCCTTCTCATTGAACGTGCTTTTTTATTTTTCAATGTTTATGTTTATGATAGTGCGTTACTTCTTTGTTGTTATTATTAACTATTTTTAAATCATACGTGACATGCCGTTGTGGCTGGATAAAAGTTTGTGTTTATTTTTCAAACACCTTCGTTTGATAGGTAGGAATGTAGCTATGAACAAGTACGTATACCTCGTCCAATTTACTTACCGTTGCACGTCATCCGCGCCATAGGCTGTGACACGATACCAACACGAAATATTTAGGCGGTGGGTGTGTTCTTTTTTAGAATCAAAATGATTCTAAAGGGGAACACACCTACCGCCTAGATATTTCGTGCTAGTATCGTGTCACAGACTCTGGCGCGGATGACGTGCAACGGTAAGTAAATTGGACGATGTATACTAGTAATATTAGTTATTTTGTTATTAGTTCATTATTAGTACCTATGTATTATGTATTACCAGTTAAATAGTAAAATAAATACATATAATGATCAATTAACTGTGGATTATTTCATTTACGTTGCGTTACGTGGCTTCCGTGTGGGTAGCTCGCTGTTTATTTTAAAATTAACAAAGTAGCTCAACACATTGAAGAGGTTGCCGACCACTGTACTAGACTACTCACATTGAAGTTACCGCTTTGCTCACCAGACCCGCTTGCCAGAATGACTGAGGAAATATAAAATAAAATAAAATCTATTCATAAATGATATTTATTAATACAAAATTAATTAAAAGTTTAGTCATCACATGTTTCTACCAGACATCTTGTGGCTATAACATTCTTGTAAAACATTGCAGATGGTCTGGGTGTTCTTGTTCTGTTTGAAGAACTAAAATCTACTTCATAGAGTCCAAACTTTTGGCTATAATAAATTATGGATTAGTTTCTAGATTTCTACCCAAGCAAATTATTTTACTTACCCGTAACCCGAAGTCCACTCAAAATTATCCATAATACTCCATACAGTGTAGCCCAAGATGCTGACATTGTCCTTTTCCATGGCGTCTCTCAAAGCACTTAAATAACCCTAAAATGCGGTAAAATATGTAACAGAATAACTTATTTCTTTTTTACTCTCTTATATACAGTGTGTCAATTTAAAAATTGGAGAGCGTGACACCGCCCTCTATAATTTGGTCCGTCCTTATAGAAAATCTAAAAATATCCAAAAGCACGGCAAAGTTATTTGTGAGGGAGACATTTTGTAGACCAATTTTCAATTAAATTACATCAACCCTCTAGCGGAGGCGGACACAACCCCCAAAATCTTTAATGAAAAGAGGGTTGAGTGATACCTTAACAATGATACATTATATTCCTTTTCAGTAATTTTGGAAAAATCTTGGACTCAATACTCCGGAGTTCAGAACTTGATACTTAATATCTTTACGATTTTACTCGATTTTTCCAAAAAATCTCCAAAAAATACTCAATATAGCTACTCCAATATTAAAAAAAGGTGTTCTGAACTCCACACTCAATATCTTTTTTATTTGGTTTTTTAAAAAGTACTGAAAGGACATATAATCTTTGTGGTATTTTTTGAAAGGTAGTTGAATGGCCTTTACAATGAGGTATCACACAACTAACTCTTCGTTCTATTAAAGATTTTGGGAGTTGTGTCCGAGTCCGCTGCCGCTAGAGGGTTGATGTAATTTAGTTGATAACTGGTCTACAACATGTCGTTCAACTACCTTTTCAGAAAAACCACATACATTATATTTTTTGTCAGTACTTTTTAGAAAATTCAGTAAAACCAAAATCAAAATATCAAAATATTTTTGTAAAGGTAGTGTAACGGGCTTTGAAATAAGGTATCACTCAACCCCTATTAACGATTTTGGGGTTTTGTCTGCCCCAGCAAAAGGGTTGACGTAATTTAGTTGAAAGCTGGTCTACAAAATGTCCCCCTCACAAATTAATTTCAAGTTTTTTGCATATTTTTAGATTTGCTATATGGACCGAATTATAGAGGGTGGCACCGTTTCAAATTGACACACTGTATAGTATTTATTACTATAAATTATAGACGGTCTGATAAGTAACCTTCTTTGAAATAAACAACATGTTTTCTTAAAAGTTTTTTTCTGTTTTATTTGATATATGAAAACCTATGGATTGATTGGGAAAATCGATTCCAACAAATAGGACAGGCAAAAGGAATTAGTTATTGCTCACAAGTTACCGTTCCATATAAAAATTACAAAATTTCCCAACATGGGGAGAGGTAGAATGACACATATGTGTCGTATGAGGAGTGGACATTGTAGTGTTCCTGTACATTTATTTAGATTGGAGGTAGTGAATAATTCAAATCAGTGTTTATGTGGCAGTTTAGGAACTTTACAAAATGTTTTATTGGAATGTACTAGGTTAAAAAGATAGTCCCAGTTGTTTAGAAGGGAGCTAGAAGGTGATCCGACATTAACTGATGTGTTAATTTTTAAACTCAAAGACAGTAATCGCAGTGCAAAAGTTTTTAACACCAACAACGACTCGTGTGTAGCTTGCTTAAAAGTTTTAGACTTTATGCTTGCTTGTAATGCATGTGCTTAGTGCGGTTTTGAGTGATAGGACTAGACTATTAATAGTAGAACTTTATGCTAAAATCACAATCAAGATGCAGTAGAAATAAACAAACCAAGACACGTCAAATGTTACGAGGATCACTCCCGAATCATAATTGCATTTGTACAATGTGCATAATTGTACAATGTACATGCATTTTACCAATCCAAATCATGATTTAGAATGTTTATATATTGTAAATCATGATTAAGAAGTACTGCTCGTAACATTAAAGTGTCTTAGTGTGTTTATTTCTACTGCATCTTGATTGTGAATTTAGTATAGTTATGGAGCTTATAAACAATTACAAATTGTTTTTATCTCTTAATTATTTCAGATTCAGGAGCTATGAGCTTAAGCCCAGATATACTAGGTACGGCTCTTGAATATTCAAGTTTATATTCACGGATCCTGGCCGGATAGCCCTGGCAGCTAAGGCCATTCAAATGAAGAGAAGAAGAAGAAAAATAAGGTTTGTCTTGATAACTTACTCTAATATAGTAGATTCTTCTATCATCTTTATCGCCATAAGAAGGATAACCATTTTCTGTTACTATAATTCCTGGATTATTATATTTGTCCTTGATCCAATTGACTAAATATCTTGCACTCCATGGGACTACCTATAAAAAGTGGTCTAAGTGAGACAAATAATAGATGAAGATTGGGCATCAGTATTAGGCAGTGCTAATAGACAGTTGTTAACACGGATATCTACGGATGTAAATAAAAAATAAAATATTGCGCCTCCCTGAGACGGAATATTTCTAATAGGTTGTTATGCTTATGTGTCCGTGGCCACCTTTTTTGTCTCACCGGCTAATCGTCTGTGATATGTGTGTGTAGAGAGAGATAGAAAGAGAGAGAGAGAGAGAGAGAGAGAGAGAGAGAGAGAGAGAGAGAAAGAAAGAGAGAGAGATATATGGCATTAGACAAAGGTGAAGAGACTGTACCAGTAAAATGAACCGATTTTTTTGGCCCAAAAGGCATTAAAACATTATTGTGCAACTACAACTGTTGTAGACTTAAACCGTCATCATCATCATCACACAGCCAAATTTGTCCACTGTCGGACATAGGCCTCCTCAAGATGTCTCCACCCTTCTCTGTCCTGGGCAGCTGCAATCCAGTTTGTCGCTATTCTCTTAATATCGTCGGTCCATCTTGTAGGTGGTCTTCCACGACTTCGTTTGTCCGCTCTTGGCCGCTACTCTAAGATCTTCCTTGTCCATCTGTTGTCTCTCTGCCTTGCGACGTGTCCTGACCATTTCCACTTCAACTTTGTAATGCGCTTTATGATGTCTTTCACTCCAGTTCTTCGCCGTAATAAAAATAGCCGATTTTTTGGTCCAGATGGCATCAAAATATTATTGTTGTGAAATTCTGTATTAAGTCCTTTACCCCAAACATCAGAGAATTATTTTAATTATAATGAAAAATATTATTTCAGGATAATGGATATATAGCATAATAAAATAAAAAAGTCAATATGTAAATTCGTACAGGTTAAAACAAATTTTATATCAAAGTTTAGGTGGGTACAAAAGATATTTTCAAGAAAGTATGCAAATCATACAAGGGGATGATTGTTTAAATAATTAAAAAGGGGTCATTTTTGCAAGAAAATACTTTTTAAACTGCTGAGGTAATTCACTTATTAATGAAGGTCTATGGGGTATTTTCCTGCAAAGTTAAAGGGTAAATCTTTCACATAAGATTTACTGAATTAAATTTGACCCCCTATTTATTTAATTAATTGTATATAAAACTTTAAAAACAAATTTGCAAAAAATTATTTTTAGCGTTTTAAATAAGCACTATAAAATATCTTATTTTACAGACAAAGTTGCGATATGTTACCAGTATTAAGGAAAAAAAATAGGTCAAAAAATATTTAATATTTTTTAAAATATTGAATTTGTTTATTAAATGTTACTATATTTTCAATTGCAAAAATGCGGTTGTTGCCAAAGAAATATTCACCTGCTTAAGATCTCATTATTTTTATTTTTAGGTATATTTTCGATAAATGTATTGATAAATTCAAATTTCAATTAAACTCCCCCCTAAAATGGCATTTGAAAATTATTCAAATATGTTTATAACTTGTTTTTTTAATAACGTCGCGGGGATTAAGTATTTTGAAATGACGTTTTGATAATCGCCTTCCTGGGAATTTTTTATTAATTAACAAAATTTTTTTGTCGTTTTTTTCTTCTTCTTTTTTTCTTGGAGTTATATTACTACGGGCCCTTTTAGGGTTAAATTTTATTAAGAATGTCGAATCTCTGAGTTGTAGATTTGTAGCGTTCCGCTACGTTTACGAGTAGCCACTCCCGACAACCGTAATAATTAACATCGAATAACAAAAAGTTACCTTACGATCGAGGTAGGAAAATGAAAACAGAATGAGTGCTAGCTAACCAACGACTTAAGAAGGTCAAATACAGACAAATATGTGTTGGAGAAAAAACGGCAGATGTCATACATAAAAGAATAGGAGATATTCAATAAATCTATTTTGGAATTGCAATTACAAAGCAAGCTAAATATATCTGTAAAGATATAATATTCCTAAAATGAACGTCTGCCGTACCTAGAGAATTATAAAATAGAACCAAGCTTTTAATATCCCACAAAGACAACTTATATGGAAAATGCACTAAGAATAACATTCCTATTAATTATCTGGAACGTAAATCTTCCCTAAGATGTGTATACTCATAGAGCCGCTTACCGTCTGATAAACCGGCACGTCCATAAGCCAACACTTGGAATTAGAGCTGAAGGAATTTCATCTAGATTGGAACAAAGATAAGTGTACTTAATTAATGTTCTCATTTATAGACCGAATTGTGTTCCGCAATATATTATATATTTATTCTACATTTGTTGTTAAGCATTAGATTATTTTTTAACTTCCCTTATCATATCTTTTACTATCGGTTGTGTCTACACAACAAATAATATTTTGTCAATTTTTCATCTAAATCTCAATGCATGTAAGGGAACATAAGTACTTATAGACCTAGAGCATTGGTCTCTATAGGGTTCATTACATAATAACTTAGGTATTGTGGTAGATAATATACAAGTATATTAATACGGTATTATGAAGAATATCATCTGGTTCTGTTGACTAGCACTCACTATTGTTTTTCTGTCTCTTTATTGTTTGTATCTGAAAGAAACGTAAACTCATAGAAATCATTTAATAGTCGGAAACTTTTACGTTATCTGCTTATATCTTGGCAACCAAAATTTTAACATTACTCATATTCATTATTTATATTATTAATTAAATGTTACTATTATATATTCATCTTGCAAGCCAATGTTTTACATTATTATACATTATTTATATTTTTAGCTAGAAATTTTACATTATATATATATACATTAGTTACCAAAATCTTACTTTACATATATCTAGGTATTTTTTTTACACAATAAAAATAAGGTATACCTATTGGGTTTGTATCATTTCACCTGCACCTGATATCTCTCAACTATATGTGTTCATATAATATTTTATTTCAGGATTAAGTTATTTGGATTGTTTATATCTTTCTCCTTATTTCTCTCTCTTTCTCTCTCTCTCTTTCCCCCTCTCTCTCTCTCTCTCTATATCTCTCTCTCTCTCTATATATATCTCTCTATATCTCTCTCTCTATATATCTCTCTCTCTATATCTCTCTCTCTCTCTCTTTTCTAGTCTCCCACACTGTTCTATCAACGAAGTAAAGGCTCTAAAAGGCATTTACTTCTGGCGCCCATCTTTGGTTTATTGATCATAGGTCAGTTCTTTTCTTTTAAGTATTTCATTACTTTTTAATTTTTCTGGTTTCTTCCTTTATCACTATCTCTTTCTCCCCTAAACAACAGCACGAAAATAAGCCGATCTCCACTTCCTGAGCTTTTACGTCTCATCCTCATCCTCATAATTAATTTGTTATCTTCATTCTAATTTTAACTTGTTAAGCCGTTTCTCACTACTCCTTTCTCTTCATCAATCAAATTTTAGTACCAAAAAAAATATAACCCTACTATAAGGGTTACAAAGTGGCGAGCCCATCGTGGAGCCGTTGTTTTCATTTAGGTGGTGATTTAGTGTTAGTTACACTACATTCTCTTATTCAATTTGGTTATTGCGAATTATCACTTACAGTTTGTTGTTGTTTTGGAAAAAAAAAAAAGAAAAAGTTGATAGTAGCAGTGTATCATTTTGTTTTTTTTGAGAGAGTATACAGGTGTAAGGGAAATTATTTTAGAATTGAGGATATAGCATGAATTGTTGGGTGGTATACGAACATAAGTTAAAAGGTAATATATAAATGTTTATTGAAGGTGACGTTAATATTTAATAAACTGAATTTTTACATTTTTATACGTTACATATTTTTTGGTATCTTATAATTATTATGATATCCTGTACTGGCACTTGTATCCACACAATTATATATTTTGGGTTATAGGTATATGTTTATTAGGTTCTGATTTCTATCTCAATTTTAGATTACTGTATGCGATTAAATTTGCGGGCTTTGTGCCAGTTGTAAAATTTTTTTTTATTGAGTTTATCTATCTAACCTTCATTGGGGTGTTTTGTCTTGATACTGAAAGTTTCTTTTTTAAAATGTCCACTTTTAAAGTTGATCATTTACTGGTAAAAGAGTTAGATTACGAGCTTAAAATCCGAAGTATTGATGTTACTGAATATCCTACCGTCGAGGCTAAACGCAAAATATTGCGTGGAGCTCTGCGACAGGAGAAGAAAAATAGGAGTTTTCGGCAAATTTCTTCCTCCTGTATTCCCTTTGACAAACATAAGGAGGAGATTGAGGACACACTGAAAGACCTTACCCAGAAAATCGGGATATTCAGGGGTACAATACTGGATCCTACCTTTGCTAGATTGTCGTCTAGAGTAGCTCATTTATCTGAACGAGTAAGTCGCTTAGAGTGTGATACCGATGAACAGGAATTATACCAGAAAACCGTCGCAGTCAAAATCTTGGATATTGAAGGTGACCTCGATGCTCGGGGAAACCCAGCTGCTACCTCCACTCCAAATGCACCCATACACAATGCGTCACCCTTCCCATTTTCTAAATCTGCCCAAGTTCATAAATGGGGTATTTCTTTTTCTGGTAAAGGTGATCGTGATACTGTTGTCGCTTTCTTAGAGAAAGTTGAATGTTTGCGAATCTCTAGATGTATTCCAGAGGATGACTTATTTGCAGCCTCCGCTGAGTTGTTTACCGGTCCTGCGTTCACTTGGTTTATGCATAATCGCTCTAACCTTTCTTGCTGGAAAGATCTGGTGCAAAAACTTAAAGCTGATTTCCTACCATATTCCTACCAAGATGATCTTTTGGATGACATTAAAAAGCGGAAACAACTCCAGAATGAACCCGTTACTATGTTTATCAACAACATCCTTGGGTTGTGTAGTCGTCTTGACATTCCTCTCACGGAATCCGAAAAGGTAAGAATCATCATGAAATCTTTGTTACCCTCATATCACTCTCAACTAGCTCTTGTAGAAATCCGTAGTATCGACGAACTTACGGAAAAATGTAAGCGGTTAGAAGAAACATTTTCTTGGTCTAATCAACCCTCAACTGTAGTTTCGTCTCGTCCTTTCCCGTCTTCTAGTCAGAATTCCTTTTCACGAAATCGATCATGGCAAAATAAAGTACCGAAACACAATGTATCTACCGTTACCTCCACGATCTTATGTTGGAATTGTTATACTCAGGGACATGCCTTCTCTGCATGCCCAAACCCCAGATTGCGTCCCTTTTGTTTTGGGTGTAGCCTTGAAAATACCACTAAACCCAGGTGTAGGAATTGTCAGGGAAACGGTCGTTTAGAGGATTGTACCCTGAGCCCTCCTCTGACAGTCTCTCCATCAGGGAATTCCGTAACTTCCATAAACAATACAGGACTCAACACGTCAAGCCCTCCCGTACCTTCTACCAGTCGAAAAGGGAAAGGTATTTCGTCCAAAAAGACAACAACTTCAAACAACAACCTATCTCAAGATTAAGTTATCTGAAGCAGACACCCTTTAATGTCGAATCAGATAATGATAGTGTTTCTTTCTCAGTATCTTCATTAAATCTCCCATCTCCTTGTCTCGAGCAAGAACTTAACTCTGCGTTAATTCCGTTACCTTTACCTTCTTCTTCCAGAAAAATTAAGGAAGGAGATACCTGTCTACCTTTATCTCAATTTTCTGGCAACACCATAGTGATTGATAAAACAACCTTAGATTTAAATTCTCTATTAGTTAGGAAACATAACGATAATCGTCCGTATCTCCCTATCGAAGTATTAGGTCAATCTTGTTTAGCACTTCTAGACAGTGGTTCAAACATATCTTTACTAGGTTCTTTATCTCTTCGTTTAATAGACAACGATAAAGTCAAAGTTAACCCGATTTCTTCTCTTCAAGTATCGACTGCTGATGGCACTGTACAACCCATCACGGGAAAATTCGTAACAGAAGTCTCTGTAGCGAATATACGCAGAAATGTTACTTTTTATGTTATCCCCTCAGTGCAAAATTCAGTTATCCTTGGAATGGACTTTCTTAATGTTTTTAATAGCACACTTAACTGCTCTGATTTTTATATGTCTATATCTTCATTTAATATTTCGAGCTTGAATGCCGTACAAGATTTTTCTAGTTTATCAAATGAGGAACAAAATCAGTTACAAGAAACTATCTCCAAGTTTAATTCTATCTCCTCTACGGATAAGTTAGGCCGTACTACCTTGCTTTCCCATTCTATTGAAGTGAATAATCCCACACCATTTAGGCAATACCAATATCCGATACCCCAAGCGTGGCAAAAAGATTTAGACCAAGAGATTGATGAAATGCTTAAACTTAATATCATCGAACCGTCTACCTCTTCCTATAGTAGTCCATTATGGCTCACGAAAAAAAAGAATGGATCATTTAGGGTCTGTTTTGATGGACGTAAGTTAAACAGCATCACAGTAAATCGGGATGCTTACCCGATCCCTCGAATTGATATTATCTTGAGCAAAATTCAAAACTCGAAGTTCATATCGTCTATAAATCTTTCAAAAGCTTTTTTACAAATACCTCTTAGTACTGAAAGTAGGAAATATACCGCTTTTGCCGTCAATGGTAAAGGATTGTTTCAATTTGTAACAATGCCTTTTGGGTTAGTATCTGCTCCCCAAACTATGTGTCGTCTCATGGATATAGTAATAGGTCCTCAGTTAGAGCCCTACGTGTTTTATTATCTTGATGATATCTTGGTAGTCACCCCGGATTTTTCTACTCATATCGAAATTTTGAATAAATTATTTGTCCGGTTAAAAGAGGCCAATTTAACGGTTAATCTTGATAAATGTCAATTTTGTCGACCAAGTTTGAAGTTTTTAGGCTATATGGTTGATAACCAGGGTCTTAGGACAGACCCTGAAAAGGTCGCCGCTATAAGAGATTTTCCCATCCCAAAAACTACCACCCAAGTTCGCAGAATTTTAGGCATGTGTGGATATTATCGTCGGTTTGTTCCGTCTTATTCTACCTTACTATCACCCCTTACTGATCTTCTGAAGGATAGGAAAAAAGGCCAAACGATTATTTGGACTCCTGAGGCCGATGAAGCGTTTAGGCGCGTTAAAGATGCACTAACGAGCGCTCCAGTCATGATCTCACCTAATTTTAACGAACATTTTTATCTGATGACCGATTGTTCTAACACCGCTTCTGGTGGCGTGCTATTTCAGGTGAAAGATGGCTCTGAACACCCAATAGCTTATACAAGTAAGAAACTGAATAAGGCGCAGAAAAACTATTCGACTACGGAGAAAGAACTATTAGCTATTATTCAGGGTTTAGAAGCTTTTCGTTATTATTTAGAGGGTCGTAATTTCACGATAATTACGGACCATAGTTCTTTGGTATGGCTTCACAGCATGAAAAACCCTTCTCAGAGACTTTCCCGATGGATATGTAAACTGACTGCCTATTCGTATAAGATTGTCCATCGAAAAGCAGCCGGAGTAGTGGTTGCTGATGCTCTTTCTCGTGTTTTTGATATTAATGTTTTAGATATATCTTTATTAACTCCTGATGCGTGGTATCAAAATATGGTCGATAAGGTTACTCAAGACCCACAAAGATATCCCGATTTTAAGGTGGAGAACAATGTGCTGTACAAACACATTTTAAGTCCTGTTGAGGTATTATCGAATATGACCGAATGGAAAATAGTTGTACCTACGCCAAACAGGGAAAATATTTTGCGTATGTATCATGACGAAGTTACTGCTGGCCATTTTGGTTTCTATAAAATTTACCACCGTATTGCTGAGTTATATTATTGGCCTGGCATGCGCAAATCCATTAAAAGGTACATCTCTAAATGCATAGTTTGTGCTACTTGTAAACCAAGTAACTTACCACAAGCTGGTCTTATGGGTTCTTTTAGAAATATTAATTTCCCTTGGCAGATGATTTCTCTCGATTTAATTGATCCATACCCTCGTAGCTATACAGGAAATACTTATTGTCTCGTAGTAGTGGACTATTTCACCAAATTTCCTTTGGTTTGCCCTCTTCGGAAAGCCACAGTCCCAGCAATTATTAAGTATTTGGAAGAACAAGTATTTTTAGTATTTGGTGTTCCTCAAATTGTCTCCTGTGACAATGGGCCCCAATTTATCTCGAACGCTTTCAAGACTCTTATGTGCAAATATAGGGTGCAGAAGATTTTCTATAATGCTGCATATCACCCTCAAGCGAACCACTCAGAACGTGTAAATCGTAGTATTGTTACCGCTTTAAGGTCTTATACATTTGAGGACCATAGGTCGTGGGATCAATACATTCATTCTGTTGCCCAAGCCATAAGGACTTCCACTCACGAGGTCACTAAATGTTCTCCCGCGTATCTTAACTTTGGTCGAAATGTTCCTCTCTCAGGCGATTATTTTGGTTTAATTTCCGATAATGCAACTACTTTACCACAAGTTTCTGAGAATCTTCATCGACTAGAGGATCTCCAAAACCTACCCCCTGTATTTGCCGATATTCGGAAGAGATTGAAATCTTCTTATTTACGTTCCCAGAAATATTATAATTTAAGGAAAAGACCGTTACGTTTTTATCCTGGAGACCGAGTCCTAAAACGAAATTTTGTGAAATCAAGTAAAAATGATGCCATAGCGGCGAAATTTTGTCAGAAGTATATTCAATGTACGGTTTTAAAAGTCATATCGCCTCTTGTCTATGAACTAAAAGACAATTCGTCCAATAAACGAATTGGTCGTTTTCATGTCAAAGATCTCCTACCTGATAAAACAGTCATGGATTCTGAGTCCTCGACCTCAGAGGATGATTAGGTATTAACTTGCGTTCTGCATTAATTTTGGAACCTTTTATCGCAGTCTGCAACTTGCTAGTTTCCTAAAAAAACTCTTATTTTTGCTATTTGGTAATTATTATTTTTACCTCTGCTCTTGATTTTACCTTGATAGTTAAGTGTTCACATATATTATGGACTCAGCGTTTGCACAGGGAATGTCATAACATTTGTCTGGTGTAATAAATGCATTATACAGGGTATTCCATTATTATCACTTCTCAAAATATTAGACTGTTATAGGTAAATTGCTTTTAAATATTGTCTTTTCACTTTTATTAGTAAATTTTGTTGTATATGGGTATATAGGTGTATCTAAGCATAATACGTGGGTTCGAATTCGTTGATCAAATTCCGGACTAGATCGTTAGCGGATTTCGTAATCCATGCTATATTTTGTGATGGATGTACTTTTACCTGGAGTCGCTATGTGGCGAATATGGTCGTTGACCATCTTCGGTTCTGTAGCATAGATTAAGTCTTCATCAAGTTATACAATGGATTTTTTTCTTGTACAAGGCAATAACCCAATACCTTTAATATTAATTTCGTTGATGGTTGTTATATCAATAATTTTGGAAAATACATTCATTAGCTGTTGTTTAGTGACTACTCTAATATTTGGTTTTCGTTTTCTTACGCATTGGTCCACTATAGTAGTCCAGTTCGGACCTCTTCTGTCATTGATTTTAGGAACTGATCTATAAATATACGGTTTCAGATGAAATTGTTTGATTTTGGTTCTTAAATTTTAGTTTTACCTTTGAGAAATTGTAGTTAAGAACTTACTTGTGTTGATGCTTATATATGTGTTAGTATAAAAATACACTGATTATCAAACGTTTTGGTATATCGTACACTGAAATCAGCTGTAGCCTTAGGCTATAGATTTATCGGATACATATATTAAGTTAGGTTATCTTTAGGTTACCTTTCAATGATTATTACCTGTGATTATATTAAGTCAATTCGGGAATGGATTATGAATTATACTGACGGAACCATATTTGGATGGATACGATAATGGCTATCCATTTGTGGAACTGTTTTGTTTGTCAATTTTTTTTTGCTGTGCATTCTTAACTACCTGGTTTATATCTGCATTGGATATATAATATATTTAACTTAGCGTATCGTACTTCACTTTATCTTATCTTATCTTATCTTACCTAAGAGAGTTATGTTACATCTCTATTTCCTTACCTTAAGTTATCTTTGATACCATGTTTTGAATCGGGTGGAGAATATTCTGGTTACTCTCGGTTGAATATGTCAACAATAAATTTTGTGTTCATCTTTGGATTAACTTAGGTGCTAATATCCAAATCGATAGTGAGTCCGATAGTGAGTAAGGCCAAATTTAATGGTTCTTTATGTAGTTGGGTGGATACTTTGTTTTAGTCAGGAATATTTTTTTCTAGTACCTTTAGTTCACGTTGATAACAATTTGGGGTTACGTGTAATCTAAGCCTTTAATGTGAACGATTTAATAAGTTTAATTGATGTAAGTAATGGTACAGCAAGAATAACTATTAGTAAACTTTAAGATACCTAGTATACGGTTCATTCGTAAATAAAGTCTGGATGCAGATCATCAGACTAGTCCTTGTCTACGTTAAGGAAGGAAAAGTTCCTTTCTCGCGATCTCCGTAAACCATACCGGTTCCGGAATCTTGGGAACTTACCTTGATGCACTCTTGTGTTGGATCCACACAAGTGTGTCATACTTTTTTGCCCGCACTCTTCCATGCTCGGAAGCATGAGAAGTGTTGCCTTTTATTTCCCTTGTGTAAATATGTGGTATAATGTGGATGTTTACCCACTTTGAGCCAAATTCAAAATTAATGTTTTAGGTTAGATTAGATTAGTTAGTTGATGTACTAATCCTATCTTTAACTTTGTGGAGTGGTTGTGACTGTAACTACAGCTACAACTGCTAGGAGCTACTACTCCTGACCCATATTAAAGTACTAACCCTGCCAAGAATAAACTTCGTTTTGGTTTTTGCCAGAATAATTTTCTGAAGGAAAATTATATCGAGTGGAGGGGGAATGTAGCGTTCCGCTACGTTTACGAGTAGCCACTCCCGACAACCGTAATAATTAACATCGAATAACAAAAAGTTACCTTACGATCGAGGTAGGAAAATGAAAACAGAATGAGTGCTAGCTAACCAACGACTTAAGAAGGTCAAATACAGACAAATATGTGTTGGAGAAAAAACGGCAGATGTCATACATAAAAGAATAGGAGATATTCAATAAATCTATTTTGGAATTGCAATTACAAAGCAAGCTAAATATATCTGTAAAGATATAATATTCCTAAAATGAACGTCTGCCGTACCTAGAGAATTATAAAATAGAACCAAGCTTTTAATATCCCACAAAGACAACTTATATGGAAAATGCACTAAGAATAACATTCCTATTAATTATCTGGAACGTAAATCTTCCCTAAGATGTGTATACTCATAGAGCCGCTTACCGTCTGATAAACCGGCACGTCCATAAGCCAACACTTGGAATTAGAGCTGAAGGAATTTCATCTAGATTGGAACAAAGATAAGTGTACTTAATTAATGTTCTCATTTATAGACCGAATTGTGTTCCGCAATATATTATATATTTATTCTACATCTGTTGTTAAGCATTAGATTATTTTTTAACTTCCCTTATCATATCTTTTACTATCGGTTGTGTCTACACAACAAATAATATTTTGTCAATTTTTCATCTAAATCTCAATGCATGTAAGGGAACATAAGTACTTATAGACCTAGAGCATTGGTCTCTATAGGGTTCATTACATAATAACTTAGGTATTGTGGTAGATAATATACAAGTATATTAATACGGTATTATGAAGAATATCATCTGGTTCTGTTGACTAGCACTCACTATTGTTTTTCTGTCTCTTTATTGTTTGTATCTGAAAGAAACGTAAACTCATAGAAATCATTTAATAGTCGGAAACTTTTACGTTATCTGCTTATATCTTGGCAACCAAAATTTTAACATTACTCATATTCATTATTTATATTATTAATTAAATGTTACTATTATATATTCATCTTGCAAGCCAATGTTTTACATTATTATACATTATTTATATTTTTAGCTAGAAATTTTACATTATATATATATACATTAGTTACCAAAATCTTACTTTACATATATCTAGGTATTTTTTTTACACAATAAAAATAAGGTAGGTATACCTACTGGGTTTGTATCATTTCACCTGCACCTGATATCTCTCAACTATATGTGTTCATATAATATTTTATTTCAGGATTAAGTTATTTGGATTGTTTATATCTTTCTCCTTATTTCTCTCTCTCTCTTTCTCTCTCTCTCTTTCCCCCCCTCTCTCTCTCTCTATATATCTCTCTCTCTCTATATATATATCTCTCTATATCTCTCTCTCTATATATCTCTCTCTATATCTCTCTCTCTCTCTTTTCTAGTCTCCCACACTGTTCTATCAACGAAGTAAAGGCTCTAAAAGGCATTTACTTCTGGCGCCCATCTTTGGTTTATTGATCATAGGTCAGTTCTTTTCTTTTAAGTATTTCATTACTTTTTAATTTTTCTGGTTTCTTCCTTTATCACTATCTCTTTCTCCCCTAAACAACAGCACGAAAATAAGCCGATCTCCACTTCCTGAGCTTTTACGTCTCATCCTCATCCTCATAATTAATTTGTTATCTTCATTCTAATTTTAACTTGTTAAGCCGTTTCTCACTACTCCTTTCTCTTCATCAATCAAATTTTAGTACCAAAAAAAATATAACCCTACTATAAGGGTTACAGATTCTAGACCTAAAAATATTAAGATTTAACTAAAATCTCTTAAATAAAATGTGGCTACTTACTGAGCTACAGGGTGTTTTATTTAAAAATTTAAAAATGATTGTTACCAAGTACTTTAAAACTATTTGACGTATCCTTATCATACTTGGCAGTAAGTGTGGCTATTTTACATCCTACTAAATTGTGATTAATAAACGTTTCTAGCTAGTGCCAGAGGCTTACAACAGGGGATAGTGAATGATTGACCCTTCCCAAATTCTACGCCACTGAGTGAATTACTATTTTAGCGAAATTTTTCGATTCTCCAATACTTTGTATGTAAATAACTTTATTGGTATCGATAAAGTCATCAGTTTGAGAGATATTGGAAGTTTAAAATGAATGAATGAATATTCTCCAATAGTCCAATATCTCGAAAACTAATGACTTAATCGTTACCAGTAAAGAGTATATTATTTACATAGAAAGTATTGGAGAATCAAAAAATTTCGCTAAAATAGTAATTCCCTCAGTGGCGTAGAATTTGGGAAGGGTCAATAATTCACTATCCCCTGTCGTACGCCTCTGGTAGTAGCTGGAAACTTTTATTTATCACAATTTAGTAGACTGTATAGTACCCAAGTATGATAAGGATACGTCACATAGTTTTAAAGTACTTGGTAACAATAATTTTTAAATGTTTAAATGAAACACCCTGTAACTCAGTAAGTAGCCACATTTTATTAAAGAGATTTTAGTTAAATCTTAATATTTTTAGGTCTAGAATCTACAACTTAGAGAGTCGACATGCTTAATGAAACTTAACCCTAAAAGGGCCCGTAGTAATATAACTCCAAGAAAAAAAAAAGAAGAGGAAAAAACGACAAAAAAATTTGTTAATTAGTGAAAAATTCCCAAGAACTCAATTATCGAAACGGCATTTCAAAATATTTAATCCCCGCGACGGTATTAAAAAAACAAATTATAAACAAATTTGAATAATTTTCAAATGCCATTTTAGGGGGAAGTTTAATTGAAATTTGAATTTATCAATACATTTATCGAAAATATACATAAAACTAAAAATAATAAGATTTAATACAGGTAAATAGGTTTTTGGCAACAACCGCGTTTTTGCAATTGAAAATATAGTAACATTTAATAAACAAATTCAATATCTCAAAAAATATTAAATATTTTTTGACTAATTTTTTTTCGCTTAATACTGGTAACATAGGGCAACTTAGTCTGTAAAATAAGGTATTTTATAGCGCTTATTTAAAGCGCTAAAAATAATATTTTGCAAATTTGTTTTTAAAGATTTATGTAAAATTATTTAAATAAATAGGGGGTCAAATTTAATTTAGTAAGTCTTATATAAAAGATTTACCCTTCAACTTTGTAGAAAATAATCCTATAGATCTCCATTAGTAATTGAATGACCTCAACCGTTAAAAAAGTATTTTTTTGTAAAAATGACCCCTTTTTAATTATTTAAACAATGATCCCCCTGTATGATTTGGATACTTTTTTGAAAATATCTTTTGTACCTACCTAAACTTTGATATAAAATTTGTTTCAACCTGTACGAATTTACATTTTGATTTACATGTAGTGTAATTTTATTTTACTAGACTAATATACCAAGTATAAGTCGCACGCTTACAAAAACTTTACGACGAATTATCACTAGACGAAAAGGAAGTTGGATTCAGAACCCTAAGAAGATTTTCTGGAAGAATGCGACAATAAAGAATCTGAGCAGTTTGACTATGATGAAGATAATAATAATGAAGATTGTTATTCTTAAGATGAACTAATTAAGAAGTTTACATATAGAAGTTTATTTAAAAAGTTCACATACAACTATAGGCATCTACATAAAAACAAATTCTGATAATATTATACGATTTTATGAAGGTCCTACAAATAAATACTGCAACTTTCACGACAGGTCCACTAGCTTCATGGAAGTTATTTTTTCTCGATGACGTTGTAGAGGAACTGGTCTTCTATATGAGTTAAGAATTCAGGATGTTCAAGACAGCTTTACACAAGAAAGGGATTCAAAAATACGAGACAAATCACGAGCTTCTTAGCTAAATTTTTCGGAGGTATTTTTGTTAGAATATATTCAACTATAAATTATGGTATTTTTATTATTGTTAAAATGGACATATGCAGTCTAAGTGGGCGGGCTGATTCCCCGTACCTTTTAGGTCGAACACTCTTACGTAAAATTGCGAAAAAGTGTCGAGTTACATTATGAATGTGAAAACGATGTTAGTAGAGTTTTGAGTTTGATTTTTCAGTCTAGAAGTATACGTTGTATAAGACACATCTTAATTTCTCTGTTTGTATATTATTATAATACGGTTCGGTTATAAAATAAGTAGTTTGTTTACGTTTATTTGTATCTTTTATTATCTGCTATTTCTAATAATTTTCGGTGTGTAATATCGTTGTACAGGTTCCAGTTCATTATGCGATTCATAAGATTGAATAATATTGAGAACTTGACGTTCTGACAAATTAGTAGCCATTAGAACTTTCTTTGAAAGATTTGTAAGTAGCGCATTATTTCGATAATAGGATCATATATCCTGTAGATAGCGCATTATTTCGAGCTTTTCGTCGAATAAACAATTATTTTGTTAATAACAAAATAAGAACATGTTTTGAGGAATTGCGACTATTTGCATTCGATTCAGCGACCAAAAATACACCAGAGAAGACCTTAAAACTATCAATTTATTTACAGGGCTTCTAATGATTCCTGAAAAATAGCTAATTTTAGCATAATTTGTTAATAACAATTAAACGCACCATATTTGGGCTTCCAGATCACTTCCATTGGATTCAGCGACCCAAAAAACCTATAATACCACCATTAAATCACGGCGAGCTAGAATTTCCCACGGGACCACTAGACTAATAATGAACAAGTTTAACCCGGGAACAGTCACGCTCACTTCTGCCACGTAAGTTGCGGCAGTGACCACTATCTCCTACGTTCAGATATTTCATTTCCACCGAAAATAGAAAAAGAAACGCAGCAAGGTAATAATTCAAATGAACAGCTCCAAGAAGTACGATACAATTTGAATAGTTTACACCAAGAAAGTGTTAAAAACCTATATAAACGTAGACTGGAAGAAAAACTAATTGAAACGGAAGATAATACCAGAAATGTGAATCAGTCATACGAAAACATCAAAGAATGTATACGCGCCGCTGCCTTAGAAGCACTAGGGCGATATGAAAAAATCGTACATCGAAAACCGTATTGGTGGGATCAAGATATTTCGCAGGAAATAACAAAGAAAAGAGAATTGTATCAAAAATATCTGAACACAAAAAACGTAGAAGACAGAATACATTATAAAAGAATGCAAGCGAGGGTCAGGAGAAAAATATATCAAAAGAAAAACGAACTCTGGACAAAAAAGTGTACCATGCTAAATACATACATAGGGGGAAGCCAAATTTCAGAAAGTTGGAAACTATTAAAAAATTTAAGAAACGACAGAAAGAAAGACATGATTCAGTTCATATCACCACAAACTTGGGAAAGATACTTTGAAGATTTACTAACAGAGACAAGAGAGCCCTTCAAACAGATACAATCCAACGGTATACAAAGCGTCAGGTTGATAGGATCACCAATCAGAGTAAATGAGAGAGAAGTCGAAACCATATGTAAACAGTTGAAGAATGGCAAATCACCGGGCCCAGGAAATATAGCTCCGGAACTCATCAAATATGGACCTAAAGTTTTAATTAAGCGGCTAAGACAACTTTTCCAGCAATGCTTGAATAACCATGAAATACCTAAAGAATGGAAAGAGTCACATCTGAGCACTATCCACAAAAAGGGAGATAAATCAAAACCTGAAAACTATAGAGGAATTGCAGTCACTAGTAGTATCAGCAGAATATATGGAAAACTTATTAAAAATCGAATAGAAGAAGAATACCAAAATATGGAAGCCGAAGAACAGGCTGGTTTTCGCGCAGGTCGATCTACAATAGATCATGTTTTCTCCATTACTCAGATAATTGAAAAGAAAGTTGCTCGTGGCCAAGAAGTCCATCTGATGTTTGTAGACCTTAGAAAAGCGTATGATAGTGTCCCGCTGGTTAAATTATGGGAGGCACTGGAGAAAACAAATGTAAATATAGAATTGGTTGAAGCCGTAAAAACGTTGTACTACCAACAAACAACAAGAATTAAAATGGGAAATCTCATAACACCTGGATTCACAGTAACTAAAGGACTAAGGCAAGGATGCTGTATCTCACCAACACTATTCAAAATATACCTTGAAGCAGCACTCAACAAATGGAAGAAAAAATGTACGAATATGGGCATACCCCTAACGGACTCAACTTTGTACACGCTGTGCTTTGCGGATGACCAGGTGATCATCGCACAGGACTCTGAAGATCTTAGTTACATGATGCGAAAACTATTAGAAGAGTTTACAGAGTGGGGCCTAGAAGTGAATATGGAAAAAACTGAATACATGAGTATCGGAGGAGACCAACATAGTCTCCGAGTAGAGGAAAATCAAGAAATAAAATTAAAAGACTACAAATACCTGGGAGTAAAGATCACTCAAGACGGAAAATTAGATGCAACTATTAAGGAACGAAATATACAGGGGAGGAAAGGCATATCCTTACTAAACAGCGTACTGTGGGATAAAAATATTTCTAAGGAGAATAAAAAAAGAATATATAACACTATAATAAAAAGCATCACAACATATGGATGCGAAGTTTGGCCCCTAAAAGACAGAACAGAGAAAATGCTTAGAGCAACAGAAATGGACTTCTGGCGCCGTTCAGCGGGAATATCTAGACGCGACAGAATAACAAACGAGATAGTCCGAGAAATCATGGGGGTTACACATACTATTGTTGACGACATCAGGACGAAACAACTCAGCTGGTACGGACACGTAAGGAGAATGCCGGAGAATAGAATACCAAGACAAATCCTCGAATGGCAACCAAGAGGAAGGCGCAGACCAGGAAGACCTAGAAGAAATTGGAGAGAAGGAGTTGATAGAGAAATCAGGGACAGAGAACTCGAGGACGATCTATGGAATGACAGAACGAGATGGAGATTGGAAATCGGAAGACGTCGAAGAACGTTGTAAACCGATATTATATATATAAGCAGTCGAGCGATTAGATTAAATCTAATAATACGAATTTAAAACAAATTTCTATTTTATCATATGTATTTTTTTACTTGTTACGTTAAAAATATATATTTCTAAAAGTTTTAAAGCTGATTGGTTCTCACCAAAGCTATAAATTCCACAAAAAGAAATTTAAAAAAATTAAAAAATAAATATGTATCTAGTTCGCTTTACTATAACCCTCCTCGAGGCAATTACGAGTGAAAAGTTATGTTGCAAAATTTTTCATGAAGTTATCACGGAAAAGGATAAAATGTAAAATTTTTTCTAACGGCGCGACTGCTCCCGGGTTGAGACGATTCCACCAAACACCGCAAATAATGAGGGTGGTGTTGGCTACCCAACAACACCATTCCGATAAAAATGGAATGGAAAAAATTACCTTCGTATATAAAATAGTGGTATTTTCCCATTCAGGTGGATAATAATTATTGACTGCTACATCTTGCCACTTACTAGGTGGGTTCTGTACTGGTGGGTCGTACCCAAGGTCAGCTACCAAACTTCCGGTGTAAACATTTAAGCCGAAAAAATCGTGGGTCCCCTTTATATATTCAATTTCTTCCTGTGTAAAGGTTGGCAGACGAGATTGTTCTCGTCCTTCTGCCTTGCTACGTTCCGCTACTCTTGTTTTTACAATTTCTGGATAGTCTCCAACGTAAATAGGATTGGCATATACACCTAGCTAAAAATAATAAACAAATATTAAACATATTAGAGTGTAACAAAAAGGGAGGTCATAAATTAAATCACATGTTTTGGGACCAAAAATAGTTCGATTGAACCTAACTAATCTACAATTAGTAACAGAAACTTTGAAGTTACAAAATGAAAATCGATTTTTTCAAATATATCGAAAACTGTTATGAGGTTTTTAGTTCAAAAAATAAACATGTGCCATTCTTATATTCTTTTTCTCATGATCATCTTTCAGTGCGTCACAGTTTTTCGATTTCTCTCTAACGCATTAAATTGTATGTGACAGAAAAAAAGGCACGTCTGGGAATACTTCGGTAATTATTCTAGTTCGGTGATTATTCTAGTTGTCGATAGATGGCGCCATAATCAAAAAAGAATTATTTATTAAATAAAATAATAATATTATCAATATAATCTGTACAATTTATAAGACTATACAAATGAAAGAAAATACCATTTTATAAATGCAATAGACACAATTGATTTGGTTTTATTCCAAATTGAAAATAAAATTTGACAACTGTCAGATTTAACTAAAATGTCACGTTAGAATAAATGTCATAAATGTGTATTATCACGGACTTACCTTTTTTTCTATAATTTGTGACGCACTGAAAAATGTTCATGAAAAGGAGAATAGCAGGGATACCTTAAAAAATATCAGTGAAATATGTACACTCCATAAAAATTCTATGGGGGTTTTGTTTCCTTAAACGTCCGAATTAAATTTTAATGGCGGTGCACATTGGTTAAACACAAGGTTTGAAAAACTTTTTTGCCTCTTAGTATTTTTTCGATAAGCCAGTTTTTCTAGAGACGCGGCTTCTTTTTAATCAACATTGGGGTTTTGTTCCCTTCAACCCACCAAATGTTTGCGTACGTTCCAAATAATTTATTATTATGGTACCATTAGTTAAACACAACGTTTTTAAAACATTTTTGCCACATAGTATTTTTGCGATAAGCCAGTTTTTATCATCGAGATGCGGCTTCTTTTTTAATACGTTTTAAAATATACCTAAAAAATGTAAATTAAAAATAAATTTCCACATTATTACCTTTTTTATTATATTAGGTCCCTATAATCTCACTTATCCATGTAAAAATATGTATTGGATTTTACAAATAATAATATAATATAATATAATAATATAATAATATAATAATATAATAACATAATAATATAATAATATAATAATGTAATAATATAATGTTCAAGATATCGCGAAAAAAATTGGCTTCTCTAAAAAGTACTAAGAGACTTATAGAAATAGTACTAAGGAAAAGTAATAAAATTAGGTACTAAGAAGGTGTTAAAAACATTTTGTTTAACTAACGAACTACAATAATAATTTAATTGGAATGTACACAAATATTTGGAGGTTTAGGGAAACAAAACTCCCATAAAATTTTTATGGGATGCAGAAATTTTACTTTAAATTTTTGAAGTGAAAACTCCTTTAGGGACGTTGTGCGATTTTTGGATAGGGGAAAGAGCATTGAATTCGCGACCGTCATCGCGACCGTCATAGCGATCGTCATCGCGACCGTCATCGCGACCGTCATGTCATCGCTTATGCTATATAATATAATATTTGTATGTATATATAAATTGTATAGGAGTAATTAAATTTAAAATAAGTGTAAAACCTATTTTAGGATGGGGAAAAAGGATTTATTTTGCGACCGTCATCGCGACCGTCATCTTTTCGGCGAAATAAGTTTTTTACGTATCTACATTATAATGTGTATCTACACATAAATTCTTTAGAAGTATTTATATTTCAAATAAATGTAAAACCTATTTTTGGATGGGGAAAAAGGATTTACTTCGCGACCGTCATCTCTTCGGCGAAATAAATTTTGTACGTATATGTATTGAAGTGAAAACTTTTCTAGGGACGTTGTGCACTTTTTGGATGAAAAAAAGTGTTAAATTGACGACCGTCATCGCTTCGACGAAATAAATTTTTCAAGTGAAAATTTCTTTAGGGACGTTGTGCACTTTTTAGATGGGGAAAAAGTATTGAATTAGCCACCGTGATCGCGACCGTCATCGCTTGGCAAAATAAATTTTTAAAGTGAAATCTTCTTTTGGGGACGTTGTGCACTTTTTAGATGGGGAAAAAGTATTAAATTAACGACCGTTATCGCATCGGCGAAATAAATTTTTGAAGTAAAAAACTTCTTTAGGGACGTTGTGCACTTTTTGGATGGGAAAAAGTAATAAATTAGCGACCGTCATCGCTCCGACGAAATAAACATTTGAAGTGAAAACTTCTTAAGGGACGTTGTGCTCTTTTTAGATGGAAAAAAGTATTAAATTAGCGACCGTCATCGCGACTGTCATCGCTTCGATGAAATAAATTTTTGAAGTGAAAACTTTTTTGGGACGTTGTGTTCTTTTTGGATGGGGAAAAGTATTGAATTAGGTACCGTCATCTCTTTGACGAAATACATTTTTGAATTGAAAACTTCTTAAGGGACGTTGTGCACTTTTTGGTTGGGAAAAAGTAATAAATTAGCGACCGTCATCGCCTCGATGAAATAAATATTTGAAGTGAAACTTTCTTAGCGACGTTGTGCACTTTTTCGATGGAAAAAGGTATTAAATTAGCGACCGTCATCGCTTCGACGAAATAGATTTTTGAATTGAAAACTTCTGGAGGGACGTTGTGCACTTTTTGGAAAAATATTAAATTAGCGACCGTCATCACTTTGCTGAAATAAATTTTGTATTACGTATATAAATTATGTGTATGTATACATAAATAGCATAGGGCATACGCATCGCGTATATGATATAGGTATCTCACTTCTTTTTCGATGGGGAAAAGCATTCACCTCGTAATTTATAAACTATAAGAAGTTTTCATTTGAAGAGCTCAAGAATAAAAGAATGAGGGTCCAAAAAGACAAGTTTTGAGATATTAAGTTTCTAAGTTTTAAAACTAGATATAAAAATAATTAACAGAAAGGGCACTTGATTTTGGTTACTAAATCATTTAATAACTTACAGGGAATGTATAGGTTATGTTTTTGTGTTATCAATTTACCAATTACTATAAATATAAATTTATTTATCTTTTGATGTCATGAAATCTCAAGCTAAATGGATGAGGGTCCATTAACGTGTCTTAAAATGAAACTAAAAATACAGATAAAGTAGTCTATATTACAAATAGTTTATATTGCAAATAGTTATAGATAATATACAATGAAAAATAAACGCTTTAAGCATGTGGCAGTGCGTCAAAATATGCTTGAGACTTTACAGAGCAAAATTTTTTCAAATGTTGAATATCGTCGAATTTTGCTTTATTTAAAGGTAAAAGTCCACAATATGCTAGCTCTGGTAGGTGAAAACAGCCTTCAGGTAGTGAAATTTGTTTCCTCTTAGGCTTAGTAACAATACTTTCTTCATTTAGGCCATTAACAGTTTGACGATGTAACATCATTCGAGGGTGATGAGAAACGATGCTTAGTTGCCGTACAGGTCGTGTTTTGAAAGGACAACTTTTTGTATACAAAGGAGAAAGAAACTTAGTCCATGACTTAAATATTTCCTGGTTCTCGCAAGAAATAACTCTAAATGGTATTGGTTTGGATCTGGAGTGTTCAATAATTTCGTTCCACTTCGAAGGGGTTTCAACTACATATTTTTGATTGATTAAGCCCATGTTCCTGTCACACTCGAGGTACGAGTGGCCTCTGACTGGAAAAAACATTGTTATTTTATCAAGTCTCAACCTCAATTTTTTCATTACATCTTGCATGCGACCAAAACTTTTTCTTTTCCTTGAACAATTTTCAATTGCTGCAGAATATTCGTTGTCAGACATTTTAAACAGCACAGGATTTCAAAAATGTAATAACATCAATCTACACCAAAATAACAGAAAGCTATAAACACAGGTATGTACGTTTACAAACCTCTGGGCAACAAACAACTCTAATAGCAGAGATCTCTGTGGTCATAAATCTGAAGTAGGCGGACTGTCATCCTTTTAGCCTGCGTTTGTAGCACCTTCATTCTTTTAGCCTAGAAGACCTATTTTTCAAAGCTGAATGGCTTGTACAGCGTCATCTTTATTGCTTAGTTAGATACCATACAATATTTTACATGGGATAAAGTACAAGAAATTAGTATTATCTCCATAATGACAAATAATGGACCCTCATCCTTTTATTCTTGAGCTCTTCATTTCTATCGGCACTCCCACGAGTGTCTTCAATTTTTTTTAAGATATTCTTGTCACAAGATTGTAACACGTCCATTTTCAATAAAAATGTAAATGTACATGTTTTTGCAGGTTATGTACACTCAACCTAAGGGTCTATAGAAAATAGTCCTGTTTTGTAAAAGCCTCAACTATGCGGGTGAATTTTTTGAAATTTTAAAATTGATTCCGTCCTACCTAAAAAAATAAAAAACGGAAATGAAGTTTTTGGATGGTGGAGGAAGGAGGAAGGAGATGGTGAGTTAAAATTACGCTAAGTCTTATTTTTGAAAATAATTTTTGAAAATATCCTGAACTTAAAAAAATGAAAAAATTGAATTCTTGTCGAGAGTGACGGTAACTTTTTATTTATTTATCCCGTCCATAAGTAGAAAGTTTGATGCGTCACTGTAGACGCAAGTGTCACTAAAAAGTGACGGCACAGTGTTCATACGTTTTCTTTTAGGCTCTACTATTTAAGATAGACTTTTATCGTGCCTAAAATGATTAGCCAATTTCACTTATACCGGCTTTTAGTCTATACTCTATACACATCATAATATTAGAGAAAACGATTAGAGCATCTAGGAAAGACTCTCACTTGTGAATTTTTTTTACTATAATTTACTATAAATTTATTATAATTTACTATAAAATAATTAAATATTAAATAAAATTTATTCTAATTTACTACAAATCCATGACTTTTAATAAACTTGTTGTTTTATAAGATATAAAATTTATGCTCTTAGGATAGGTACCCTGGAGATTTTACAACTGATATAAAACTTTTTTTAAAAAAGAGAATCTTCAGACTTTTGCATTTCTACATAATTTATTAAGCTGATGCCGACGCCGTCTTTAGGGTGATTGATTAGTGGAGTAAAGCTCAATAGATCCCCTATAATCAGGGCTGCTTTATCCATTAGGCAATATAGGCAGTTGCCTAGGGCGGCAAATTATGAGAGGGCGGCAAATATACTGTACAAAAAAATATTTGTATATAAAAATTAAAATCGAATAACAAGTATATCAATGTTGATCCATCAATGAAATAGAAGTGGGCATTCATTTCTAAATATAATAAAACAAATTGCATTCATAATAAAAATAAAACAAACATAGCATTCTCTTATCTTAATACTATTCATTCAAAAAGAACGGAAGTCATAAATTTAGTGATTATTAGGCCGCCGGCAGCTGGGCAAAGGCGGTGGGCCATTGAACACTTCAATATTGCACATTTTGCAGAAACTAAAGATTTGACTTGTCTACAGTAGGACATAGAGTTAGAGTTGGGATTTTCAAACTGTATTATTACAATCAGATAAGGTTCGTGTCGTCGCACAGACATACTCCAGGGAAATAAGCAAGAAATAGACCATGTTCGGGACACTGAAATATCGAGGTAGCTGACTACTTTCTTAGTTATTGTTGACTGTTGACCTATAAGATGAAAACCTACATGTTTCCTGCCTAGAGTTCGCGTCCGTTTTTTAATTATAACAATTTAGTGCAATCAACGCGATTTTTTCCATTTTTTGCACTTAATTGAAAAGCTAAATAGTTGATATAAAATTACAAATTTATTTTTTTTAGAATATTAAAAACCTTTCAACATGACGATTTTTGAAAGTCAAAAAGTTAATTTGTTGCTTCGTAAACTGCAAAATAACTGAAAATCGTTATTTATTAATAACTTTTACTAAAACTAACTTAGAACTCTAGTGTTTCACTAAAGTTGGGTACTGGGGTACATAACAAACCCTCAAAATTTGAGACCGACCGATCCATTAATTAGTTTAAAAGTTATTCTATTTGTTTATCCCAGAGACCTTTGTTTTGCAATAACAAATGACAGAAAATAATGAAGATAGGACAATTCTGCGTACCTATGCCAAATGAAAGTAGAAAATTGATACTATAAAAATGTATTAATAAAAGATAAAAAATTATCTAATATAGTAAAAAATCCTAGTTTATAAACATTTAGAATAACTTTAAAAATATTGTCCATAGTAAACATCTTTTTACATATTCGAAAAGGTGATATTTTACTCAAATTTTTAAAAATGTAGTTCAAATGGTGACTAGTCATGGTTAGTGAAGGGGGAGCTACTGGTTTGATTGCACTAAATTTTTAATAATTAAAAAACGGACGCGAACTCTAGACAGGAAACATGTAGGTTTTTATCCCATAGTTAACTATTTAGTGGGAAATAAGCCACAATTAAATTTAAAAAATAATTTTATTAACGTTTCGAAGCCCAAATCGGGTTTCGTTGTCAAAATACAGGTATTTTGTATTTTGAAAACGAAACCCGATTTTAGCTTCGAAACGTTAATAAAATTAATTTTCCAATTTAATTGTGGCTTATTTCCGACTAAATAGTTAATCATAAAAATGCCACCAGGAAATAGCTTCAGAACAACATTTATCCTATAGGTCAACAATAACTAAGTTGTCAGCTATACCTGGCAGGAGCCGACAAATGCATGAGTCAAAAACTAAAAAAGCAATTTAAAGCTTCTATCATTTTCTACATCTTGGGATCAACTCAATGGATTTTGATCTTTCCTCTTTTAATTTGTATGTACTTTTGTGTACATTACAAATATGCAATTTGGCTAGACATTTATTAATTAATAAACAGTCTAAGGGAGTTGGGTACAACGGCCTATTTTATTCAGATGAACTTACCCAGGTTTTTTTATGTATTTTGACCCGTAGAACACGAATTTTTTGGTTAACAGTTGATCCGGATGTCGATAAGATTGTGATAAACAAAGAACTTGAAGAATTACATACATAACAGTGATTCTTAGCAAGACAAACCTTTTTTTCTATTTTTTGGGTCATTCTAAGCAAAAAATGTTGTTACAAGTTTTTTCGTAGGATGCATAGTTTTCGAGATAAACGCAGTTGAACTTTCAAAATATCGAAAAGTTGTAATTTTTGAACCCAAATAACTTTTGATTAAAAAATAAAATAGCGATTCTGCTAACCGCATTTGAAAGTTCATGTCAAATTATACCGGTTTTGATTATGTGCATTACTAAAAATTAATTTTTTTATTGTTAAACAAAGCTATAAACACATAGTGCTTGAGTAATGTTTTCAATGCATTTCTCGTTTAAAAACGAACGAGTAGGCGCGCCTACAAACAGGCAATTTCTACGTATCATGCATTAAAACGCATGCATTGGGCACAGGTCAAAACGCTTAAACATTCTGATAATAGTAATATGTAACATTACGCCTGATGTAAAATAGAGAATATTTTTAACACATTTCCAAACATTATTTGTAGAACCTAACATTCTTATTAATATCTTAATAGATAGCAGTAGAAGTTAACAACAAAAATTGTAGACAACTTTGAGATTCATATTACAAAATTAGTTAGAATGCTACAGGGTGTTAGATAACCCGGAGGGAGACCAAACTTTTGTTAAATGGAACACTCTGTATTTTATTTTATATTCGAAATCTCCTTAACTATCCCATCATAAAAATATAAAGGTTTGTTATGTTATACAGGGTATGTACAAAATTATAACCAATTTTATATGAAAATACAGGGTGCTCCATTTAAGAAAACATAAGTTTGGTCTGCCAATAGGTTATCGAACACCCTGTAACATTCTAGCTAATTTTGTAATATGAATTTCAAACTTGTCTGCAGTTTTTGTTATTACCTTTTATTGTTATCTATTACTATACTAGATCTATTGAGATTTTCCCAACGAACAATCACCCTGTATATATAGCTTTGTATCTGCCTCTACGAAACCAATTTTTCATTCAATTAATTATCTACACTTTTGTACTTACTGTAAAGTGCTGCATCCTATCAGCTGCCTCTATGTCTTCAGACTTATTAGATGCTGGGATATAGGAAGAAGTGTCAAGTGTAATAGAAATAACGCCTAAAAGTGAAATTAAATTTATGTATATTTATGTAAAAAAAGAACTTGATAACTTTTTGCTCTTGCTACTACCTATTTGCATTTAATCGATTTACAAGATTTTTTCTGAAAAATTGCTTTTAGCCCGATCAAAGAACAATCTGAGCCCCAAAAAAAATAAAGAAAGGATGAAAATTTGGGAGGAGGTAGTTGAAATGGTCTATTATTATATAAGAAAAAGTTTACAATTGTACATCTCCTATATTTTACAAAATTGGAGGTAATACCCCACTCTCGAAGGTGAAAAATATACATTCAAAATAAGACACGAATTGGCTAAAATGACTAATTCTAAACAACTTTTGTTCTATAGAGTTTTTGAAATGAAAACTTCTTTAGGGACGTTGTGCACCTTTCGGATAGGGAGAAAAGCATTGAATTCGCGACCGTCATCGCTACCGTCATTGCGACCGTCATCGCTTATGCTGTCTATTATGTGTATGTATATATAAATTGTGTAGAGGTATTTAAATTAAAATAAATGTAAAACATATTTTAAGATGGGGAAAAAGGATTTATTTCACGACCGTCATCGCGACCGTCATCTCTTCGGCTAAATAAATTTTGTACGTATATACATTATGTGTATGTATATATTAATTGTATAGTAAAAACCTATAAAATGTAAAACCCATTTTTGGATGAGGAAATATAATTTATTTGGCGACCGTCATCGCGACCGTCATTTCTTCGGCGAAATAAATTTTGTACGTATATTTATTATGTGTATGTATATATAAATTGTGTAGAAGTATTTAAATTTAAAATAAATGTAAAATCTACTTTAGGATGGGGAGAAAGAATTGATTTCGCGACTGTCATCGCGACCGTCATCGCTTCGACGAAATAAATTTTGTACGTATATTATTATAATGTACGTATAATAATAGTAATATTATTGAAGTGAAAACTTCTTTAAGGACGTTGTGCACTTTTTAGATAGGAAAAAAGCATTTAATTCGCGACCGTCATTGCGACCGTTATCGCTTCGGCGAAATAAATTTATACGTATATGTATATTATTATTATGCGTATGTATATATAAATAATGTAGAAGGCACGCGACGCGTATGTAATATTGGTACAACACCTATTTTTGGATGGGGATAAAGAAATGATTTCGCGACCGTCATCGTTTAGTCGAAATAAATTTTTGTATGTATATATATTATCTTCTTTTTCAGCCTGTTTGCATCTACTCCTGGACAAAGGCCTCCCCATTTTTGCTTTGATGTCGTCTAGCCATCGTTTTTGTGGTCTTCCTCTACTACGACTGTGCTCGCGTGGTCTCCAATTTACAATGTTTCTCGTCCACGTTTCGATGTTTTGTCGTGCTACGTGTCTTACCCAGGTCCGTTTCATTTGCATTTTAATTCTTTCAATTACATATTCCACTTTCGTCCTGCTTCGCACGTCCTCATTTTGTATTATGTTCCCTCAGAGATACCCCTAACCTAGCTCGTTTGATCGCCCTCTGTGCCCTTCTCAATGGCTGATACCTCTGTAAGTGTCATCGTCTGCATTCTACAGGTCATAATTGGTAGAATACAACTGTTGAATACCCTTTTCTTTAGATTTATTGGTATCTTTTTGTTCTTCAACACATCACCGATTCTTGCTACTGCTGCCAAAGTCATTCGGATTCTTCTAGTTATTTCTGCCGTTTGATTCTGTTTGCCTAGTTTGATCGTTTGACCTAGGTATTTATACTTTTCGACACTTTCGATATCACTTCCATCTAAGTCGATTGTGATATGTATATTGATTTGTGATCACTTTTGTTTTATTTGTTTTTGTCCTCTGTCTAACTTCTTTCTCCGTTCTTATTTTGCTTGTTGTTAGACATTCTGATACATTTATTTCCATTGTCGTATATGTATTTGAGGAGTATTCTATATCTAGAATCAATCCCTGCGTTATTCATTCCTTCTAATACGGCCCAGAGTTCTATGGAATCGAATGCCTTATTGTAATCCACAAATGCCAAATGAAGAGGTTCATTGTATTCGTTGCACTTTTCGATAAGTGTCGTTATTGTCTGTAGGTGTTCTATGGTACTATGTCAACAGGCTGGTTACTATCGAATTTATTTGATAGGCTGTTAGTAATTATTTTATTAAGCATTCTGTGCAGATGTGGCAACAGGCTTATTGGTTTGAAATTATCGCGTTTGTGGTACCTACATATTATTATGCCTCCTCTACACATCGGCAGACGCGTCTGCGGATGCATCTGCCGGAGCTGACCACAAACTCTAGGTACACATCTATAAATCGTTCAGTCTGTGTTAATTCTCGGGAAACGCAATATCTACTTTGAATTTACTGCGAAAACTAATGCGTCGTAGAGGTCAGAGGTCAGATGTGTGGAGAGACATCGGACGTTCGCACTGAAATCCTTTGATCTGTGCTGGAAAAACCGACTACAATCAGATATTTCGCAGGCGCGTCCGCCGATGTGATATATAAACAACAAACCATCAAATTACCCCATCTGCACATCTGCGGATGCATCCGCAGATGTCGTCCGCGGACGCGTCTGCCGATGTGTAGAGGAGCCATTAGGTGTATGTATTATATAAATAGTATAGGACGCACGCAACGCGTGTATAATATAGGTATAGAACTTTTTTTCGGATTGGGAAAAAGCATTGAATTCGCAACCGTCATCGCTACGGCGAGATATTAGTAATTTATATACTATAGGTTGAATTGCGTATGTATAAGTTCGAACGAAGTTATAATGGTTGGAGGAAGGATAGAGGGTGTACCCGAAGGAACTTGCGAAGCAAGCGCATAAGGGGCCACACGGTCCCTACTTCAATCATTAAAAGTGATTAGTGTTTAAAGTATTTTTGAAGTGAAAACTGCTGTAGCGATTTTGTGCAATTTCTGGATGGGGAAAAAGCATTGACTTCGTGACCGTCATCGCTTCGTCTAAATAAATTCTGTACGTTTATGTATTATGTGAATGTATATATAAATAGTATATGATACACCCAATGGGTATATAATCTAGGTATATCACTTCTCTTTGGATGGGGAAAAAGCATTGAACACGCGATCATTATCAATACGGCAGATATTAATTACTTGTATACTATAGGTTGAATTGCGTATAAGTTCGACCGAAGTTATAATGGTTAGAGGAGGGATAGAGTGTGTACCCGAAGGGGCTTGCTTCGTAAGAAGTTTTCACTTCTGTCGGCACTCCCACGAGTGCCCTAATTTTTTTATTAATATTCTGGGCATATTTGAGAAGGAGCATAAGTCAATTATTATTACTGAAGGTGTCACCTAACTTTGTCTGGAATAATCCGAATGCCACCTCTCACATCCAAAAATAGATGTTTTTTACAGATTAATCCTGGTCTATAAATTATATATTTCAAAAAATGTTAATAAGCGTTTAACTAAAATTAAGGAAACATTCAGCAACGTCAAAAATTAACAAGTTTAAAATATATACATCATATTAAGTGCTCAAGCACTAATAGTCTTCATAAAAAATTTTATTTCAGTCAAAATTGTTAAAATAGATAATAATAATATGGCTCTATTTTATTAAGGGGAAATACGCAAAATATCGCCTGTCAAAATTTTCAATGTGTTTTCAATTTATTCATTTTTTTCGAATTCTGAGAAAATTAATAAATATTTTTGAAAAATTAAAACGCAAAATGAAAGACTACATTATTACCGAGGGCCGAAAGTCCCTGAAAACTTCTATGTTTATTTTAATAAGTTACAGGGGTGAAAATTAGAGATAAAATTTAGTGTGATATTTAATTGCAAATATTTCATTCAAAAGAAACTTTTTATTTATTATATTTATGTATTCTTTAATTCTGCGTTTAAATTTTTTAAAAATACTTATTAGTTTCCTCAGGATTAAAGAAAATGGATAAATTTAAAACACATTGAAAATTATGATTGAAAAATTCCCCTTAAAAATTTCTCGCAATTTAAATCAATTGTCCAATATACAGGGTGTCCCGAAAAGATTGGTCATAAATTATACCACAGATTTTGGAGTCAAAATAAATTGATTGAACCTCACTTGCCTATATACAATAGTACACACAAAAAAAGTTACAGACCTTTGAAGTTACAAAATGAAAATAGATTTTTTTTATATACCGAAAACCCCTAGAGATTTTTTATTGAAAATGGACATGTGGCATTCTTATGGCAGCAACATCTAAAAAAAAAATTAAAGCGAAATTTGTGCACCCCATAAAAATTTTAGGGGGGTTTTGTTCCCTTCAATCCCCCCAAACTTCTGTGTACGTTACAATTAAATTATTATTGTGTCACCATTAGTTAAACACAATATTTATAAAAAAATTTTGTCTCTTAGTACTTTTTCGATAAGCCACTGTTTATCGAGATATTTTGAATATTTTTCGAATCCATCATATATTTGTATATATGGTTAAGTACGATTATAAGACCTGTTAATAATTTGAAAATTTATTTATAATTTACATTTTTAGGTATATTTTGAAAAAGAACCCGCAGCTCGATAAAAGGTGACTTATCAAAAAAAGACTAAGAGGCAAAAAGTTTTAAAAACCCTGTGTTTAACTAATGGTACCACAATAATAGTTTAATTGGTACGTACACAAACATTTGGGGGGGGGGGTAAAGGAACAAAATCCCCATCAAATTTTTGTCTGGCTTATAGAAAACTGGCTTATCGAAAAAATACTAAGAGGCAAAAAAGGTTTAAAAACGTTGTGTTTAACTACTGATACCACAATAATGAATTAATTGGAACGTACACAAAAGTTTGAGGGTGTTTAACGGAACAAAACCCCATAAAATTTTTATGTGGTGGAAAAATTTCACTATAATTTTGTTTTAAGATGTTCCTGCCATAAGAATGATACATGTCCATTTTCAATTAAAAGTCGAAGTTTGTAAATATAAGAATCCGTTCCATTCGCCAATAAATTTCGTTAAGAAGGATACTTTAGAACCATCGATAAATCTGGATCCTTTGATTCCACCAAGAGTTAGATTAACCAATAACTCTAATAGTTAGGGATGGACACAAGCTCGAGCTTAGCTCGGCTCGGCTCGAGGCTCGGCTCGTTTGACGAGCCGAGCTTCGAGCTCAAGCCTGTTTGTATCTTGCGAGCTGAGCTTCGAGCCGAGCCAAATTTTTTTCGAGCCGAGCCGAGCTGAATTGGAAACGAGCCGAGCTTTCCTTAACGAGCTTGTCAATATTTTAGCTAATACTCTAATATTTTTTCTATTTATTTTTGATACCACTGATACTTTTGTTTGAGAATAAGTAATTTAGACGACAAATATGTATTTGCAATATACAGTGTGTCCGTAATGTATTAAATAAATGGGATATTTCCTGAACTAAAAGTCTTTTGAAAAAAATCTAAAACACGTCGATTTTTAATTTTAATGATCTACATTTTACAACCAAATTTAATTACACAGAGTGATACACATAAAGGTGATGACGCCATCGGATTTTTTGTAAATATAACAGCTTCATACACAATACCTGCAAAAGGTAAATATGTGGGCTAACAATTATCGGACCCTACTTTTCAAAGGTAATTGAAACGAGTCGCATAACATCAGTCTTTAACGGGGTATCTCGCACCTACTTTAATTTATTTATTTCCCAGTAGAATTAATCCTGGAGGTTTTGATGAAAGTTTATGGTTTCAATAGGATATTGCGCCTCCGCATTATGCTATAGATGTTCCAAGGTACGTAGACGAAATTTTTCCGAACAGGTGGATTGGAAGACGTGGGAGTGTGAAAATTTAAGATAAAGTCATGTATCAATTACTGGATTACTTTCAAATTCTTAGATTAATAATTTGAAATCAATAAAATTTATTTTCATAGCGCATATCTTTGAAATTCTGTCCGTTAAAGTATCATACCTTTTTAACATCAGCTCATTTTTATCGATCTAAAAATGTCACAACGTAGGTACAGAGTGTACATTTACCTCATACATATCAGCTTAATGTATATCACCCTGTATAATCAAATTTTATGGTAGAAGGTAGAACATTAAAATTAAAACTCCACGAATTCCAGATATTTTTAAAAAGGATTAAGGAAGTATCTAATTTATTAGATATTTTACGGACACTCTGTATAAATTCCTTTTTAAATAATATTCTTGCATTTCGATTATCCCTAATATAGTCACTAAATATTTGAATAGGATTTATAAAATGCAGTTATGTACTTTTCATTTTTACTATAGTTACTCGGAAGAGGTAAAAATTTTAATGTAGGTAGAATCCCAATTTTATAATCCTCCATAAACTTAAACTGCCTCTTGTAACCTTCTTAAGAATTTGTTTATCAAAAAGACTAACTTCTAGGAATGCGAATATTTACATTTTACCATAACAAAAAAATATGTTCATGGGGTAATATAATCTACCCAAAAATTTGAATCTCTATAATAATTTTATTAAAGGAAAGGTACTACTACCTCGTACACCTCCATACTTGAATGGTTTTGGACATAATGATATGAATTTAACAATAGAAATTTACTGTTAATCTGTACAGTTGAATGTTTTATTGTAACTTATTTCTCAGTATAAACTTTGCTAAATCTGTAGGTATTAAGAAAATAATTCCGATTTTAAGAAAACTAGCACGTTTGTATTTTACGGGTAGTAGGAAAGAAATCTAATAGTTATTACAATCTTTTCAGTCTTGAGAAAGAAGTTGAAGTTGCTGTTCGTCCATTTCTGTTTAGGAACCTAATTCCAAATTTTTCGCGTTTTTAAAATGTTTAATTACGATAGTGATGATAGTTTTATGGACACAAATCTTCCTTCTCCAAGTCCAAGTGAAAATAGTGAAGTGTCAACTAAGTCGACTGAAAGCGTTAGCGGCGATTATACTCTTGACGAAACTTCGACATTTCGGAGCAAGTTTACATGCTTTTTTGAGTTTAAAATTATTGACAAAATAAACAAATTAGCGACATGCAAATTATGTAACAAACGAAAAATTAAAAGTGAGTTTAAAGTAAAACTTTCCGTTACAACTACTTTAAAAAGGCACTTATTAAGTAAACATCCAAAGGAATATGGTACTATTGTTCCAAAGCTGTCTCAACCTGGAACTAGCAAAGCTGGACCACTTCATAATTTCTTAACAATTAAGGTAAGAACACATTTTACTATTGTAATGTCAATATTCAAAGTATTAACGCCAATTACTCCGATTATTTATGGATTAGTCTGGTCGTATTAGACTTTACTTTTTATTGTTATTTGTATTATTTATTATCACTACACTATACGAAATCCGGGTGTTATCAAACAATTCATCCACTATCTTGTCATAATACTTAATACAAATATGCCATCTTATTTGAAATTTATATTAAACTATCGTAATATATCTACCTATATAGTTTCTCAGCGATAAAACTATTTTCTTGGCTTCCTTTAAATCGGGTTATTTTAAAAAGACTGACATTATTTCAGGACGAACACTAAAATCATACATTATCATAGTTTTTTAAATAGAAATTAAGACAAACTGTGAAATAAACATTTTTAATTTCTCCTATTTGTTCATTAATCTAAGAAAAAAAATATCTCACTCTTCTTGTCTCCTAACGTTACTATGACAGAGTATGTAGCTATTATGTGAAAAGCATTTAGTGAATTTCTTATTATTTCTTATATTTGACTATTATAAGTAAAAAAATTACTACGAATGTTATATTTTACATTCATTATTATGTTTTTGAGCTCGGCTCGGCTCGGCTCGAACTATTCGAGCCGAGCCGGCACGAGCCACGAGCTCAACCTGCAAGCTCGAAGTTCAAGCCGAGCTTCTATCTCGAGCTCGGCTCGAAATTTCGAGCCGAGCACAAGCTTTTCAAAAGCTCGGCTCGGCTCGGCTCGAGTCCATCCCTACTAATAGTCGATATCTTCTAGCCAGATTAAGGGAACCGGATATCTTAAAATCCATTAAACTTCATCTTTCTTATCTACATGACCAACCAGCTTCAGTGTTTTACGATGGATTTACCAACACAAGCGTTAAACTCTTTTTGGCTTCCGAGGGACTTCCCACTAAGACAGAAGATCTACGACAAATTCTGCTAGACTTCAACAATGCCTATGGAATTGGTCCAGATGAGGTGGAAGCTGATCTTAATGCTTATAGGTCCTTTCTTACTTCTGAAAGAATTATACACCTGCAAAAATCAAGGGAATGTCACCGAAATTACTATTCCGCTGCCTCTCCAAAATGAAATTTTTAAACATCACGACGTGTTGTGAGGGACTAGAATCCTCAAATTGTTTTAGTGATAACAACTTTAGCATGGTTCTGATTAATATTCGTTCTATTAGATACAAAACTGATGAATTGTTTTTGTTCCTAGAGGAATTAGGGTTTCCTCCGGTAGTTGCGGTTACAGAGCACTGGCTTGAAGTCAACGAGCCTTTTTTTGTAGATAAATACACCACAATTGCTAGGTATGATCGTCCAAGCTCAGCTTATGGAGGGACACTAATTCTGTCTACGAGTAATGATTTTTCTTTGGTAACAAAATATGACTTTCTGTTAAGTGAAACCTCCTTTGAGTTTTCCTTAGTTTACAATTAGAATTTTAATCTTTATATTATTTGCATTTATAGATCACCTGCCTCTTCCGTGGAACTATTTTTTCGGAATCTGCTAAATTTGTTAGATGACCTGCCCCATAAAAGTAGAAAAATTTTATGCGGGGACTTTAACATTGATTATGCTGCTGCTTGTGCTACACAAATATCCTTGGTCAACATATTCGAATCGTATGGTCTAACAATGTACGTTGATTCTCCTACAAGGATTACAAAAACTTCATCTACCATAATTGATTATATAGTCTCAGATTTCTCACCCCTTGATGTCCACTCTACAAATATTAATGCTGGACTATCTGATCATGAAGCAGTTTATACGAAGTTTAATATCTCCAGTAAACCCTCCTCGAAAACCCGACGTTTAGGCAGGATTTTTTCCACCCGGAACTTTCGTAAATTTCAAAATTTATGCTTAACCTCTGAGTGGCGCTTTCCTGCCATGCACGTGGATAATAATTTCAGTGAATTCTTAGATAAGCTTATCTGTATCTTCAATAAAGCATTTCCTTTACTTGCAATTAAGCCAAAACATCACAAACCCTGGACTAGTAAAGGTATCCGAATATCTTCCAAGAATATGCGTTCTCTTCTCTATATCAAGAAATTTACTACCAACGTCTCTATCACTGAATATATCACCTAGTACAGGGCAACCTATCTTAAACTTATAAAATCAGCTAAAAAAGTCTACTACCAGAACCGTCTGGGAAGCTCCAAAAGTGTTGCAAAAGAAACTTGGTCCATAATAAACGATCTTCGAAATAAAACCTACACTGCTCAAACATTTTCCTTCCAGACCCTGAAAATCTAAATGAATACTTTGTTAATGTGAGTAAAAATATTACATCAATTATTTTGCCACAAGAAGATCCCATTTCCTATCTCCCCAATTCAAGAAAGGTCTCGAATTCATTCTTTATAAAACCAGTCGATAAATCTGAAATGATCCAAACAATCAATAGTATCAAAAGCCAATCTTCCTGTAGTACTGATGGTCTATCGATAAAAATTTTTTCTAATCTTCCCGAAAATGTGTTAGAAGTCCTTGTCTCACTAATTAATGATTCTTTTGTAAATTTCCACAGTGCCTGAAGACAGCCATCATTATTCCTCTTTATAAGGGTGGTGAAATATCTAATACCTGCAATTATAGACCTATTGCACTAATACCGGTACTCTCAAAAATCATTGAGAGACTCATAAAAGCCCGACTTATGTCCTTTCTAGTTGAAAACAACATTTTATCACAAAATCAGTTCGGTTTTTTAAATAATAAATGCACCACTGATGCCATGTTTTCTGTACTACATGGGGTTTATCAAGCACTGAACAATAATCTTCACACTGCCACCGTTTTTTGTGACTACGCCAAAGCTTTTGATTGTGTAAATCACAACATTTTGATAAAAAAACTAAATTTCTACGGAATTCGAGGCACTTCTTTAGATTGGTTCCAATCTTACTTGGATGATAGGAAACAACTGGTTAGAGCAAATGATACAGACTCTAGTCTCAAAGACATTGTATGTGAGGTACCTCAAGGTTCAGTATTGGGTCCTCTACTTTTCCTTATCTTTATTAATGACATCACTAATTTAAAAATCGATGGAAAAATCTTTCTTTTTGCTGATGATACCAGTATCACTTAGAGCAACTCAAATATTGCAACTCTTCATGCTACTATAACTTCTGATCTACTTACAATAAAAACCTGGTCTGACTCAAATTTACTCTCGTTTAACGTAGATAAAACAGTAGCATTGTCTTATAAAGGAGCTCTTCAACCCTTACCTCTTAATAACAGCCAGATCAGTACCGTTGATTCTGTAAAATTTCTTGGTATTTTTTTAGACAGCAACCTTAAATGGTCCCTCCATATCGATTTGTTACGGAAGAAACTCTCTTCAGCTTGCTATGCTATAAGATCTGTTTCGAATGAACTCAATTTAGAATATTCCAAAATAACATATTTTTCTTTGTTCGAGTCACATCTTCGTTATGGTCTTCCTTTTTGAGGTTCTGGTACAGCTGCCCAATTCGATGTTATTTTCAAATTACAAAATAGAACAATAAGATATCTGTTTGGCCTCAGAAGAACAACACATTGCAGAAGTTATTTCAAAGATCACGGAATTTTAACCCTTCCATCTTTGTATATTTTAGAAACTGTTTGCTTAATTCGTAAACACATGCATGTCTTTTCAGCAAGGCCTCATCATGACTACTCCACCAGAAATTCAACTTTTGATGTCTATTTACCGATCCCGTCCTCTGAGTTAGTAAAGGAATCGATATTATATTCCGCAAAAAAAAAATGTACAACCATCTCCCCCTACAACTAAAATCGGCACCATCTTTCCACAAATTCCGTAAACTGATAAAAGCCTACCTGTCTGAAAGACCATATTATTCAGTAGAAGATTTTTTTAGTCAATAACTAAGAAATTACAGTACCCTTTGCACAAGTAGTATTTTTATTATTTTTTTATCTATATTTGGGTGTCATATGCAGCAGCTTAACTTTTTAACTTTTTAACTTTTAAACCTTTTTTATTAATTATTAGGTGCACTATGCATTTGCAATTTATTTAAATTTTTGCAATTGATTATTTCTGTTTTAACTTCGTTATTATTATTTAAATATATTGACGATTTATGTAATTTTAGTAAATTGGATTGTTACTGTTTTGTTTTTTTGACTATTTATAAGCTTTGTCGATAAAATTGTAAAATTTTTCATGGCAATAAAGCATATTTCTATTCTATTCTAAAGAATCTCTAATAGCTTTCGATATATTAAAAAAAATCGATTTTCATTTTGTAACTTCAAAGGGCTGTAACTTTTTTTATGAGCACATTTGTATTAAGGTAAGTTAGGTTCAATCGAGCTATTTTTGACCCCAGAATGTGTGGTATAATAATTTATGACCAATGTTTTCGGGACACCCTGTATAATTATATAAAAAAAAACTGAAATAGGAACATTTTTTAATATATCTTTACCTTTTTGTGTTGACCTAAACTCATCATCGTAAATATGCCACGCTTTAGCATGAGCCTTAACAAGATTGTGTATGCATTGAAATTCCAGCAAATCTTCAGATTTTATTGTCGGAGGGAAATATCCGTAGCCGTATCCTCCAGAGCAGATCTGCTGAGGTTCGTTGATAGTGATCCAGTGTTTGACGTCATCACCGAACAGTGAGAAAACAACTCTGGCGTAGTTGGAATACCAATCGACGATGGAACTGTTTAAAAAACCTCCATAATCTTGAAATACTTGTGGTAAGTCCCAATGATAAATGGTAACTAGCGGTATAATGTTATTGGCCTTAAGTTCACTGATCAGATTTTTGTAGTATATTACTCCTCCTACATTGATTTCATCAGCGAGACCTATAAAGAAGCAAACAAAATTTATATAAAAGATGAAGTTTTCGATCCTAATAGTATTATTAATAATATTTATAGCCCAGTAAATGAACGGGAAATTCGGCGATACCGTGTAATTTTCAGGGGCAACTCCGAATTGCATGAAAATTTGGAATTAGGTTCTACTTACCCTCCACTTCAAAGTTGAAATTGTGCCGGTAGTTGCTTTTACTTGGGGGGTGACAGTTACCCCTTCTCGGGGGTGAAAAAACATACGTTCAAGATAAGACCGGAAATGGATAAATTGACTAATTTTAAGCAACTTTTGTTCTATAGAGTTTTTTACATAAGACAATACTTTTCGAGGTTTTTGCCATTGAAAATGTTGATTTTTCGACAAAAAACTACCTTTTCAGTCGGTTTTTCGCAAATAACTCAAAAAGTAAATATTTTATCGAAAAAATATCCTTAGCAAAAGTGTAGCTTATAAAAAACCCAAAAAAACGGTGTATCACTAAAGTCTATCAATCAAATAAAAACAAAGTTGTAGATCATGAAAAATACGTTCTTATTCGTCTAATTCCAAATCGAATATTTCAAGGTGAAATCACCGAAAAATTGAGCACTTTTCGGGAAAAACCCATTTAAACTTTTTTGAAGTGTTTATAAAAAGCTTTGTTTTAGTTGTTATCCAAAAGTATTAGCATTAAAAATAAGCGAGTTACGCTCAAAATAATGTTGGCCCTCTTTTTTTTTTGTAAAAAATCATGAAAATCTCGCCGTGTTTAGCTCCCCAAATGAAATTAATCGGTACCGCTTTACAAAAAATTTACTTACCTATCTATTTTTTATATGATCTGTCAGTCTCATCGGTTTAAAGTGTTTATTTTTGAAAGGGTTATAATTGAGAAAGCTTGAATGGGTCACTAATCACGAGTGTATTCAAATTTTGAACAGCCATATCTTAACCAATTTTTGTCTTACGTAGAAACAAAATGAAACTAGCATATTTATAATAGCAAAACCTACATTTTTTACTCTTTAAGATTTTTCTTATCACTAATACTTTTTAAGTTATTTTGAAAAAATTAAATTTTTAAAAAAATTTTAGAAAATTTTTTTTTAATATAAAACCACTGTTTTCAAAAATAAGCACTTCAAACAAATCAAACCTACAGATCATATAAACAATACACATATAGTTAAAATAGATGGTAAAGCCAAACGATTAATTTCATTTAGGGTGCTAAATAGAGGGAGTTTTCACGATTTTTTTTTACCAAAAGAAAGGGGCCACTTTTTTTTCGGTGTCACACGTTTATTTTTGATGCTGTAAACTTTTGTAAAAAACAAATATAAAGCTTTTTTCGATACTTTAAAAATGTTAATAAGGTTTTCCCGAAAACGCTTCTTTCTTCGGTGATTTCGCGTTGAATTAAGAACGTATTTTTCATGAGCTACAACTTTGCTTCTACTCAATTTGTAGACTTTTGGTACACAATTTTTTTTGTTTTTTTTTATGTGCTACACTTTTGCTAAAAATATTTTTTTCGATAAAATATTAACTTTTTGAGTTATTTGGGAAAAACGGTCGGAAAACGTAGTTTTTTTGTCGAAAAATCAACATTTTAAATCGCGAATAACTCGAAAAGTATTGACTTACGTAAAAAACTTTATAGAACGAAAGGTGCTTAAAATAAGCCAATTTATCCATTTCTGGCCTTATTTTAAACACTCGTTTTTCACCCCCCGAGAAGGGATAAATGTCACCCCCCCAAGTAAAAGCAACCAACGGCACAAATTCAACTTTGAAGTGGAGGGTAAGTAGAACCTTAATCCAAATTTTCATGCAATTCGGAGTTGCCCCTGGAAATTACACTACAAAACGGTCATTTATTGGGCTATTAAAAAATATTAAAATATTACTAAAATATTTTTAAATTGAAAACTTATTGGTCCATTTCCTTGGTAACACCTCCATGGTTTCTAAAATTTTCAAGCCAAATGGATGCTGAAGCGAAAAAGACAAGAGGGAATTCAAAATACTTACAATTCACGACCCCGTCTGTTCAGCTGGTAAATTCCAACAGAAAATGGACCTAGTTACTCGAAGGAGTAAAGACCAATATAAAAATAAAATAATTTTTTTTTAATTCAGTTGCAATGCGAAGGCAAAACAATCTTACTTTTCAATTAGAATACGGAGCGCAGTCCAGTCCTCTGAATCGCGATTTTCGGCTCTTATTGGAGCCTCATCGGAGAGAACATAGGCTTGTTCTCCACTGGACTGCGCTCCGTATTCTAAATTGAAAAGTAAGATTGTTTTGCCTTCGCGTTGCAACTGAATTAAAAATAAAATTTTTATTTTATTTTTAAAATTTATATAATATATACTATTTAAAACATTAAATTATTTAATTGAATTGAAATAGACTTCTTCAATTCAAAATTACCTATTTAGTCCCATCAAGGAACAATCTGAACCCAAAAAAAAATAAAGGAAGGATGAAAATTTGGGAATAGGTAGTTGAAATTGTCTATTATTATATAAGAAAAAGTTAACAATTCTACATCCCCTCCATTTTACAAAAATGGAGGGCAATGCCCCCTCTTGAAGCTAAAAAAAAATACATTCAAAATTAGACCGGAATTGTATAAAATGACTAATTCTAAACTACTTTTGTTCTATAGACTCTAGACTGTTTTTCACTAAGTCGATACTTTTCGAGTTATTTGCGAGTGAATATTATGTTCATGTTTAACAAAATAAAACATATTTTTGAACGGTTTTCGGAGATAACTCAAAAAGTAAGTATTTTAGCGAAAAAAATATGGTTCATAAAACATTGAAAAAAAAAAGGAGTATACATGAGGTCTGTAGACCCAGTAGAAGCAGAGTTGCAGCTAGTGAAAAGTAGGTTCTTCTTCGTCAAATTCCAAATCGAATATTTCAATGTAAAATAACCCAAATACAAAGCACTTTTCGGGGAAAATTCATTTTAACTTTTTTAAAGTGTTTAAAAAAGGTTTATTTGCCACTTGCCGTCTCACTTCCAACATGTGAACAAGTCATATTTACATCTCAGATGTTACCTAGGGCAAATTAGGAAATATTTTAAACATCCAGGCTTAAGGTAGCATTTTACACCAATATTTTCTTGACTGACTATTTTTACTGGGCTTTGACCCACATATGTTTGTATAATACGATCTTAGTGGTTAGCATGTACATTGCACGTAAGCACTAATGATGACTGGTAAACCAGTCGAAAACTAGTTATGTGATTGATGTGGCCCTTTTGAGGGTTTTTTAAATATACCTTTTATACAGCATTTTACTGTGTTTTTGTTTATTTCCGTTTTTGAAAAAAACTTGTAACATTAAAACTAAGTGAGTTAGCCTCAAAATACTGTTGGTCCCTTTTATTTTTTTGTAAAAAAATCACGAAAATCACCCCCTAATTAGCATCACAAATAAAATTTATCATTACCACTTTACAAGTTACTTTGTCTATGTATTATTTATATGATCTCTAAGTTTCATCGGTTCAAAGTGCTTCTTTTTGAAAAAGATGTAGTTAAAATGGCTTGAGCGAGTAACTAATCACGAGTTTAGGTAAATTTGGAACAGCCCTAGCATAACCAATTTTTGTCAAACAAGAAAACAAAAAATCGAAAATATTCAGGAGAGCAAAAGGTACATTAAATTACTATTTGAGATTTTTAGTATTACTAATAATTACGATTACATAAACAATTCCGATTTTTTTCAAAATAAAAGAAAATGTTTTATTTTAAACCCCATTTTTTTTAAACTGAGCACTTTAAACCAATGAAACTTATAGATAATATAAATAATACATAAATAAAGTAACTTGTGAAGCAGTAATGATTAATTTTATTTGAGAAGCTAATTAGGGGATGATTTTCGCCATTTTTTTACCAAAAAATAAAAGGGACCAACAATATTTTGAGCGTAACACACTTACTTTTAATATTAAAAGTTTTTTTAAAAAACAAAAATAAACCTTTTTTTTGAAACATTTTAAAAAAGTTATAATGAATTTTCCCAGAAAAGTGCTCCGTTTTTTGGTTATTTCACATTGAAATATCCGATTTGGAATTTGACGAAGAAGAACCTACTTTTCATTAGCTGCAACTCTGCTTCTAGTGTGTCTGCAGACCTCACGCATACACCATTTTTTTTTTCAATTTGTTATAAGCTATATTTTTACTATATATTTATACAATATTTTTTTCGCTAAAATACTTACTTTTTGAGTTATCTCCGAAAAACCGTCCAAAAACATGTTTTTTTTTTGTTAAAAATGAACATATTCACTAGCAAATAACCCAAAAAGTATTGACTTTGTAAAAAAACTAAAAAAAAAAGTTGCTTAGAATTAGTCATTATATCCAATTCCGGACTTATTTTGAACGTATTTTTTTTCACCCCCGAGAAAATTTTTTTTACCCCGTATTTTCCAATTTTTGTAAAATGGAGGGGATGTAGAATGGTAAACTTTTTCTTATACAATAATAGACAATTTCAACTAGGTACCTATTCCCAAATTTTCATCCTTCCTTTATTTTTTTGGAGGTTTCCGTAAAATTTTGTGTTCCTTGATCGGGCTAATTATCTTACTTTAGGGAATACCAGGGGACTTAACGAGATAAAGTAGAAGAAGACATCGATCGAGAATTTGGCGTAGCAATATCATAGAATAGAACTATTCATAACGTACGACAGTATTAAAAGATATCAGATGTGATACAGCTTGCTAAGATAAGTACTATTAGTTATTTGCTCGCGGTTTGTGCTCAGGGGTTTTAAAGAACGATTGACATAAAATTTGTCATACACATAGCTAAGGAAAAAAGCAAATTTTAAAAAAATTTTGTTTTAAAGTACTTTTTAAATTTTAAAAAATGCATTTTTTTAAATAACTTAGAAACTATTAGTGATACTAAAAATCTCAAATAGTAAAAAATGGGGGTTTTGATTCTATGAATACTTTCGTTTTTAGACAAAAATTGGTTAAGATAATATGGCTATTTAAAATTTGCACACTCGTGATTAGTGATTCGTTCAAACCCTTTCAACTACAGCTAATTTCAAAAATAAGCACTTTGAACCGATGAAACTTACACATTATATAAATAATACATGAGTGAACTAACTGGTGAAGTCGAAATAATAAATTTCGTTTGGGAAGCAATTAGGAGTGATATTCACTATTTTGTTAACCACAAAAAAAGGACCAACTATATTTTGAGCATGAATTGCTTAGGTTTGATGCTAACTTTTTTAAGCAACACTTTTTAAGAACCTACTGTTCATTAGCTGCACTAAAACTCTGCTTTTACGGGGTCTAAAGACTTTGACTTTCGATAAAACACGTACTTTCTGAGTTATTTGCAAAAAACCGTCTAAAAACCTGTTCTGTTTTGTTGAAAAATGAAATATTCACTTGAAACAAGGCGAAGCACTGTGACCTCTCCTTCTCCTTTTTATATCATCCTGGAGAAAGTGATAAGAACAGTACAAATTAGAACAGAACTACTGAAAGTAAATGAACCAAAATTATTATAGCATACGCGGCTGACATTCTGCCGTGCTTAGCGAAAACGCCGTATCTGCAAAAATCTGAAAAAATTAGATTTACACATTTTTCTAACCCAAATGTGCATATTTATCTTATTTGCTTACTAAAAATGACGTAAGTTAAGCCAAAATACATTAAACACAACGCATTTTATGCCGTATCTGCAAAAATGTTCATGGATACTTAGAATAAATGCGTCATCTGAAAAATACTTAGAAAAAACGCCGTATTTAAAGGTCACTTGCCGCGTTTATCCTAAGCAGGCACTAGATGCGGCGTTCTGCCTAAGCATTTGACAGATTTTTACAGCATGTGTAAAATTTTTAATAAGGTTAGTTTGTTGCCATTTTTCAACGTGAACGGTTGTTTGATATAATTTTTTAAATATGTCAAATAGAAAATAGAACAAAGTTAATACTGCAGAAGGCTATTTATTCTTTATCAATAGAAAATCTAAACACATATATTTGAGTTGTTGGTGATCAAGAAATAATGTGAGGTATAGCGGAGTTTCCTATGTATATGAATATTGTTGTTGATGCGACATTGTATTATTACGTTACATCAGGCATTTTAAACAGTGCAAATTTTATAAAGTTTGTTCGAAATAGGAATTTTGGTACGAAGTATTTTGATCGCTGTATTATTGAATTTCCAAATAAAAATGTGTTATAAAAGTACATAGTTAAATCAATGTATAATAATTAATAATTAAAAATAAACTTGATCGTAAATGTTAATCGTTTCTGGAATGTTTTTAATTATAAAATTCAAGAAACGCCCCTTAGCGGCAAACTTATTAATTCCAAAATTATTTCTCAACACTTTTGTTATCCATTTTCATGAGACACTTTTATAAAAAATGTTTTTATTCTCCTGTTTCATCGTTATATTGTATTTATTATACAGTAGACTCCCTCTATAACGAGAACTGAAATGGCAGACTAATTACCTCGGTATACGCAGATCTCGTTATATCAGACAACAATTATTATATTCTGCATACATACCTATTAACCCGGTCTATATAGACATTTCAAATAACAAAAATTGCCGGAGAGCCAAATTTTGGTGGAGAGCTAGGGTTTACGATAACAAATAAAGTTTAAAAAGTCCCCATCGATCCCATGTGTGCGTCAAAAGTTATTCGGGGTCAAAGGTCAAAATTTGAGATTTTTTGGATTTTTTTCGAAGACGGTAAGTTTTATCAAAAAAAAAACCTTAAACCAAAGTTGTAGATCTTAAAATTCTCTACAAAAATTGTCCTTACTTTTTTTTTGCTAAGAGTTGCCATTCCTGAGATATCGCGATTCAAAGAGTCACATTATACATGATATGCACACGTTTCCACACCACCTGTGAGGTAGTGTACTCGGCGCGTTTTTTTACCGTGATTTCCCCTGTAGGCCTACTCCACTAACTGTTTTGACAATTTTAGGATAATTTAAGGAAACAATACCGGTCAAGTTCTAGATATTACCTTATTATTGATATTGATTATTGATATTGTTATTGATTATTAGGTTAACTATTGTTTTGATTTCTTTAGATATTTTAATCAGATTCATATTCTTGACAGTCTACTTCAACAGTCAAGTCTTCTTCGATTTCATCTTCTTCCTTTTCCCCTTGCTGGATGTTCAAAAATTGTTCAAATGTGACTGAGTCATTGGTCTCTTCATTAAAATCACAGGAGTCTTCCTCTGTTGTACTAAACTGGACATTTGAGCAAGACTGACCTTGGCAGTTGGTACACACTAGAGAACACAGCAACCCGACTTTTTTACATCCACATTTGGCACTACAACCTTTTTTGCAATTGCAAAAAATAGTGTTAAGGAGTTTTTCTGGAGCAGGTGGGAGTAAGGTTTTAATCGGTTCCAGAGTATTATCTATTATTTTCCAACCCCAGTCTTCTGGATTCAGTTCATTGCCTAGCCATGTTTGAACTTGATAATATACTCGATACAAATGTTGAAAAGCAGATTCTGATGTTGGAGAGAGACATGATAGTTGTACTTGTTTCTTGTTTCGCGTATTTTTTACAAAAGTTAAGTATCGGCATTTATCAAGACAAATATTTTTTTTTGGAGCTCCATAAACCGCAAGAAGAAAGCGAATTCCTTCCGTAATTATTGTTTGCGGTGTAGAATCAAGTTCTGTAAAAACTTTACAGCAGTCAGTCAAATCTTTTTTTTTTTTTCGAATAATTTAAGTACTGACGTTTTGCCCCTTCTGTACATTGCGGACGTAGTGTCGCAGCCGGTTATCGCATGTAAAAATAAAATGTACTTTTGGCATTTGGGATAAGCCGATAAACTATTTGAAGAATATATCTCTGTTCGCTGTTGAGCCCTTCCAGGCTTCAGAAAATAAATAACTTTATCTACTGGAGTCCTTGCAGTAATCAGTACCAACAAATCAACATTTTCACCAACTACAATTGTGTTTGTTGCCTTAAATTTTTCAATTGCTGTCTCAATTATAAGGACATCTGCGTCATTTTTAGCTTGTTACACTTCAATATTCAATATGTAAAAGTTTATTGCAAATAAAGCAAAACTGAGACATTTTTAAAACTATAAAATTGTACAAATAACGGTAACGGTACTAAATGGTAGACGCTTGTAATAAGTACTTATATTCACTTGAACTGAACCTTTAGCACTAAAAGAAACAGATAATATTATGAACCAGACCTACGGACTACGGACAATACTGTAGCCATTGCCTATAATAGACAATCTGTTCTTTTTTAAACAATGGTATAGCCAAATGTTTTTCAAGGCCACGTGGATAGAGGAAATTCAGTTTGGGACTGATTACCTTTTGAAGAAATATTTTCAGAATAGTATAATATACTATATAAAAGGGACACAAATAGGCATTTATACTTGTCTTAAGGGCCACATATGTCTATACGTGGCTTATTTGTGCATATAATGTATAAAGTAACTTTTAAAATCGCGATATCTCAGGAATGGTAACTCTTAGGAAAAAAATTGTAAGGACAATTTTTGTAGAGAATGTTAAGATCTACAACTTTGGTTTGAGGTTTTTTTTGATAAAACTTACCGTTTTCGAAAAAAATCCAAAAAATCTCAAATTTTGACCTTTGACCCCGAATAACTTTTGACGCACACATGGGATCGATGGGGACTTTTTAAATTTTATTTGTTATGGTATACCCTAGCTCTCCACCAAAATTTGGCTCTCCGGCAATTTTTGTTATTTGTCAAGCATTTTGATGTCTAAGTTGACCGGATTATATATCGTTGTCTAAAATATTAACTTTCTATTAGGGAGCGTTCAAGTATTACGTAACGCGATTTTTGAAGATTTTTAACCCCCCCCCCTCACGTAACGCACTCTTATGGGAGTTAAACTATTGCGTAACGCAATTTTTGAAGGTTTTTGACCCCCCCCAACCTGCGTTACGTAATACTGGAACGGTCCCTTATATAGTGATGCCATTCGGAGCAATATAAGTTGCTAAATATTGTTTCTTCGACAATAAGGCTTCGCCATCATAAATTATAAATTTTTTTACAATATTCAGTATCGGCCAATAAATAAACAGAACAGGAAGAACTTTATTATAGGTAGGCGTGGATTTTTATTAAAGCACTACCCTCGATATCTTCAGTGGAGTCGGCCTCAACAGAAAACAGTGGAGGCATGTTGTCGAGTCGGTTAAAACCCAGGAAGGGTTGTAACGCCACGGAGTATTAATTAAGTATTACCCTGGAGAACCGCACAGATGTTGGTAATTTATGTATACAGGTAGGTAGTTGGGCTATTTACTTATAGCCATTACAGCGCTAAAAATAGATAAAGAATAATAAAGATACATATTTTACGATTTCATTTTTCCTCGTTATAGAAATGTTCAGTTCAATAGGAATTTTATGGGACATCTAGTGTACCTCGTTATAAGCGAAACCTCGTAATAACCGTGTTCGTTATAGAGAGAGCCTACTGTATTATAAAATAAGAAAATGCTTAGCGCAAACGCAGTACTGCATTCTTCCTAAGGAGGAAGAAGTTAATTTTTATGTAGTATACTTCGAAAGAACGCAGTAACATGAGTTTTTAGAGTAAATAAAATATATTTTGCCAATCTTATGTATAAATATGAATTCTATGATATTAATTATGTATATAAAGTAGAAAACAAAAACAATTCTAAATAGTTTTCAACGGCTAGACATTTAAACAAAAACCGATTTTACTCAAATGCGATCTCTCTGCAAATACGGCGTTTTTCCTAAGGACGGCAGCATTGACATCAATCACACAGTCACCAATGTGAAGTAAACTTTCAATAAATTAGAGGTAAAGGCAAAAAACTGGTCTAAGTGTCAATGAGAAGAAAACCAAATATATGTGCATTAACAGACAAAAGGGACGAGATAAAATAGGGCAAAATGTAACAATTAGAAATTGCAATTGCTGGATCCAGCATATAGCAATCCGGCTATATCCAGCGCTTTTTTTTTACATGCTGGATCCAGCAAACCGGGCTGGATCCAGCAGCGCGGATCCGCAAACGTGTCAAATTCGAAATAAGTTAGTGAATGTCTTCATTAGCCTCTTTATTCAAAGCCGTGAGTCGGCAACTTGCCATTCTATCTCGCTAAGAGTAGCTCAGTACCTATGCTGGAAAGTTTCTACAACCTAAAAATTTGCATCGATAAAATGTTGATAGACATTGATTCTGCGATAAAATTCTCTGCTGGCGAGTGGTCAATAATCAATGGCCACTATCTAATTGGTAAAACTGGCTGTAGAAGCTCTTTGCAGAAGAGAGTCCACGTTGATAACAGCCGACACAACCATGACATTGGCCTTAGACAAATTAAATAGACAGGATTCTAGCCTTATTGCCAATCTATTGAAAGCACTAAGCAACATAATCGCGGAAGAGTATTTCTCTGAAATTACAGGTACATTAGTGTACTTACAAAATCAAAAAAGTATGAAGAAAGACTAAACAATCGTGGTTATTTCCCCATGCCGAAAAATAATGCAATGCGACAAGGGATGAAAAATTTGTTGATTCGTATAAGTAAACAAGTAACTGTGGAATTAGTGTACGAGGACATAATGAAAGAAGATGGTCCAACTAATTCGGAGTCCGTGAATTTTACTTTGGAACAAGAATTTGAGATTGAATTGAAACAAGAAAAAAAACTTTTATAACCAAAAAAAAAATATGAGACCAAAGGAGTGGAAGCCGATCATTTGTCAATGGTTTATGACTATTTGATGACCTTAAAACCGACCAGCACAGAGGCCGGAAGGGCTTTCTCCGCAACCGGCTATATGTGCAGTTCTGTGCGAAGAAGGTTAGACCCATGTTTTTTAAGGTTTCACTTCCAAGAAACTTAATAATTTATGTTTAAAAATTTAGAAATTTAAAAATTTAGAATACAGACAAAAATCATTAAAGTCGTGTTTTTATTGTGATTCCACATTTTGCTGGATCCTCGCTGGATCCAGTTGGATTCAGGCCAATCTTGCAAAACCCTAGCTGAATTGAGGATTGCTGCTGGATTGCAATCACTAGTAACAATTATTATAGACCCATATAACTTTGAAAGAGTGCAGAGTTTGAAATATTTTGGAGCGACAATCACCCCTGCTATAACATAAAGACACGAACATAAAAAAACAGAATGTATATAAAACAGTGATTAGACCGATGATCACGTATGGTTGTAAGACGTAAACGATGAAAAAAGCAATGGAAAGAAAACTTGAGAGCAAATTCCGAGGTCAAACAAATGTACGTAGCGAAATAGTTCAAAAAATTAAATTCCAACGTCTAAAATGGAAGAGGAAAGGGCTAGCCAGCGTCGCTAGCCCTACAGATCTGCTTGATCTCGACATTTATTCTCCAGTTTTTTTTCCATTGCTTTTGTCAGCGTCCAAGTCTCACACCACATACATCAGCATCGGTCTAAACACTATTTTATACAGGGTGTTTCATTGGGAAACGGAAATACTTTAACTGTGAATAGAGGTCACCAAGCTGGTTCTAGATATACAACATTTTTTGCCCTGCTGACTTTTATAACCGAGTTACAGGGTGTTTATCGATTTTGCCCATTTCTTTCCTAAACCATAACTTTAGAACCACCTTGTATATTTTTTTAATATTTGGTACACATATGTTTCATTCAAAACCCAAACGACCGACATACTAACCATAAGAAGAATCCAAGTCTGGATTAACAAAAAATTATAAAGTAATTGTGACCTTAAAACAATACCCTGTATATACAAATTTTGAAAATCTCTTTGCATATTTGAAATGAACACAAAAAAGTAAGTTTAATGGTTCGCTTCAATTTTTCGGTCAGATAATTTTATGACTTTAATTTTGAAATTATATTGAATTTTTTAAGATCTCTGACATTAAAAGCAGGTGTTAATAACTTTTATTGATAAATTATTAAAGTTAATGAATAAATACTCATTTGAAAAATACTCAATACTTATTTACCACATTGAAACGACCCAATTACTAATCATAAGAAAAATTCAGGTCCGGATTAACAAAAAAATATAAAGTAAGTGTGACCTTGAACCAATACCCTGTATATTAAAATTTTTAAAATTTGTCTGCGCATTTTAAAAGAGCGGAAAAAAAAACTGTGGTTAAAGGTTCATTTTAATTTTTTCGCCGTTGATTTAATTACATCAATTTTGAAATTATATTGAAATTTTAAAGAACTCTGAGATTAAAAACTAGGTATCTATTATTAACTTTTAATAATTTAATGTTAATGAATCAATACTTATTTTAAAAATACTTAATACTTATTTACTACGCTGGCTTTTTGAATTCTCTGGATTTGTAGCTGTATGCACATCATTAAAAATTAGAATTGCGAGAATTGGGATATTTTAATGATTTAGTAAAGAATTAAAAAAACAGCTATATCTAATAAAAAAAATTCGTTAAAACAATTCAACAATTTAACATAAATTAAAAATATTTGAACTATAACAGTTGCTCAAAATGTCCGCCATTTTTTCGATGCATTTCCTTGCTCGCTTTAAAAGATTTCGAATCGATTTTCTAATTACATTGGGATTGTTCTTCATTTTTTTGGCAGCTTCTTGCAAACTTGACAGTATTAATCAATATGATTTCAAAATTGCCGTTATTAAATTATCTGCGCAAAAATTTGACATGCACCTTTTAACGCAGTTTTTCAAACAAATTTTCAAAATTTCAATATTATACAGGGTGTTGTTTCAAGGTCACAATTACTTTATATTTTTTTGTTAATCCGGACCTAGATTTTTCTTGTCATTAGTAATTGGGTCGTTACAATGTGGTAAGTAAGTACTGATTATTTTTAAAACGAGTATTTATTCATTAACTTTAATAATTTATAACTTAAAGTTAATAATATCTTCTTTTTAATGTCAGAGTTCTTAAAAAATTCAATATAATTTCAAAATTAAAGTCATAAAATTGTCTGGCCGAAAAATTAAAGAGAACCATTGAGCATACTTTTTTATACTCTTTTAAAATATGCAAACATATTTACAAAATTTGAATATACAGGGTGTTGTTTTAAGGTCAGAATAACTTCTGATAACTTCTGATAAGTCATAAAATTGTCTGGCCGAAAAATTAAAGAGAACCATTGAGCATACTTTTTTATACTCTTTTATACTACAACAGCCTGTATACCTATTCTGTTTTTTGATATTTGTGTCTCAGATTTAATAGTGTTGTGGAGGCTATACATACATTTGAATTTTTATAATTTATAGTTTATACTTTAATTCTTCTTTTATCCCTTCCGTAATGTCTCTTTCTTAGTTAAGATCGTTAGGTTCTAATTTTGCTAACAATCAGAGCAACTGGGCGAAATTCAAAGATCCAAACTCTTATGAAAAACTGTACTAAAGTCTTCTACAACTCAAGAACGTTTCCTGTCAGGTCTATTGTTTATTCTTATAACTACAAATCTACGTAACTAGATTACTACAGGTTTTTGAATAGAGTGGAAATTATAAAACAAACATCTAATTTGTGTATATACAATAAATCTTTTATTGTTAATATTATTAGTATTGTTAATATACAAATAAATGAGTGGCCTCATATCAAAGACGGACATGTGTAAAAAAACAATAAAAATTTAAATAGTTAGTAGTGGTGTCTTATAGAATTTTTCCTGTTCTTTTCAAAGGTGATAATAGTTTCCTTCAAATACGGACGCAAATACGTTATTTTTAGCTTCACAGTTGAATGTTTGTTTCAAAAACGGACTCCAGTTATGAAGGTTTATTCCAAAAAAGAACATCTCTCCAACAGCCCAATGATAATGCTGTATTGTGATCACATGACAGCGAAATCAACAAATCAACTAAAACTATAGGAAGTGAGATTTACATTCTACAAAAAACCCATTTATCTCAATTTTTCTCGAATGACACATGCCCGCCTTTGATATGAGGCCACTCAAATATTTTATTTGTATGTATTTACCACAGTATACAGAGGGAGTATATCCCTCTGTATACTGTGGTATTTACTAACTGAAGACCGGAAATAATAAGATTCGGTGCTTCGATGGTGGAAAACTGATTTGTATCAGAAAATATCTAGTTTACTTGTGGAACTAAAATCTTAGCAAATGAGTGGCCAATATAAAAACTTTAGCCGGAGGTCGCCTACTGATTTTGAATATTTATTAACATAGATTGCATCTAAAATATTAAGAGAAGATACTGTCATGAAATCTGCGATTTCACCGCAAGATAGACTGGCACTAACATTAAGATTTTTGACAACAAGAGATTCATATCCTTCTTCTCTTTGACAGCAAGAGATTCATATTTCGTTTCGGATGAAAGAAATCATATTGGCAATCATAACCTTGCTCGCTGCGGCTCGAAACAGTTTCATTGAGGTTTTCTTTAACCATGTCCTCAAATTCCGCAGTCATGATTTGTTGACTGTCATGGCTGTTTTCAGCTTCCGGCCTAACAGACCCGAGTTGTTTACCAAGTAACCTTTTTATGATTTATGATGCTTTATTTCTTCTCGACTTTTGGACTAAATTGTTTCTTCTCTCTTGTAAATACTATTCGAGATATTATTTATTTGTAGAACATTGAATGTTGTATAAATAGTAGGTTTTTGTAATTAGTAGGGCAGTTGTGAAATTGAAAACGTCGGTGTAATTTGACATGTAACGGGCGCGGTATGTTGTAATTAGATAAATTATTAGATTTAGTGTAATAAAGAAATTAGATATGTTTGTAAAATAAAGGATAAAAATTCAGTATTTTTCATTTGTTTAAAGTAAGTTATTAAAAATAAATAAAGTCAATTAAAATTAAACATTAGTGCCTAAAATATCATAGAAAAGTCAATTTTGTAACATTGGTGCAGAAGTGGATAATAAAATTAACATAAATTCGCATTAAATACAGTGTGGAATCTTTAAAAATAAAAATATATAGATCGTAATAAATAAAGTGTGTGACCATGTCTTCACAGTATAAGCCGAAAATTAGTGACCTGCGCGTTACAGAGCTAAGATTTGAGTTTGGAGAAAGTGACAAGGACAGTACTGGAAAAAGGCTGATTTAGTCGAACCTCTGAAGGACGCCCTAAAGAAAGAGGGTCATGATCCAGAAACTTATTTGTTTAAGAACAAGCATGCTGCTGTGATTTCGTCAATTTCGAAACTAGAAAACAAAGTTTCGACGGACATTAATTACATCGTTAGGAAATGAAACATCAAAGAGACATGAAACGTAAATTACGTTTCATGGAAATAAAAAACTGCTAAACAAATATACGTCCGGCCATTTATGAAACTCTCCGAAAATAAAAATGTGTCATGAGCATGAATCACACTCGTTTCATTGGTAGGCGGACTTTGAGATTTGTTTAGCAGTGCTTTATTTTCATGAAACATGTTTCACGTTTCATGTTTCATGTTTTTCGTTTCATGTTTCTTTGGTGTGCGGCTTGCTTTAGAGAATAAAGTTTCTAGTGAAATCTCACAAGTTTCTGGCGAGATTTCGAAAGTTTTCTCCGATGACGTTTCGAAAGTTTCGACAGACATTACATCATTAGAGAAAAAACTTTCGAAAGTTTCGGGTGATATTTCATCCCTTGAAAGCAAGATGACTAATGAGATCTCTGCTAGCATCTCTAAAGTCACTTCTGATTTTGACGACGTTCCTAAAGATATCGTTCCTAAAATCTATTTTTAAAGAAGAGATCAAAGAAAATGGAGGAAAAGGAAAAAGTAGACACAGGATGGAACCCATCTTAATAGACATTAAAGATGATGAAACCAAATACAAATTGGAGCCACGGCCGATAGTTGAAGGGAGTGTTAGTCTTGCTCGTGTTAAGGTGCCAAATTTCGAGGGAAAGTCGTAATGGAACAATTATATGAAACAGCTCGAATTGGCGGCCAGAGAGAACGGATGGTCCGAAAAAGAAAAGGCTGCAAACCTCACTATTGCTCTTCGAGGCGACGCTTTGGATGTTCTGCAGACCATAGCCGTAGAGGAGACAGATGACTTCGAACAGCTCAAAAAGACATTGAATATGCGATATGGTCACGAACATTAAGAGCATGTCTATCAGTCGCAATTTAAAAATCGAAGACAAAATAAAGATGAAGCTCTTCAAGAATACGAGGTAGATATTGATAGGTTAGTACGATATGCATATCCAACAGCTCCTGAAGACGTGATGTAAAAGTTGGCTGTTCAAACGTGATCACGACCAGCAGGAAAACTAGAATGCGTCGGAATTAGGGGGGCAGCTTCGACCCGCAACTTTTCCAAAGACCCTCTCATACTAATAGCGTTTTTGAAATATCGTGAAAATAGTATATATGTAGATGAAGAAATAAATGATAGAAAGTATACATTGTTGGTGGACACCGGAGCGACCCGACTGCGGACTGCCACAGGTGAAAATGCCAACACCCACGGAAAAATCCAGATTCAGTTAGGAATTGGAGCAGAAAAATTCGTCAATACTGTCATAGTTGCTGACATCGAAGAAGTTGTTATATTAGGAATGGACGTAATGAATTTGCATGGATTTCAATTGGATTTTAAGAATAGAGTAATCAAAGTTGGCAACGAGGAGGTATTTCTTCACCCAAATTATGACAGCACTGTGCTAGCAGCCATTAAAGAAGCTACAATTGTCCCTGCGAGGAGTGAAACGATCATCGTAGCGCACTTACAGAGAATTTTCTCCATCAAGGAGACAAAAGTAGGAAATTGTGTACCTGTGACATCCATAATCCGTCAGACGCCAACATCACATAATTCCAACGACAAGTTTGACCAAATGGTGGCAGTTGCATGCCAGTCTCTAAATTAAGTGGAGAAAAGGAAATTAAGGGAATTACTTCGGCAGTATCGTGACATATTTGTACCCCAAGGAGGAAAGACAGGAAGAACTACCGTTGTCAAAAATACAATTGACACTGGTAACGCTAGGCCAATTCGTCAAACAGCTCGACGACTACCACAGGCGAAGAGAGAGGAAGCTGAAAGGATTGTTTATGAAATGAAGCAAGACGGGGTGATAGAACCTTCTACGAGCCCATGGGTTTCTCCGGTGGCCCTGGTCAAAAAGAAAGACGGAACTACGAGGTTCTCTGTGGACTACCGTTTGTTGAATAATGTTACCAAGAAAAATAGTTATACTATGCCTCGGATCGACGACACGTTGGACACATTGGCCGGAAGTAAATTGTTTTCTACGTTGGACTTGAAGTCGGGATATTGGCAGGTAGAAATGGATCCAGTGGATAAGGAGAAGACAGCCTTCAGTACAGGATCTGGATTATGGGAATTCAACGTTGTGCCGTTTGGACTCTGTAATGCTCCTGCGGCATTTGAGAGGCTTATAGAAAATGTGTTGAGAGGGTTATCTTGGAAAACGTGCCTGGTGTATTTAGACGACATAATCGTTTTGGGGGAGACGTTTGAAAACCCTCTGAAGAATGTAGAAGACGTTTTTAATCGACATAGAGCTACCTAATTAATATTAAACCCCAATAAGTGCCAGCTATTTCAAAGTAAAGTCAATGATTTAGGTCATATAGTCAGCAAAGAAGGAGTGGCCGTGGATGAAGGAAAAATTTATTCCATTATGGAATGACCTGAACCAACTGACAAACATCAAGTGAGAAGTTTTCTGGGATTATGTACTTACTATCGGAGGTTCATTAAGAAGTTTGCAGATATCGCTAAGTCATTAACGCGACTTACAGAAGAAACAAGCGATTACTGCTGGGATGGAGACTGTCAAATGGCTTTTGAAATAATGAAGAGGTATTTAATCACAGCGCCAATACTAGGGTATCCACTGCCAGAAGGAGAGTTCATCTTAGCTACGGATGCAAGTAATGTGGGAATTGGAGAAGTGCTGTCTCAGGTTTAAGGAGGACAGGAACGAGTCCTTGGATTTTTTTAGTAAAGTGCTTTCAAAACCTAAACGGAATTATTGCGTTACGAAAAGAGAACTTCCAGCAGTAGTGAAATCAGTAGAACACTTCTATCAATACCTCTATGAAAGGAAGTTTATAGTCCGAACCGATCATACCACCCTTAAATGTTAATGCAGTTTAAGAATTCAGAGGGTCAGATAGCCAGATGGATAGAACACTTCAAGGATACGATTTCAAGATCGAGCATCGGGCCGGAGTTAGCCACAGGAACGCTGATTATCTAGAAGGCCGTGCCCAGCAGAGTGTGCCCATTGCAACAAAACAGAGTCAAAGGAAGCAGAAGTACTAATAACTACAGTTGTCAACGACGAGTGGACGCCTACTAAGATTCAGAAACAAAAAGGGAAAGATCCAATTTTACAGAAGATTCGGAAATGGAAAGAAGAAATTCGTCGACATTCTTGGCAAGAAATATCAAATCTAGGATCAGTAGTTAAGACGTATTGCGCCCAGTGGGACTCCTTTATCATGGAAGACAGCTTGCTTAAACGAGTACTGGACAATGACGATGGTTCAGCAAGGAAAACACAGTTGGTGATTCCAAAGAGCAGAATAGCCGAAGTACTTCGTTAGTTACACGACAGTCCATCAGAGGGGCATTTTGGTGTAAATAAATCCCTTCAGAGAATTCGGGAACGGTTTTATTGGATGAATAGTTCCGACAATGTAAAGGACTGGTGTAAGAAATGTACTACCTGTGCTACGAGTAACGGAAATTACCGGAAAAGAAAGGCTCCTATGAGACAGTATAATGTTGGAAGTCCGTTTGAAAGAATAGCTTTGGATATTACGGGGCTATTTCCAGAAAGTGAAAATGGATGCAAATACAAGTTGGTCGTAATGGATTACTTCACGAAATGGGTTGAGATCTACGCAATTCCAGACCAGAAGGCCGCCACTATTGCAGGTGTGTTAATCAAAGACTATATCAGCCGATTTGGAGTGCCTCTGGAGATCCATAGTGATCACGAGAGGAATTTTGAGAGCGATCTATTTCAGGGAATCTGTGATAGACTAGGCATAAAGAAGACAAGAACCACGGCCTATGACCCGCAATCTGATGGAATGGTGGAGCGTATGAATAAGACACTCGGCAAGTATTTGACAAAGATGGTGTCCAATTATCAGCGAGACTGGGACCGGTACCTTACGTTCTTCGCAATGGCCTATAGATCTGCTGTTAATGAATCAACGGGCCAAACACCAGCAAAAGTCCTATTTGAACGGGAGATGCGTCTACCCTGTGATTTAGAGTTTGGATGTCGACCTGGAGAAGATGTGGCTGGTGAGGATTATGTGAATGAATTGCGAAGAAGAATGGACGATATACACGAGTTCGACTTTTGGAGGACATTTTTTCTTGTTTATTGTAAATACTATGCGAGATGTTATTTATTTCTAGAACATTGAATGTTGTATAAATAGTAGATTTCTGTAATTAGCAGGGCAGTTTTGAATTTAAAAACGTCGGTGTACTTTGATATGTAGCGGGCGCAGTATATTGTAATTAGATAAATTATTAAAAGTAGTGTAATAAATAAATTAGATATCGTAATTTGTAAAATAAAGGATATAAATTCAATGTTTTTCATTTGTTTAGGTCGTGTAAGTGATTAAAGATAAATAAAGTCAACTAAAATTAAACATTAGTGCCTAAAAGATAATAGAAAAGTCAATTTTGTAACAATATTCTCTTTCTACCGGGTCCTCGCTTACCTTTGACTTTACCTTGCAATATGGACTACAGCAGGGTGTAACTGTGATGATTTCTCATAACCTGTCCCAGATACTGGAATTTTATGCGTTTGATGGTAAACATATTTTCCGGTTTCTTCTTCATTCTTCTTAGGACTTCTTTGTTAGTGATCCTTGCTGTCCATGATACTCTCAGGACCCTTCTATAAAGCCACACCTCAAATGCTTTAAGTTTTTTAATAGCGGTGTCTGTAAGCGTCCATGCCTGTATGGTGGCTCCTACCTTCTGTGCCACCTCAGATAAGTAAGGGTTGGTTACCCCCTACCATAAGGGTTGATGAAATAACTCGTATCACCGTAGATGCATTTATTTTATAAGTTAGAGTACTAACGGTAAATAGCTGGTGGTACGTTAGTTCTCAGTAGCTGTGATGTTTTCCCTTTGGGATCTCAAATATTAATGACTTACTCTTCGCAATGGAATTAGAAGATAATAATTAGTCTTCTCCTGTTTATTGTTTTGGTATATAATGAAAGTAACATTGTTTTGGTTAAAAGCGCTGAGTCGACTCGGTTATAAAAATAATGAATACTATTGCTATTGCAAACCGACCTTGGTCAAACCTAAACTGTTACACTGATATGTGCTAATTAATGTAGGTCGATCGTATTTACTATAAACAAACGTAGTTTGTTTTGCTAAAGACATTTATAATTATTAAAAGGATTTGTTTTAATAAGAAGATTACTAAGAGATGCCGTGTATCCCAACACATCTTCCTTTCCTTCCGAAAATTTTCTGACTACGGAAAAGGAAGAAAATTTTTCTTTTATTAGTACCACCACCTGCTTACTGCGTTTTAATAAATACAATATATACATTTTTTATTTCCTATAAATAATAATTAAATACAAAAAAAATAAAAATGTTCGTTATTGACATTGTTCCCGTTTCACTTGTCACTCACTGTGTTCTCGGATTGTAAGCATATAATCTATTCTTATGTATTTCCCTGATTTTATTGTTTTCCAATCTGATCTTGCAATGAACATTATTTACCTATGTTATTGTGAAGGGGCCTACATAAAGACTATCAAACTTACCATCCTCTTCCCTTTTTACCAGGACTAGGTCTCCTATTTTAAAGTGTTGTGGTGTTGCTTTGAGCTTATTCTTTTCTTGTCGCTCTTTTTTGTGCTTTAGTAAGAAGGTTCTAGCTCTCTCGTGTGCGCTTTGTAGTTTGTAGCGTAACTCATTGTAGTAAGCATCTATATTGTAACATGGTTGAATCTCTTGTTTAAGGTCTTCTGGTTGGTTAACCTTCCTGCCATATAACAGTTCAAACGGTGTGTAACCATGATACGCGTTAGGGGTTGTATTGTAGCAGTATGTGAACATCCTGCAACACACATCTCAATTTTCTCTGTCTTCGTCTATGAATGCCCTTACGTACTCGTTTAATGTTCTGTGCAGTTTTTCGCAACTTCCAATGGACTGTGGATGGTATGCCGTTGAGAAGTTGTGCTCTATTTTTAGTAGCTTTGTTAGTTCCTGCATTACTTCATTTTTATATTCTGTGCCTTGGTCTGTTCTTATTTGCTTCATGAGTCCGTATGTTGGTATGAAATGATCAAAAATTCCTCGGGCTATTGTCTCTGCTTCTTTATTGCACACGGGTATACTAACCGCGTATTTCGTAAGCTCACATAACATTGTTATACAGTATCTATTACCTTCGTTACTTTTAGTGAATGGACCTATCGTATCTATGTATACTATGTCCCATGGTTTGGAAGAAGTGTCCGATATCACGAATTCTTCGACATGTGTTCTTTTCGGTTTGTTAATTTGACATTTATGCTTGCTTTTAGCTTCTTTATGAGTCTGTTATTTCCTACGTTTCCTCCAAACATCGGATGATTATGATATTCTTCTATTAACCTGTGTTTTTCTTTGTCATCTTCTATTGTTTCTGGTACTTCACATATGTATATTTCTACATTCTTCAATATTTCGTTTCTTTGTTTAATAAATTCCTCAATTGTGCACACTTTAAAAATAATATCGTTTACGTATATTTTTACTTTACGTACTGCATTCTCTACCGCCAGCTTATCAAGCTGTGCCAACATTTGGTTTAAATCAAAATGATTGAATCCTGTGGCTATGCTCTTGCTGCACTTTATTTTGTTTTTGACCCTAATGCTCAGTCTTGGTGAGATTAGTTCTGCTCCAAAAGACAAAATTGGTAGTCTATGCGCCTCTAAATTATTTAGTACCTTTCTTACTGTTTGTTTGTGGGCTTCTGGCTGTAGTGCGAGTTCACTTTCTGCCTTCGTTTGCCTTGCTTCCTTCTTCTTTTCTCTTGCTTGAGCTCGTGTTACAGCTAATATATGGGTATTGTCTATGTATAGGTTCTTTAGTTGATGTAATGTTATTCTTGAAAGAATATCTGCATAGTTATTTTTCCCTGTTATATACTCTATTTCGAAATCGTATTCCTCTAAATCTAATCTGATTCTTGTAAGTTTCGAAGTTGGTTCTGTCATTGCAAATAAATGTGTTAGTGGTTTATGATCCGTTTTTGCTAAAAATGTTGGTGCTCCATATAAATAACATTTGAAATGATTAATTCCCAATGAATCGCTAGTAATTCCTTAACGATTATAGGTTTATTACATTCTCCTTTATTGAAACTTCTTGATGCGTATGCTATTGGTAGGTCTATTCCGTTATAATCCTGACTTAAAATTGCTAAACAAATTTAGTTGGATGCGTCTGTTGTTAGGATGAATTGTTTATTGAAATCCGGATATTTTAAGATCGGTGGCTTCATCAGAGATGATTTAAGCTTATTGAATGCTTTTTCACATTCTTCTGACCAAAAAAATTCTACTCCTTTTCTTGATAATCTGTTGAGTGGTCTGCATATTTCAGCAAAATTTTGAATAAAACGTCTATAATAGTTACAAAATGCTACGAATCTTTTTGTTTCTTCCGCTGTCTTAGGTGTCGGGTATTGTTCAATCGTTGCATATTTCGGTTTGTCTGGTGATACTCCTTCCTGACAAAGATCATGTCCTAAATATCTTACTTCTCTTCTAAAAAATTGACATTTTCCTGGGTTAAGTTTTAAATTGAATTTTCGACATGTCTCGAATGTCTTTTTCAGGTTGTCTAGGTGATGTTTTTCGGATGTTCCTATTACTACTCTATCGTCCATGTAAAGAAATGCTTTGTCCGGTGTCAATCCCGAAAATGCTATTGACATCATCCTTGAAAAGATATTTGGGCTTACATTTAATCCAAAAGGTAATCTGGTAAATTGAAATGCTCCATTTTCTGTGCTAAACGATGTGTATTTTCTCGATGATTTTTCTAATGGTATCTGATGAAAACCTGACATTAAGTCTATAACTGAAAACCATTTTGCTCTTCCTAGTTGATCTAGTATCGAGTCTATCCTTGGTAAAGGAAATTTGTTTGTGACTATGTTCTTGTTGAGTTGTCTAAAATCTATGCATAATCTCCATGCTTTATTTCCTTCTATCGCCTTTTTCGGTACCAGTACTACTGGGCTGTTGTATTCTGATGTAGACGGTTCTATTATTCCTTGGTCTCTCAGTTTTTGTACTTGTCGGTTTAATTCCTCTGTTTGTGCATGAAGTGTCCTATAGTTTTTAATATATACTGGAGTTTGGTCTTTAACTCTCAGTTTCTGCTCGTAGAAGTTGTTACATGTTAGCATGTCATGCCTTAGGGCGAATATATCTGAATAATCTTCACATAAAGATACTAACTTATCGCGTATGTATTCTGGAATGTCTAACTTCAATGATTCCCGTAATTCCTTTTTCCTATCCTTGCTGTCGTTGATCAGTCTATATATGTTGAATAATTTAATGTATAATGTTTTGATTGCGTTTGTCTCTACTTTTACTGTTTCGTAGGTTGTGTTCAAAATTTTGATGTATGGATTATTACTTGAAATAATTGCTCTCGCTATGAATATTCCTGGTTGTATTTCCTGTTGTTCCACTATCCTGTCATTCTTCAGCGTTTGAAAAATTTTTACGACTCTGTAAAATTCGCATCTAGGCGGTATTATTATCGTGTCATTATCTATATTATCCAAAATGTTTGTACTAATGTAACAATCGTTGTCCTCTTTATTGTGCATTTTAAGGTTAGCGTAGTCTAGTATGCATTGAAAGTTTGAAATAAAGTCTCTCCCAATGATTCCGTCGGTTGGAATAGGAAAGCTAGGTTCCACTAATTGAAAGATATGCTCAAATCGAGATCCTTTTACTTCTAGCGTTGTTTCAACTTCTCCCATTGTTTGTAATTCTCCTTTAGTTACTCCTTTTATTTTCGCTTTTGTGTTTGGTTTCACATGTTCCTTCATAAAATCTTGTGAACATTTCAGTATTGAAATATCAGCTCCTGTGTCTATGATAAAGGTATTTGTGTTTTCTAAGATTCCTCTTTTCATTCGTACAAAATTCGTTAGGTTTAAATCGAAGTTGTAAATATTATATTCCACTTCTGACTGTGTACTTTCCTTGTTTCGTTCATTCAAAACCCCAACTGCTGGTTTTCTGGTTCCTCTTGGCTGTCTTATAACTCAAGTAGCCTTACGTTTCTGTTACGTCCTAATCTCTGGTTCCCTCTGTATGTTTGGTTGTTAAATTGTCTATATCCTCTGTTCGGATAATTCCGTTGGTTTTCTGTTGCTTCTCCTTCGTTCCGTTGTCCGAAGTTATTTCTTCTTCCTCTATCATATCTGTTATGGTATCCTCTTCGGTATTGCTGTTGCCCTCTCCTATTTTCATAATTCGTCCTATAATTGAACATTCTTCCCTGTGTGTTCTCCTCTGTCTTATCAATCGATAAAAATTTAGATACTACTTCCTGCGGTGTTGTAAAACTACCTGCCTCCAGTATTAACTTAGCTCTATCCGTATTAACATTTCGTTTCATTGTTGCTACGACTGTTTCCGTTGTTTATTTTTTCGCTAGCTCCAATGGCATTCCTTCCGATATGTATGCTACCTTCAACTGTTCCGCTAATTCCTCTACTTCGGATGCGTACACTGCTGCATCTTTGTTTCCTTGCCTTTTCTTTGCTAACTTGTCTATTATCGTTTTCGGATTGTCGCCTCTTAATTCTTTCTTCAATGCTGCTGCTATAAGTGGGATCGTATTCTCTGTGGTTATCAGGTTTCTAGCCTTATAAGTCAATCTTGTTTTTATTAATGTTATCGCTGTTTCTTCATGTCCTTCTGCTATTTTTCCAAGTAACTCTAATGCGTCTAAAAATGGTTGTAGTTTCCCTGCGCTTCCATCAAGCTCGCTGGGCAATACCTTGCTTGCAATATTCAAAAATTCATTGATTGTCAGAGCCATGTTTAATATTTTTATCTCTTGTTTTATGTCGCTTTTTCCCTCTTTTATTTCCTCGTCAATTTTTTCCTCTATCTCCTCGTCACTTTTTTCCTCTTCTACTTCTTCGTCGCTTTGTTCTTCCCAAGTAACTTTGTTGCTACTCATTTATTCATAATTCATTTATTCCTGTAATATTCATTTTCCTTATTCCTGTACCCGTAACGAACGCATAAATTTGACAGTCTTACGATGTATAGTAAATATATATGTATATAAAATGTTATGTCAAAAATAGTAAAAATATAGTAAGTTGCCATAAAAAAATCATTATATCAATCAATATAAATCACCATAAAAATCAGTAGACCAATAAAAATGTAATAAAAATCAGTAGGTAAAGTAATAAATGGATAAAAAGTCAGTAAAGATAAAAATATATGTTGGTAAATATATAAAAATCAAATAAAAATCAATATCAAATAAAAATGTATCATTACGTCCTATAAATAACCATAATATTTGTAAAAAATATTCCTTATAATACCAATAAGGTAATTAAAATAAACTAGGTAGATAAAAATAGGTAAAACTTAGATTATGTATCTTAAATTACGATTATATTACGTTATTATATGGTTATACGAATCAGGAGTAATATCGTGGAAATACCATAAGAATAGCTAATATGGACTTACCACTTTTACACGTTTGTGTTCGTATTACCAAGAGTCCTCGCTGCACGTCCCATAGCATTGTCCATTGTCCACACGAAGTTCCATCTCCATACCATTCCATTTTCCATACCATAATCATCTCCGTCTCGGTCCTGATATCTCCATCCTTTTTATGTGGCCACCCCGCTGCTATCTAGGGTGGTCGAGGTGCAAGAACATTGACGTGTTTTCCCATTTCTCGTCCTAGACTGCTAGTTCCATACGTTCTCGCCTGGTCTTAGATCGCCATATGGTGGCTCCTACCTTCTGTGCCACCTCAGATAAGTAAGGGTTGGTTACCCCCTACCATAAGGGTTGATGGAATAACTCGTATCACCGTAGATGCATTTATTTTATAAGTTAGAGTACTAACGGTAAATAGCTGGTGGTACGTTAGTTCTCAGTAGCTGTGATGTTTTCCCTTTGGGATCTCAAATATTAATGACTTACTCTTCGCAATGGAATTAGAAGATAATAATTAGTCTTCTCCTGTTTATTGTTTTGGTATATAATGAAAGTAACATTGTTTTGGTTAAAAGCGCTGAGTCGACTCGGTTATAAAAATAATGAATACTATTGTTATTGCAAACCGACCTTGGTCAAACCTAAACTGTTACACTGATATGTGCTAATTAATGTAGGTCGATCGTATTTACTATAAACAAACGTAGTTTGTTTTGCTAAAGACATTTATAATTATTAAAAGGATTTGTTTTAATAAGAAGATTACTAAGAGATGCCGTGTATCCCAACACACCTGCGCTCCGTAAAACAATAAGCACAAAGAAAACGTAACATATCAATTACGTATTTTTTATGGGAAATAAGCCACAATTTTACTAAAAAATGAATTTATTAACGTTCGAAGCCCAAATCGGGTTTCGTTGTTAAAATACAAAATATAAATATATTTCCAATATGGATTTTCCATATGTTTATTTCAAGTCTAAAAGATTGTACCTTTATGTAGTTAGGAATTCACCGGTAGTTGATTGGTTAACGAAAAATTATCTGAGGGTCAGAGTTACCAATTGGCCTGTAATTAGGATGGGGGATTAAAATAGTTACGAATTCACCGGGACCCATTAAGCCACAATTGATTGTAATGATAATTAATTTTTTATATTAACTTAAGGTATATTTACATGAAAGTCCATCAGTTGATTTTCTAATTTTTCTCAAAGTTTGAGAACGATTTCCGGATTGAAAGTGGAGACGTCAAAAACTAACAAAAATGTAATTACCATTACAAGTAATTGTGGCTTAATCCCATCAAAAATATAATTGTCAACATAAAAATGGCCCGATTTTCATTGAAAAGTCCCGGATTTCAGGTATTTTTTTCAGCATTGTCCCGAATTCGACTGAATTTGAGTTGGTCACACTACGTATATCGCATGTTGTACATCCTCTGCAGCCCATCCAAACAAGTGATAAAATAAGTAATAAAACAAAGAAATTTTTCAGAATAATTTCTTTTCTTTTTTTTTGAGAAATATTCCCGGAGTGGAAATCGAAACGAAAAACATATTATTCCCTTAAAAACAAGGGAACCATTCTCGTTGAAACTTTACCGCGCTGAGCAGATGGGACGTGAATTATAAATTGTAAAATTCCCTCATCTTCTTTAGTCTCAGCATCCGTTATTGCTTGCAAATTGTAGAAGCCTCGGAGATGTAACCAGAGAAGCTTTCCATGGTTTTCAATGTAGTAGGATGCAGAGTGACATTTTTTGGTGTTGTTTTATGTGCTATTAGATTGATTATTTCATTCATAGGAGATTCTGACCAATACAAAGCTATAGACATGCAAAATAAGGTGATAATTTTTGATAATCTCCCGTCGTTAAGCATATTACGTCAGATGCCCTTCGTTGCTACGAAAAAATACATTCAGTGACATTAATGACAAATGTTTTAAAAATTATAAAAGTGATGACTTTCAACCGTCAAATACATATTTATAACAACTGTGTGTTTAATTTCACTAATTGGTACTTACATATATAAATTACAATAAAATTTTGGTTTTGAACAGTTTTATTCATGAAATAATCGCAACAAATTGCACTCGAACCCTAAAATTAATATAGAATTTTTGCCCTCGTGACACTTTGACATAATTTCACTCGCCTTCGGCTCGTGAAATTAAAACTGCCAAAGTGACACTCGGGAAAAATTCAATAATTTTAGAGCTCTTGTGCAATTACTACTGAAAACTTAGTCTTTTGCTAGCAGTTGCCGCTATGGCAATCCTGCCATTTTGTTCGTTGCAATCCGTGACTGCACACCGGGGTTTGTCCTAGTTGGGTCAGAGAGAGCAGCATATGTGCCTTCTGATGAGAGACTAATAAGTTTAGAAACCGGTAGAGGTGCTTGCTGCACTCTCTGATTGAACTGGAATAATGATACGGCTTTAGTTTGGTGTTGCAACGAAATTGAAAATGGTTATTCATTTTTGATTAACATATTTACTCTGATTTGAGTACGAATGGAACCATTCTAATTGGAACTTTACCGAGCTGAGCAGATCGGACGTGAATTATAGATTGTAAAATTCCCTCATCTTCTTAAGTCTCAGCATCCGTTATGGCTTGCAAATTGTAGAAGCCTCGGAGGTGTAACCAGAGAAGGTTCTCATGGTTTTCAATCTGGTAGGATGTAGAGTAACATTTTTTGGTGTTGTTTTATGTGCTATTAGATTGGAAACTTAGTCTTTTTTTATATTTTTTTATATGTATTTTACAAAAAAATAAACAAACAATAAAACTAACAAATATGAATGTGGTCAATAATATTATGTAATCTTACCTGTAGGTAAAATCCTTGTCCAAGACAAAGAAAATCTATAATGGTTGACACCTAGTTCCTTTAAAATGGCTACGTCCTCCTTTATTTTATGATATGAGTCACAGGCGACATCTCCAGTTGAATTGTCCTCAATAAAGTTGGGATCAGTATGAACTCTATGATCCCAAAGGCTTTCTCCCTTTCCATCTTCATTCCACGCTCCTGAGAATTAAATAAGAATAAGTTTGAAGAATAGATTAGAAGATTTATGTATGCATAATATGAAGAGATATACCAAGAGTGTAAATAAATATTATTATTTTGATGTTATACGCTTATATTTTACCTTCAACTTGGTACGCTGAACTTGCTACTCCGAATAGAAAGTCATCAGGAAATTTTTTATTGTTGATTGGATCTTCTGCCAAGCTGAAAAATAATTTCATTTAATCCGTTTTTAAATAACAACTTATTTTCTATGTTGCCGTGTAGGAATATGTTTAGATACTCTTATAATGTTTAGGATATTTTTATAGTGTCATTTTCATGTCAACAATCGTAAAGTTTACACGTGCGGCTCTGGCAGAGGGAAACCTGTTTATACACTTATCCAAGAAGTTAAAGCACCATCTTAAAATTGGAATATTTTTGATGTCTCGAATTTTCTAACCCGATTTGAGTGATTTCTTTACTATGTTATAGCCTTATTCTTAAAGAATATCGCTGTAATAATAGGTTTGTTCTAGCAAACAGTCAAACTAGTCAGAAACCGTCAGCAAACAGTTGGTCAGTGAGAGAACATAATACAGTCACCAGTGCTATCCCCTCTACTCGCGCTGGTCGACTATTCGCTGATCGTTTCAAACCGTTTGAAACTGATGCTAGAACAAACCTATTATTGTTGCTAGACAGCTAAATGTCATTTTATACCGGGTGTAAAAACAATACTTTGTATGTTTTTTCTAAAAGTAAGGAACACCCTGTGGAATATTCTAGCATTTATAAACTATTGAAATTAAAACTCAATTTTAGCAGCTTTATGCTCTGATTTAGCAGCCTAACCCATTAGTCTTTCTTAATATTCTGTTTTTTATCCATTCGCTAAGTCTTAATCAATATCCTGGCAAATCTCAAGGGCTACTGTTTCTACGCCTTGTAAGGTTCTAGGAGATGTCCCACAAATGTTCGATCGGTTTAAGATCTGGAGTATGCGGACGCCAGTTTTAAGTCCGATGATTTACCTCTTGTAAATATTCGAATACAGTTCGTGCAACGTGACGTCTTGCATCGCCGTGCATTAGCAAAAAATGGTTACCAATATAAGGAGCCGATATCATGGTAGCTAAGTACTTCGCTAGGTAAGAACACTGCCTGAATACATTCAAAATGGGCCAAATTGCTTGTAGCGCGTTCCATTTCCACCAAACAACAAAAACAATTACGGACTTGATTAAAACTTTAAATAACAAATCTACTAATTTTTACAACTAATTAGACACTTTTGACTGTTAACAAAAGTTAAATTTAAAATCATTCTATTCTTTGCAATATTTTTTTAATTTATAGCATTCTATTAGTGTGCTCAGATCTTATGGATCTTTCTATCTTTGTGTAGGTATTTTTAACATTTAAAATACATACCAGTAAGAGTGTTTTTTAAAATTTTTCCTTATAGTTGCCTTACATAAATCTTTTGTAATTAATATAAAAAACACTCCGCTCATCATCATATATTTTTGTTTTCCTCTTTATCTGTATCTGACAATTTTATTTCTAAAATTGATATTGACAATGGATTCTCGTGAGGAACTTTAAAAAAAAGAGGTAGTACTAATATTCGTCTTCTTAGGCTTGATGCTGTACATTGTACATGCCTATAATAGGTAGATATAGGTCCATGCTAGTTGGAATATGCGTAAGGATCATTCACCTCCACTTCTTATGATTATATTGACATCAGGATTGTCGCACTTGTTTCTTCTGAATGTTTCTTACAAACGATTCCACATAATAGACCGAATTTACTTAATATAAAATTGGAACATTCTTTCATTCATTCGAAGTTCGTCTTTGACCCCAAATTCAGAAAATATTTTTTTTTTTTGTAAAATATAGGGAATTTTTTTTATTACAAAATATGACGGTATCTAGAATGATATTAAAGTAAAATAAAAAAATAATGAGTTTATAATTGACTATTTCACTAGACTGTTTTTAACTGATAAAACAGCATCGTTTTCTACTGACAAAACTCCTTAGCGACGTGATTTCTCAGCGACAAAATTATGACAGATCCGTCACGAAAGTGTATGATAATAACAAATAAATAAAGACTATATTTCGTTGATATGTTGCATTAATTGTCTCGTGAAATAGTCTTGTCGAATATCATTCGAGAGAAAATTATTTACCGGCAAAATTTTCTCCTGGTTTCATTTAAGTTCGTTGCCTTTTGGTAATTTTCGCTCATGAGATTTTGACAAAATCACTCGACTGACGTCTCGTGATTTAAGTCAAAATTTAATTCGCGAAAATTGCCAGGCATCAAACTTTCATACCAGTCGAAAATATTGCCGGCAAAATTTTCTCTCTTGTGATATTATATACGAAAATATTTCTGAATTTGTTAAATAAAAACATACATTGCGGTCAACATTTACCCCCCCTTGGTCATCCGAAGGATAGAGTACCAGGCCTCGCTACCGTATGTTATTATTGACCATAATATATAATAAGTATGTAGCATTTTAAACCTCGAAAAAATAGACCCCAAGGAGTTTTGCGCTGACAGATGCAGTCATTAAATCTATTTAAATATTTCCAGCCATTGCTACTCAGATCTTTACTTCTTCGTTGCAGTCTTACTTACTGTTTAAGGTAGCTCCAGAATATTTAAATTTCTCAACTGTGTATAAATAAATGGGCTATTTGTTTTCAACTGTGCTTGTATATGGATTGTCGGCTGACTGTCATTAATTTGTTTTTGTGATAATGTTGAGACCGTACTCTTCTCCCCACTGTAGTAATATTATTAATTCTCTCCTGTAACTCTTATAAATATGTTTTATAAGTACTATGCTAATTCCTTTTTATTATGCCTTCTTCATTATTCCCTACAAAAAAACCTTTTCGACATATTATACGTTAAATATGGTAGTCGTAAATTCTTCTGTATAGTCCAAGAGCTGGGGGCGGATTTTGCTTTTGATAAGTAATATGGAAAAACTATACGGGGGTATGTTGAATTAGTTGTGTACATGACTTTCCCCTACAGGCGGAAACCAGAGTGGGAGACGAGGGTAGTTATAAGGGGTCAAAATCGTGGTTTTTATATTTTTTTGTGACGCTCACGATCGAGTTAATGCATCAAAATTTGGGAATAAGTAGGTCATGACGTACCTAAGCAAAATATCCAGGAGTGGACAGCTGCGTATGAGACAAAGGGGTGGCGAGCAGGGGTGAATATAAAAATTGTAATTTATTCCCAAATTATTTGATCACGAACGTCACAAAAGACCCTTATAATTGTTATATTCACCCCTACCCACTACCCCTTGTCCCCCAAGCAGCATTCCGTCGTTTGAGATTTTGCTTAGTTACGTCATAATCAACTTATTCCCAAATTTTAGTGCACTATCTCGATCATGAGTTACCAAAAAAAAATTCCCAAAAAAAATTCTTATAATTGTTATATATTCACCCCTGCCCACTACCCCTTTGTCCCCAAGCTGCGTTCCGCCCCTGGAGATTTTGCTTAGTTACGTCACGATCTACTTATTCCCAAATATTGTTTCACTATTCGATCACGAGCGTCACAAAAAAATAATAAAAACCGCGACTTTGACCCCTTATAACTACCCTCATGCCCTATTCTACTTTCCGCCCTTTAGTTAAATCATGACCTAATTATTCCCAAATTTTGGTACATATTCCCAAATCATGAGCGTCACAAAAAAATAATAGAAACCGCGACTTTGACTCCTTATAACTACCCTCGTCCCACACTCTGGTTTCCGCCTATGGAGATTTTGCTTAGTTACATCATGATCTACGTATTCCCAAATTTTGGTGTACTCGAACACAAACGTCACAAAAAATCCCTTATAATTTTTATATTCACCCCTGCTTGCCACCTTTTTGTCCCCCACGCAGCTTTCCGCCCCTCCAGATTTTGCTTAGTTACGTCATGATCTACTTATTCCCAAATTTTGGTTTACTATCTCGATCATGAGCGTTACAAAAGAAAATAATTGAAACCGCGACTTTGACCCCTTACAACAACTACCCTCGTCCCCCACTCTGTACACAACTGATTCAACATATCCCCATATAGTTTTTTCATATTACTTATCACGAACAAAATCCGCTTCTATCTCTCCGACTAATATGTTTACATTTGGACTATCCTCAATATATATCTTTTCCATTGAGACAAATCTTTCCCAACGCCTTTATTAACACATGTCTTATATTTTTAAAAGCCTTTTGGTAAAAGACAAAGCAAGTAAAGACATCGCTTTTCCGGTCAGAGCATTTCTGTACCAATAACTGTGTATACAAAATATTATAATATTTTGAGAATACAAAAAGTTCCTCTCGTATTCTCAAATCATCTTCAAACCAAATTGAGTGTTTCCCGTTTTCTCTTCACATTTGTTGTAAATTCTCTTGGAAATTACTTTTAAGAACGCTTTGCATACGTGGCTTATTATTAAGCTGTTACAATGTTAAAGATCGAAAAAGACATGAATAAATTAGAGTATTAGAGATATGACATACTATTCGACAATATGATAAAAAGTAATAGACTAGGAGCCGGTATAGGTGAAATTTGCTAATCATTTAGACACGATAGGACCCTTTAACCTAAATATGGTAGACCTAAAAGAAAACGTATGAACACTGTGCCGTCACTTTTTAGTGGCAGATGCGTCGACAATGGCGCATAAAACTTTCCACTTATGGACGGGATAAATCAATTAAAAGGTAGGTAACCTCCCTCACTCCCCGAATTCATTTTTTTTTCATGTTTTTCTAGTGTGATTAAAAAATAAGACTCACCGTAATTTTAACCCACCACCCCCTTCCCCCACCATCAAAAGCTTCATGCAGACGCATTATACCTTTGCTCTGATTGGGTGTGCAAATGACTTGACAATAATTGTTCAATATGGAGGTTATGGATAAGCAAATGTTGTATAGGTATATTAGTTTTTATTGTTGTGAGGATACAGACAAAAGCAAGTTTATAATTGTTACTTACTTACTTTACTCCTCTTGATTCCATTTGGAACATAGGGCCTCTACAGTCCCCCTCCATTCATCTCTGTTTCTGGCCAGGGCTTTCACTTCTTTGCATGTTAACCCATTGTTTTCTAGCTCTCTGGTAATATTTCTTTTCCAGGATGTCATTGGTCTGCCTTGTTTCCTTTTTCCAGTTGGTTGGTAATCCAGGGCTTGTTTGGTTATATCATCTTCATTTTTCCTTAATGTTTGTCCAATAAACTTCCATTTGCGTCTATTTATCGTTTTGGCTATCGGCTCTTGATTAGTTTTTCTCCAAAGTTCCTTGTTACTTATCCGATTTGGCCAATATATTTGCAATATTCGTCTAAGGCATCTATTTACAAATGTTTGAACCTTTTGTATAATATTTTTCTCTATTTTCCAAGTTTCTGCTGCATATAGCAAAATAGAAGTTTATAATTGTAGTAATTTTTAAATAGTTTTTAAAAGCAAAAGGTACGTACTTAATTGTAAATGTTTCAGAAATGTAATAAAAAATTACATAGGTACTTACCTATCTGGAAAATGTATGTACCTATCTAGTAGGTAATGCTTTGATTTACATAATTTGATTACCAACAAAATTTCTACCACTCTTTATCTAATATACGTATTGTTTTCTTACTCTATGTTTTGTTGTATTTTAATATTTTAATTCCCTTTGTAAACACACACACATAAAAATCAAATTAATTTGATTAAATTTAGAACTGTCAAACAGTAAAACGTTCAGTTAGCCTATCTTCCCACATGACAAGTACGTGTAAGTGGTTAAGTCGGGTGACGGGTGTGTGTAAGTAGATTTCAAATCTAAGCACGCGGGTTCGAATCCTAATGCAAGTTTTTATTTTTTAATTTTTTTATACATTTTATGATTGTGAATATATTTGTCATATAATTTTTTTCAGAAAATGCGTATTTAGTTAAAACTTTTGCCATTAATTATTGTTCAGATATCATTTCTTTGTGGCATTTTTCAATGTGTTTGTGTGTGTTTTATTCTTTTATTTTTTTAATTAATGGTATTGTTTTAATAAAAATGTTTGGAAAGTAGTAAGTATTAAAGTTAGTTTAATATTTAAATAAAATTAAAATAAACTGCTTAAAGTACATATATTAATTTCGTTGGAATCATATAATAAAAGTATAACTTCTTACGTGCGTACAAAGTACACACACATTCTTTTTTTTTGTGGGATGCAATCAATTTTTACAACGTATGCTGCACCAATTTAATATAACCGCTAGAAAATTTAACATGTTAATTTACCCAAAAAAGTCTAAATGCATGGTTATAACAGCTAATCTAAGAAGGTGTAAATTAGAGCTGGAGGGTCAAATAATAGAACAAGTGACGGAGTTTAAATATCTAGGCATCACAGCTACGGAAAGCTCGAAACGGAAGTGGAAGATCAGGTGAATAAAGCAAACAGAGCCACAGGTTGCCTGAATGACACAATATGGAGAAATGAAAATTTCCGAAAATAAATGAAAGGCAGAATTTACAAAACAGTCATCAGACCAATAATAACGTACGCGGCAGAAACACGACCTGATACAGAGAGAAGAAAAATAATGCTAAAAACAGCAGATATGAAAACATTTCGAAAAGTCGATGGTAAGACAGAGATGCAAGGTGGACAACAATAATAACTGGGTGAAAAACAGAAGAGTAGAATGGAATGACCACATAAGCCGAATGGAGACACAGTGAAAAACAGACAGTGTCATTTCTACACAAAAAGGAAGAAGAAGATAAAGCCGCAATCAATTTTAAAATTTTAACAAATTCATAGGCATATCTGAAGCTTGAGGCGCAGGTGGAGTGTACATAATTTCAATCTTTTTTTTATTTTTTTTTTTGGAAAAAGCGTATAACTTTCTATTAAAGATAACTGGAGGTCAAATATTTCTTTTATATTTTATGTATTTTACAGGACTAATATTTATTCTTTGTGTATTTTGTGATCAAACTTTATGTTTTTAATTCTTTTCATATTTTTCCGTAAGGTTCAGTACGTTCAAAAATCCAAAAAAAACTGTTTTTTGGGGATCTTTAACGTGTTTCTCCCATTTTTAAATAGACTCAGTTACTTTAATTTACATTTCGTTTGTCCGGAATAAAAATTACGTAACTGCGAAAAGCCAAATTTCTCAGGATAGCAAAAAACGTTTTTTTAAATATTAACCCTCCGTTAGTCGCTAGGATAAACGGAGCATCAAGAGTCGCTACGGTGTCAGAGACCGACAATTTAAAAAAAATAGTTATTTCTATAAAATTCGTACAAATATTTTATATTGTGTATAGGAATGACTGAAAAATATTTTTGAAAATGTTTTATTGAAAAACAACAGATATAAAATGAAAAACCGCTTTCATTTTCACTTCCCTCATCGTCAAAATAATTTTCATCGTCGCTAGGAACCATTTCCCATAATTCCATTCCAACGTTTTTGTTCGGCTTCAAAGGACATCTATAAATAAGACTTGACCAAAACTTACCGATAAAATGCAATAATAAGATGCTAAATCTTTACCTGAACTGCAAGTTATGGCAATAAAGTAATAACCACACCGCTAGTCGCTACGGAGTCTTGCACCGAAAATTACTATAAAACTCGCACAACTGTACCCAAGTAGGTAAGAATGTACACTAACACTAGGTTAGTTGATAGGAAGAGGTACAGAAAGTGGCGATAGAAAAAAACAGTTATTTTGTAAATCCCGAATGAATAATTCTGTCGTCGGTGTGCGACACCGATAGCGACTAACGGAGGGTTAAAAAAAGGGATTAAAATCAGGGGTGATCTTTTATGAGCATCGGTATGGCGTTTATTGTTACAATAGTGGCTTTTATTTTTATCCCTTATGGTTCGAATTTCATTATCTTAATTTAGTTCCCCCATTTCAACCCTTTTTACAGTTGCGTCATTCTTCATCTAAACATTTTTAAATGATTAAAACAATGATTAAATAAAGATTAACCGTCCAGAACATCGGTTATGGCGTTTATTCTTACAATTATGGCTTTAAGTTTCATCCCCATTGATTCGAATTTCATTATCTCAATTTAATCCCCCCCCATTTTCAACCCTATCTACAGTTGCGTCATTCTTGATCTGAAAATTTTTTTGTACAAAAAACTATTTTTAAATATTTATTACGCCGTTTATTCTTACAGCGATGGCTCTTATCTTCATCCCTATTGGTCCTAATTTTATTATATTAATTTAGTCCCCCCATTTTCAACCCTATTGACAGTTGCGTCATTCTTCATCTGAAACAAGGTCTATGTAAAATTGTGCATATTTTAATAACGTCGCAACTACACTGTACTGGCTCAGCACATAGTTACAGTTCTGTCGCTTTTATATCATCTGTATACAGTATTTTAGGTTAATTACGCAATAAACAGGAATTGACAAAATTTGCAGTTACGTCATTCTTATTCCAGACCGGCGATACAACCTATAAAAAACACATTGATCTGATCTATTTCTATGATCTATTTTGAAATCTATAAACTAGGAAAAATCCCCAAAACCCCAAAAAACTGTACACAAAACAAAAAAAAAAATAGACCTTTAGCCACCTCCAAAAAAAAAGTTATACGCTTTTTTCCAAAAATAAAATAAAAAAAATTTTGAGGTTATGTACTCAACATACGGATCTATAAAAAATGGACATGTTTTGTAAAAGCCTTAACTATGCCTATGAATTTTTTGAAATTTTAAAATTGATTGCATTCCACCTAAAAAAAAATAAAAACGAAAAATGAAGTTTTTGATGGCGGGGTAAGGGAGAAGGAGGTGGTGGGTTAAAATAACGCTGACTCTTATTTTTTAATCACATAATAGCCCAGTCGGGATACCATTTGACCTTGCATTAGGAGCTGCCCCAAATTTCATTTTTCTAATCTTTAGGGGAGGTCAAAATAGTAGTATAAATTTAAAATCTCGACTGAATTTGACCGTTGCGTTAGCTTGATTTTAAACGAGAACCGTTTTTGCTCAATATCTCCGCCATTTTCAACTCTTTGACAAAAAATGTACAAACTGAAATTGTTGAAAATGCGATTTTATATAATTTCGTTTATTGGAATTTTTTTCGTGCGGTCCATATTTTCCGAGTTATGGGGAAAAACAGTGACAGTTAAAGCATAATTATTGATTTATTGAATTAACTCGTTTATTATGACTTTTACAACAAATTGTAACCTATACAAAAACGAAGAGAATTAAATTTTGTACAATTTTGATTTCTTTCATTTTTTTGATAAAATCAATATTTAAGGTAGTACATATCAGGTAAAGACGCGAGCGTAAGACCCGATTGATTTTAAAGCAATTGTTTTTGTTCAATATCTTCCCCATTTTCAACTTTTCGACAAAAAGTGTAAGGACTGAAATTGTTGCAATTACGCTTTACTACAATTTTTCGAGAGAACCAGTGGCGGGACTAAGAGGGGGAATGGGAAAATTCACCCCAACGGGTTCCAAAATTTAAAAAAAATTGTTGAAATATTAAAATATGTTAGCTGACATGAAACTTAATTATCGACAGATAAATTCAACCAATAAAGCCGGTTAGTTAATAAAATTAAGTGAACTTAATGCATATAAGTTATTATTTATGTCTTTTATGTACTTAGTTTGGTTGGTGTTTCATTGGATGTTTCAAAAATTGTATAAAGTATAATTCTCTTTAAACTAAAAAGGGGTAGTTCCCTGGATTGGCTGTATACCTTATAGTTAAACAAACTGGAACATGAAGTAAAAACCACTTCTATCTAAAAGGTAGATTTACTAAAAATTTTAGAATCCCAATGGATTCAATAAAATGAGTTCATCAGAACGTTTTCAAACTTATCGGTCCATCATCAGTGAATTTGAATACTTGCAAAATAGCCCCAGAACCAAACAATGGTTGTGATTATAAATAAATCTACATTATGTTGAAATAAATTTAAAATGGCTAAACGCCGATGTTCAGGGATTAAACCTCTGGGAACATGGTGAAACTCTACCCGAGGACCTAATCAACCATCTTCGGTCAACGATGACTACTCGTTGACCGAAGTACTACTTAGTAGTCATCGTTGACCGAAGATGGTTGATTAGGTCCTCGGGTAGAGTTTCACCATGTTCCCAGAGGTTTAATCCCTGAACATCGGCGTTTAGCCATTTTAAATTTATTTCAACATAATGTAGATTTATTTATAATCACAACCATTGTTTGGTTCTGGGGCTATTTTGCAAGTATTCAAATTCACTGATAATGGACCGATAGGTTTGAAAACGTTCTGATGAACTCATTTTATTGAATCCATTGGGATTCTAAAATTTTTAGTAAATATACCTTTTACATAGAAGTGGTTTTTACTTCATGTTCCAGTTTGTATAATTCTCTTTATTTTTTTTATGTACAATTAACTTGTAACGTTAATAATAAATGAGACAATTCAATAATTATGCTTCTCCTCCGCTTCCACTATTTTCCTTCTTAACTCGGAGAATGTTGATCACATAAAAAAATTGTGGAAAAAAATTGTAGGAAATTGCGTTTCCAACAATTTTAGTTCCTACCGTTTTTGTCGAAAAGTTAAAAATGGCGGAGATATTAAGCAAAAACGGTTTCCTTTAAAATCAATATGGCGGCTAATGCAACCGCGGAATTCAGTCGTGATTTTCAATTTACCCTACTATTGATCTCTCCTAAAGGATAGAATTATAAAATTTAAGGCAACTCGGAAAAAAGATTCAATTCAGTAATTATGCTCCCCCACCACTTTTTACTATTTTCCCACTTAACTCGGAAAATATCAACCGCATGAAAAAAATTGTTAAAAAGAAATTGTAGGAAATCATATTTGGAACAATTTAAGTTGAAAATGGCGTAGATATTGAACAAAAACAATTGCTACAAAATCAATCAGGTCTTACGCTCTCGCCATTATCGCATACATACTACCTTAAATATTAACTTTAGCAAAAAAATGAAAGAAACTAAAATTGTGTAGAATTCAATTATTTCTGTTTTTGTATAGGGACATTTTTGTCGTAAAACTAACAATAAACGAGATAATTCAATAATTATGCTATATTTTTATATAACTGTCAATATTTTTCGCTATAACTCGGAAAATATCGATGGCACGAAAAAATTGTAAAAATAGAAATGATAGAAAATTACATTTTCAACAATTTTAGTTGTTATACTTTTTGTCGAAAAGTTGAAAATGGCGGAGATATTGAGCAAAAACTGTTCTCGGGTTAAATCAAGATGGCGGCTAACGCAATGGCGGATTCAGTCGAGATTTTAAATTTACACTACTATTGACCCCCCCCCTAAAGATTAAAAAAATAAAATTTGGGGCAGCTCCTAATGCAAGGTTAGGTCTGCTGTTCGTCTAACCCGACTGGACTATAAAGACCTTAAAAAAATTAAAAAAAAAATGGAAAATTCTGGGAGTGAGGGATGGTACCTTATAATTTATTTATCCCGTCCATAAGTGGAAACTTTGATGCGCCACTGTCGACGCATGTGCCACTAAAAAGTAACGGCACATTGTTAATACGTTTTCTTTTAAATTCCACTATCTTATATCTTATCGTGTCTAAAATGTTTAGCAAATTTCACCTATACCGGCCTCGTAGTCTATAAAAAATAAGCAGATACTATTTTGTCATGAAAACAAGAAACGAAGAGAAAGAAACATGAAGACAGGTGATATGAAGCGACGATATTAAGCAACATGCTGGAACCAGATCGATAACCACAACACCCTATAGAGGCCAATGAGGTGACATATGGATACCTTTGTAGAGAATATTGAATACAATAATTCCCGATGAAGGTCTGAAAAAAAAATGAGAGGTAAATCAGGTAGTACTGTCGTGCAAATAAAAAATAAAAATGGTGAAATACTTACCCAACCACAAGATATAGTTAACAGATGGAGTGAATATTTCAAAGAGTTACTGGAAGCAGATGAAACAGATGATGAAGAAGAACAAGAAGAAGAGATCATATATAGGACGGCGAGAAGCGAGAGTAATGAAATAACATTGGAAGAATTAACCGAAGCCATCGCAAAAATGAAAAATGGTAAAACGGAAGGAATAGATAATATCAAGGCAGAATGGTTGAAATAATATGGGAGAATCTGCATTACACTACTTACACAAATTACTGATAGCAATTTGGAAACAGAAACGCATTCCAGAAGATTGGGCAACAGCAGTAATGGCTCCTTTATTTAAGAAAGGAGATAAAAAGGAATGTTCAAATTATCGCGGTATTTCCATGCTAAGTGTCCTGGCTAAGGTTTATGAACGAATACTGGAGATGAGACTGAGAAAGAAAGTGGAACATCAACTACAGGATGCACAAAGTGGTTTCCGACCGGGGCACAGTGTCCAAGATCATATCTTTACTATAAGACAAACAGAAAAATTTCTTAATTTTGACAAAGATATATACATGTGTTTCATAGACATGGAAAAAGCCTTTGACAGGGTACCCAGACATCACATTTGGAAAGCACTTGAACAGTTCGATGTTGGAGTAGAACTAATTGATGCAGTAAAATCTATGTACTGGAAGAGTTGGAACATTGTCCGAGCATTAAACTGTGAATCAAACAAATTTGCTACTACACAAGGAGTAAGACAAGGTGGAGTTTTGAGCCCACTGCTATTCATTATATATATGAATGAAGTAATAGAAAAATGCAGTAGAGAGTCCCGAAAATTAGATTTAGGTTACCATCGATTAAAAAGTATAACTATAAGTGAATGTGTATTTGCCGATGACATTGCATTAATAGCAAGTTCAGAGAAATCTTTGCAAAACAACCTAAAGGACATCGCACACATTTTATGGAAAATATAATGTCACTCAAATTCAATAAAATTTATACGAATAGATTCGTTTTAAATTAACGGTCAAATCTTATCATTGCGCCAACTCCATATTTTCAATAATAAGAGCAGAAATTGATATAAATAAATCTGAAAACAAATGGATACGTACATAAGTTAGAGAGAGAAAAAATATTTTATAATACCCAAATTGTCGGTACTCCATAAATCAGCGGATTAGTTTCACTAATCCGCTTAGGCCCAGCGGGGTTTAAGCTCTTTTGAATAGCACCCAGAGCAATAGTGATTGTAACTGACAGTTTTACTGACTCCAAAAATGTGATTTCGATAAACTTTAATTGCAATTTGCGCCGTAATTAATCATAATTAAGAGTTGGCGCAATGATAAGATTTGACCGTTAATTTAAAACGAATCTATTCGTATAAATTTTATTGAATTTGAGTGACATTATATTTTCCATAAGATGTGTGCGATGTCCTTTATGGACGAGAGAACTTGCAGACAAAGGAGACTAACAGAGAATTGCTAAAACATCACGACTATATCACTCCCTGAATTCAGGTTTCATTAGCAAAAGAGAAATTAGCAAGAAGACAAAAGTGTCAGTATATAAGACAATATACCTCCCTATTTTGTTATATGGAAGTGAAACATGGACACTAACTGAATGGGAGAAGAGCAAGATACAATCTTCTGAAATGAAGTATTTAAGAAGAGTAGAATGAGTTACGGTAATGGACAAAGTAAAAAATGAAACGATAAGAAACAACCTAGATGTTGAGAGTGCCAACAAAGCAATAGAAAAATCGTAACTAAGATGGTTCGGCCATTTAAATAGGTTAGATCCACATAGGCAAGTCAAGGTAGTTTGGGAAGCAAAGGGAATTGGTACAAGGTGAAGAGGAAGACCGTGTCAACAATGGAACGATGCTGTGGGAAAATCATTAAAAAGCAGAAACCTCACATGGGAGGAAGCCAAGAGAAAGATATCCAACAGAAAACTTTGGAGACAGATGATTAGGCAGTAAAAGCAGATTTCTCGACACCTCACGGTAGAAGAGAACCGGATTATATATAGTAATTCCCGACAGATAGAAATAAAAGCAAGATTGTAGAAAGCACTACAAAATATAATACAATAAAACAAAAACAGATGAAGTTAGAGCAGATCAGTGGCGTCCGATAGATCAGAGGGCCCTGGTTCCAGTTGGGATGCGGGGCCACCAGCCCAATAAAAACATATATTGTATATTAAAAGTTTTTAATAAACATTAAATATAAATCATCATACTATCATAAAATATAAATATCATATATTCATAAAAACTCAAGCTAATTTATAGTCCATTTACTGAAGGGTTTTGCTGTAAATTTTAAAGAACCGCTCGCTAGGATTAGGATGAAATTTGGCACACATAGCTAACATGTCCAACAAAAAAAAATGCACCTCTTGTGCCGATGTGTGCTTTTGCCCAAGGGGTGAGTTTCACCCCATTTCGGGGTAGAAATACATACGTTCTAGATAAGTCCGGAATTGGATAAACTGACTCATTCTAAGCAACTTTAGATCTATAGAGTTTTTTCACTAAGTCAATACTTTTCGAGTCATTTGTGAGTGAATATGTTCTTTTTTCAACAAAACAAAGAACACGTTTTGTTACGGTGTTTTGCAAATAATTCAAAAATTAACTATTTTATCGAAAAAATATTCTTAGTAAAAATATAGCTTATAAAAAGTGAAAAAAAAAATGGTATATATAAGAAGTCGGTAGATCCAGGAGAAGCAGAGTTGTATTGTAATGAAAAGTAGGGAAAATTTTTCGGGAAAAATTCATCTCAACTTTCTTAAAATTTTTAAAAAAGCTTTATTTTTGTTTTTTTTAGTTTCTAGCATCAATACGTAACGCTCAAAATAAAGTTGGTCCTTTTTTGTGGTAAAATAATCGTAAAGATCACCCCTAATTAGCATCCGAAATGAAATTAATCGTTACCGCTTCACAAGTTACTTGACCTATGTATTGTTTATATGATCTGTAAGTTCTATCGGTTTAAAGTGCTCAATTATGAAAAAAAATTGGTTTTAAATTAATCTTTTTTTTTTCATTTTGAGAATTTTTTTATTTAAATAACTTAAAAATTCCTTAGTCTCAGCATCCGTATGGCTTGCAAATTGTAGAAGCCTCGGAGGTGTAACCAGAGAAGGTTCCCATTGTTTTCATTCTGGTGGGATATGTTATATGCCATTAGAGTGAAAACTTAGTCTTTTGCTAGCAGTTGCCGCTAGGGCATCTATGCCATTTCGTTCGTTGCAATTCGGGACTGCACGCTGGGGTTTGTTTTGGTTGGATCAGGGAGAGCAGCATATGTGCCTCCTGATGAGAGACTAATAAGTTTCGAAACCGGTAGAGGTGCTTGCAGCACTCTCTGATTGGACTGGAATATGGTTCGGCTGTATTTTCGTTTTGCAACGAAATTGAAAATGGTTATTCATTTTTAACTTAAAAATTATTGGCAATACCAAAGGTTTTACTATTGTAAATATTTTGGACTTTTTGTTTTTCTGAAGACAAAAATTGGTTGCATAGTGATTGTGGATAGTGGTTGCATAGATTAGTGACTGGTTTAAGCACATTAATCTACAGCCTTTTCAAAAATAAGCACTTTAAACCAACGAATATTGCATATCTTTATTGGATATTACATCTAGGATTATTTTTATTACCCACCGTATAAAACTTTCGTTGATCAGTTTCCAAATTCCTGCAATTTTGTAGTTTCACCTACAACTTATTCATGGATCATACTAATATAAAAAAAATACAAGTGTTCGAGTTAGCACGTATAGGCAGGCACCAGCGGTTAGTCTTTGAACAAGTGTTGAAACAAGGGCCTCAGTAAGCAGGTAAAACGAGTAAGCAACCTTACAAAAGCGTTCCCTGTGATTCTTAATATTTTTTTTCACATTTTTTGATGAATAGGTATTCTTCGTTTTAAAATCCTCATCAAATTAGAAACAAAAGAAGCAAAAAGCGCGTTAGAGCCCTGGTTCCGCGAAACCCGCAGACCCATGCTCAGTACGCCACTGTAGCAGATTATTCTCTATTTAATCAATATTCACGAAAATAAATGACTAAAAGCCGCAAAAATTAAGAGTTTTTTGTTTACAACTGAAAATGAATATAATAATAAAAGTAACAATATTATGTCTGTTTTAGAAGGAAACTAGTTACCTTAAACCAAGCAGGAGCGAAATCAAAATCACCTTCATCTCGAAAAATATTCTACACTTTTAACCGCTGCACAAAAAGTTTTTATAAACACTTAAATTAATTTATCTGGATAACAAAAATTTAAATTCAGTAAGTTGGCCTCCATTTAAAAGTAGATTTATTATAGTTTATTGATTATAAAATGTAATTTTTTAAGATTAATTTACCCGTGAGCAAATAATAGATAAGCATCTACTTTGAGATACTTCGAGGAAAAATTATTTTTGTGTTTTATTTAGAGTGCATTGTATAATGCTCTGGTGTGTGCCGACTTTAATCTTTCAAATGAAACAACAGTACATTTATTAATCTTTATCGATCGATCTATATCAAAAAACAATATTTTTGGAATGGAATTTATATCCATTTTAATAAGAAATTGCTTCTGCTCGTCTTTTTTCTCGGGATACTTTAAATTATTAAATTTTTTACGGATTTTTCGTAAGATTTCTTTACTTGTATTTTTGGCTATCAACCTGGAACTAACCGTTCTTAACCTGGAACCTGGAACCTGGAACTAACGCTGATACCGAACATCTGGTAAAATGTTCTATAACATAGAGCCAAATAACATATTAATCTCCATATACCCCGTGTGGGATGCGGGCCACTAAGTAGAATACACCCACAGGATCTCCTCCTTGTCGTAAGAAGCGACTGCAGGAGCAACTGACCGTTGTCCTTACTTAAAATTCCATCTCGTCCTTTACCTACCTATTTACCTAAAACCTATCTCAACCACACCCCGAGTGTTGGATGAGTCCTTTTGACCGTGTTTGAGTGGATGGGGTCCATTTTGCGCGGGGGGTGTGTGGCATATACATGTCGCGCACCCTACACACAAACTGCGTAACTTGCGCCTCTCCCCATTCACACTTCACACACTTCTAAATTCCTCAAACTTTTACCGGAAGGTCGATAAACGTTCCTGACGGAGGGCAGCAGCGACCGTCAGTACCAAGTTAAGGCGTATAGGAAATTATCCTGAACCGGCTTATCATTGGATTTTCACAAGCGGAGCTGTACCAGCAGAAAGGTTGTGATACTGCGATGCAATAGGGCAGGGGAAACCATTGCATAATCATTCCCAAGAAAGTTATGCGTGATGTCGTCGAATGAAATGCCTCGGATGTTGTCACGCAGCCCGGTTGACGACCGGCGCTACTTTGAGTCCGGGTCAAGTAGTGCAAAGTTGGCCACCGGCCACGCAAATGTTAATGACCAGGCATCGTGTGTAAATTCAGCTACTGGTCTGCAAAAAGAAAAACTGAAACTCAGACAGATATTGAAGGTCGGTACATGGAACGTACAAGGGCTAAAGACGATCACAGGTAAGCTAGCAATTATTGAAAACGAGCTAGCAAGATACAATATAGAAATCTCTGGACTAGCTGAAACTAATTGGTTAGGAGAGGGCCATTTCAGAACACATAATGGCAATTATATTTACTTCTCTGGTGCTGAGACCCAGAGAACTATACAGGTGTTGCCATTCTGATCTCACCAAGATTACAAAGGGCTGTCGTCGAATTTAAAGCTGTGAGCGAGAGGATAGTTCTCCTTAAACTGGAAGGCGCTTAAAAAAAATAAAAGGAAATATGGCGCTTTATAAGAGGTCAAAGAATGGAGGTAAAGGAACTAATAGAACCAAAACACATAGAAAAGGATACATGGATTGACTATCTAAAAAAGCTTTATGCAGAGGAAGAACAAATAATGCTAGAACCGGAAACACCAGAAATTACCACAGATGAAGATGTTAATATAAGTGCACAGGAAGTACGAGAAACACTCGAAAAGCTGAAGAACAGAAAAGCTGCAGGTAAGGATGGAATACCAAACGAACTACTGAAATATTGTGGAGCAGCAATGACAGAACAATTAACAACATTAATTAACAAAATCATAAAACACGGTAAAATACCGGAAGAATGGAGAACGAGCGAACTAATCCTACTATTCAAAAAAGGAGATAAAAAGCAGCCAGAGAACTACAGAGGTATCAACTTGTTAAATACTACCCTAAAACTTACAACTAAAATCTTACAAGACGTAATGAATCAGAGGATAAGTTTAGCCGATGAACAACAGAGTTTTCGTACTGGAAGATCGTGTACAGATGCAATATTCGTCATAAAGCAAATTACTGAGAAATCACTAGAGTATAATAGACCAGCATTTCTATGTCTGATTGACTTAAAGAAAGCATTTGACAGAGTAAGACTCAGGGATGTAATCCACCTTCTGTATAATAGAGAAATCCCTCTAGATATCATAAAAACTATTGAGAACATCTACCAAAATAACAAGATGGAAGTCAGAATAGATGGACAACTTACCGAACCTGTAGATATAGGCAGCGGAATAAGACAGGGAGACTCATTGAGCCCTCTGCTTTTCAATTTAATCATGGATGAAATCATCAAAAACGTCAACAAAGGAAGAGGATATAGAATGGGAAACAAAGAAGTAAAGATACTCTGCTACGCAGACGACGCAATATTGATAGCCCAAGATGAAGATAGTCTGCAAAGATTAGTCCACAGATTTAACATAAGAGCAAAAGAATTCAATATGACAATTGAAGCTATTAATGCAAGAAGGTGTTAACCAGCAAATTTCATAATGTGAGATAATTAAGATCAAAGTTTATTGACTAGAACTTTTTTGCTAATAATTCAATTCGCATTTTACAAAAACAAGTGTTAAATAAATGAACCCACAATTTTTTGAGGATACACATAGTCCTATAAATCAATAAGACTAACAGAGTTTTTATACAAATTACGAAAAAAATGTAAGTTAACACTTTTTTGTACAAACATATTTTTACATTTGAGAATCAAATAACACATAAAAAGGAGTTCAAAAAAGTTTATTGTTAAAAAAAACTACAAAATTTGTGTAACTTATAGTTAATAAAAAACAGTTAATTATCGTCTTCTTTTCTGAGGCCATGGTAAAAAGCCCGGAAGTTTTCTGGAATGTATGGCATTTGCTGTTGAATATTTTCATATTTTTTAGATGCTATTGGCCTACTTTTATCCACTGGCAATAATATTTCACCTGTACTTGAAGTTGACTGGCGTGTTGCAGTTCCTTTACTTTTTATAATGGAAAATTCTTTCCAATTTTCATCATCATTTAGAGAATATCTGTATTTTGTTTTACCAAATTCCGTAATTTTTATCCACTTTACATCTTTAAATGATATTTTTTCACCATTGTCAACTTTTTTTTTATTTATTAGTTGCAATTTATTAGGTAATTGCTTAACATCCACAAACTTGTCTTCCATTCTAATAATATGAAAAGGAGTTTTCTTCCTGGACTGTACCATGGTGTTTACGTACTCATCCACTGTGTAAATATTCTGATGCTTTCTTACTTCTTTTTCGACAGCCGCAAAATCCCGGTCGGAATCCATAAATGTATGGCCCACTTCAGGGAATTTATGTTCTATGGTATTAAAAACACCTTGTTTTATCAAGTAATGCCAAAAACATATAATAAACCAGTTTTTGTTTTGACCACCTGCTGAGTCACTCCAGGCTACAAGATGTTTTTGCTGTGGTTTCAGAGTGGTTAAGAATGCTAGCAGGCAACTTCCAACTTCCTCAGGTCCACGACCTCCCTTGTCTTCTGTCCAAAGATGAAAATACCCCCTGCCATTTGGCTGGTTTTTGTTAATAACGTGCACGCCTAAGTTATAGAGCCATACCTGTCTTAAATAAAAAGCAATGCTAGTGGAAATTTTAGGTAATGGCAGAGTTTTTTGCATGTCAAAAGTAATGTATATAACACTATTATCAGTTTTAGACAACTCCCTATCTTTTTTTTTGTTCTTCAAAGACTTTCTTAAATTTCTCCGAATGTTCATCTGTTGCTTTACCAGAGTCGCAGACTTTACAAGTATCCGATCGGGGAGTACCAAATCCTAAGTTAAAATCTTCAACAAATATTTTCCTGTACATTGCTTTTGACACAACATTCTCCAGTTTCCTCTTGACACAGTACGCTTCATATAACTCGAACATCTTATTTATTGATAAGGTGGGTGACAAATACAGCCGAGAAGGGTTCTTATTACGAGAATAGTGGGACATTTCTGCTGGGAAAAACTTAATATGTTCATGAACAATCATTTTGGTATCTGCAGGTATTGCTTTTGGCCGATTATGATGACGGCCTCTTTCGTCCTTTTTGGGAGTTGATTTACCAGCTGTTATTTGATTTCGAATTAAATCAAATTTTTTTCGACCAATGTCAAGCATAGATAAAACTGCGTCTTTGCAAACCTTCCGAGATTCTCCATTTATTTTAAAAAAATATTCATAAGAATTTGTACGAACAGCATGTAAAGTGGGCCTCTTTACTCCAATAGGTTTCATCAAACTAAACAAGTACAGATTTTTCTCGTCATTTTGTAATAAATAGTAGTGGTTAAATAGTAAGCTTCTATCTTCATCCGTAAAACGTGAATCACATTTTAGTCGACATTTTTCTTTACACAACAGCTTACCGACACTTGACTTTTTAGCTGGCTGCACCTGACCTTTATAGTTTATATATGATTTTCCAGCAGCCTTGTTGTTCTTTTTTTCATTTCTTTTCCAATTTTCTGGTTTTGCTTTAACTTTTCTAGATTTTTTTATTTTGCGAATTGGATCTAAAAATTTGGTTTAAATACTTAATATTTACCCTATGTATTACGTAAAAAAATTTACCTTGTATATGAGCATTATTTTCCTCTTCAGAAGAAACTACTTCCTGTTCCATATCTGCGTTCTGTCTATATTGAGTAGAAGGGATAATTTCTTGCATATCTAAAAATTGTTGCTTTAAATAGAACACAATCAAGTTAAAAACTTTATATGTAGAAATTACCATCATCATTCTCTATTTGCTGAATTAGAAGACCTTTATCTGTGTTTTCACTTTCCTCGGGTGTGTGGGCCTCGAGGGTCTGAACAGGCATACTATTAATATTACCAGGACTGCCAATATCTAAAAAAATTGAATAATGAGCAGAATATCTATTGAGAATCAACATACCCAATTTTATACAATCAACATACCCAAAAAATATTTTGCTTTCTTTACTTTTGAAACTGTCACTTCCTCAGACGAACTAGATTCTGAAAAGAACAAGACAAAAACTTAATATGCGCCACCTATACTATGATATGCATAAAACATGTTTTTATGCTCGTACAAAGCAAAATAAGTCTTTATCATCGAATTCAAAGTTACAAAAAGATTAAGCACCTATAAATTTAAAAACTTACCATGATCTGTTTCAGGAATATATTCCGAACTAGAATCTTGAAACAGTTCCTCTTCTTGATATTCCTGTGCAAGCCCTAAGATACGCATAGTTCTGCTGTTTTGATTCATCTTCTAATTAATATTTCGCATAAAGTTAGGTTAGAATCCTTCAATTTAGCCAAAACTGATAATTCCTATGATTTGTGTCAGTTTTATTAATAAACTGGCTATATCTAAATTGTTTTTGCAATACTTTTACTAAATAGTTATGTTAAACCTTCTCACAACAAAATAATTGCACCAAAAACAAACACAACGGCATGCAATAACACCTGATAAACAACTAATGCTTGATTTACCGCGCAAAAATAGGCAGATTTTCTTCTGCGTATTCTGCAAAAAGGTGTTAACTGCTCTGTTAACACCTTCTTGTAGAAACGTCGAGAGTTAACACCTTTATGCACTTCAGGTTCTTTGATAATGGGATATTAACTACTTTTTTATATGCATTTTTAGGGCTATTAATGCCATCTTTTGACAAAAGGCTTTACTACTTAATAGAAATGGATGTTAACACCTCTTTGCATTTGATAAGATCAAATTTACAAAAATGTAAGTTAACACCTTTTTGCATTAATAGCTTCAATTTCATCTCAAAAAACTAAAACTTTAGTAATCAGTAAAGAACCAATCAGATGCAAAATAGAAATTGATGGTATCAGTATTGAACAAGTAATGGAAGTAAAATACCTTGGAATTACATTGTCAAGTTACGGAGACCTAGACAAAGAAGTGAGAAATCAAGTACAAAAAGCAAATAGATTGGCAGGATGCCTTAATAACACTATATGGCGAAACCGACATATTAACACTGAGATGAAGTCAAGAATTTATAAAGCCAGTGTAAGACCAATAATGACATATGCATCAGAAACAAGACCCGATACAGCCACAACACAAAGACTACTGGAAACGGCAGATATGAGAGTACTGAGAAGAATTACAGGAAATACACTGAGAGATCGAAAGAGGAACGAAGATATTAGAAGACAATGTAACGTACAGTGTATAAACGAATGGACACTAAATAGAAAAAAAGAATGGAACAACCATATAACCAGAATGGGGGAGACACGTGTGGTCAAAATAGCACGAGATAAATCACCAATCGGCAGAAGAAGTATCGGCCGACCGCGCAAAAGATGGAGCGACAACCTTCCATAGAGGTATCAATCCGCCAATGAACAAGCAGAATTGCTTATAAAGAGGAAGAAGAAGAAGAAGAAACTGGAAGGCAAACCACATAAACTTAATATGATACAAGTTTATGCGCCAACCAGCACATCAGATGACATAAAGATCGAGGAGTTCTACGAAAAACTGGAAATGACAATCGCCAACATACCAAATAAAGAGCTTACTTTAATATGTGGCGACTTCAATGCAAAAGTTAGCAACACTATACAGAATGACGACATAAAGAATTTAAAGAATGTACTGGGGATGTTCGGTATAGGCAGAGAAACGAAAGAGGTGACCGTTTAATCGAGTTTGCTATCACAAACAATTATTCTATCATGAATACTCGATTTAAACACCATGTACGTCGACTTTATACTTGGAAAAGTCCTGGAAATAGGTCTAGACATCAAATAGATTACATCCTTACCAGTATTCGCTGGAGATCGTCAATTCAAACAGTCAGATCATATCCAGGGGCGATATGCGGATCCGATCATACTCTACTCGTAGCTAAAGTAAAGCTTAAACCCAAAGGGCCCAACAAACGAAAAGAGACAAATAGGATAGAACTCAGAAGGAAGGACGACCTTCTCCAGGAAGTACAGAAAATAATGCCCTCTATTCGTAACGGAACATCACAAGAAATATGGGAAACTTTTAAATATTGTGTAACAACACCAATTGATCATCCAAAGATAAATAATCCTGTGAAACGGAAACACTGGATAACAGATGAAACCTTTCAAATCATTGAGAATAGAACAAATCTTTGTCAAAATGGCGTGCATCGTGAAAGGGAAAAAGCTAGTTTAAGAAACCTCAATAGAGAAATTAAACGAAGATGCAAGACAGACAAAAACCAGTACTACCAGGGTATATTCAAAAAAATTGAGAGACGTGACCAGAATAATCAGCCGAGAGAACTATTTAGAAAAATACGCTACTTAACAAGAGACTTTAAAGCCAGAACTTGGGCCATTGAAGACAACACTGGAACTCTGAGAACAAACAGAGAAGATATAGCAGAGACATGGAGATCGTATTGCAGGGACTTATATAAAGATGCTTAACGCCAAGAACCTGTTAACCAAATCTCTGACGAGGTGGAAGAAGAACCTGATATACTTGAAAATGAAGTAAGACTCGCGATCAGTGAGCTCAAATATAATAAAGCACCAGGTCCAGATATGATAACAGCAGAAACGCTCAAAACCACAGAAGAAACTGGCGTAAAACTACTTCATCTACTCTGTAACCAAATATGGCATTCAAGACAATGGCCTGAAGACTGGACAAAATCTACAATAACCACAATTCATAAAAAAGGCAGCTTCCATAAATGCGACAATTATAGAACTATTTCTCTTATAGCACATGCCAGTAAAGTAATGCAACATATAATCAACGAGAGACTAAAAACATTCCTTCAAAGAGAAATTCCACAACAGCAAACTGGATTTACCAAAGGTAGGGGTACTAGAGAACACCTGTTAAATATAAGACAGATAATCGAAAAATCTAGGGAATTCAATAATCCACTGTACATATGCTTTATAGATTATCGTAAGGCGTTCGACAGGGTCAAGTGGAGACACTTATGGCAAATACTAAAAGAAGTGGGCGTACCCCAACACCTTATTTCGCTTATAACTGAACTATACGAACACACTACTGGATCAGTTAAAGTGCTTGACAAACTTTCAAACGAATTTCATCCAGAACAAGGTGTCAGACAGGGATGTATACTATCGCCACAATTATTCAATATATATGGAGAGCATATTATGAGAAGAGCACTTGAAGGATGAGAAAAAGGCATCTCAATAAATGGTCATAAAATAAACAACCTACGTTTCGCAGATGACATAGCCCTTCTTGCAAATAGTCAAGCAGAGCTGATTGATCTTATACGACTGGTTGAAAACGAAAGTCAAATATTTGGTCTGCAATTAAACATATCAAAGGCAAATATCATGATAGTGGATAGACTACATAACAATCATCCACATATAACCACAATTGATCGGTTTGAGCTTGTGAACTCATACTTATATCTGGGATCATTAATCACAAACACAGGGTGACTACAGGAGTAAATAAAACCTAGATGTGATCTAGCAAAAGTCGCCACAGCAAAAATGACCACAATATGGAAGGACTGTCAAATTTCAAGAGCGTTAAAGATGAGGTTGATCAACTGCTTAATATTCCCAATACTGATTTACGGATGTGAATCTTTGACCCTGAGAAATTCGGAAAGAAGAAAGATAGACGCCACTGAAATGTTCTGTTGGAGAGGAATGCTACGAATTACTTGGACCGACCATAGAACAAATAATTCGATTTTAAGAGAGCTAAAAGTTAGCCAACGGCTCTCCAGTAAAGTCCATCTCCAACAATTAAAATAATTTGGACATGTTATGAGAGCCAACACAGAAAACATGGAAAGACTCATTATACAAGGAAAGGTGGAAGGCCGAAGATCACGAGGAAGATCCCCAACAAGATGGATCGATCAAATTACAGGGATATGCAAAAGACCTATGCATGAATTAAAAGAAATGACCAGAGACAGAGATCTTTGGAGACGGACAATACACGACACCACGTCGACCACTACACTCCCTCCGGGGGGTCAGGATTGAAGAGAGAGACCTAGTTTTGCTTGAAACTTACTTTCAGCTGTGTTAAATTTTCATCTGATGTACCACCACGTAAAGGTTTAAAATGGGAGAAATCATCAATTGATTCTCTTCCTGGTAAAACATTTCTGCACCATTCACCTTTTGTTGCGTGGGTATAGCTAAAGTAACCATTATATACTTTTCTCATTTCAGTGTATGTATATGTTCATTGGCGAATGACAGCTTTCAGCTGGCAAGATAGGTATAAGAGTAAACATTAGTATATTATACAACAAGTGAGAAAAAAGACATATTTCGAGGCGAGGGAGAAATGTGTCATTTTCTCATGTGTTGTACACCGTATTTTTTCTATGGATCCGTTTTTGTCTAGAGCAGTGGTTCTCAACCTGTGGGGCGCGCCCCCTAGGGGGGCGCGCTTTTAGTAATGGGGGGACGTGAGCATATCAAAGAAAAACCACCAAAAATATTGACTCATCTACTAAAATCAAAGCAAAACAAAATTCTGACAAAATGAAAAATAAAATACACCTGAACACTGATCAGGAGCCATCGTTATAAAGAGCACTGAATACTAAATTAATTATCAACAAGTTTAATGTAAATTTAGGGGTCTAAATTCAAAACCGGACATTTCCACATTATATCATTCTGAGTAAACTAAAAAAAAAACAATTTACAACTTTACTTTTCCCAATCTCAAATTGAAGGAAAAGTACACTTTTGCATCTGAACCAATTCTTTCACACTGAATTACTACTAGGAACTGTCAAATTTTGCTCTTTATCAAATTGTTAATATATGGAACTTTAATCACAGATTACAGAGGTGTATTCAACTAATTTTGACCAAAAAGTGGAAAAGTCCGGTTTTGCATCCAGACCCCTCAATTATAGACTTCCTTGGGCCTGTTTTGCAGAGCAAAATTTATCGAAACAGCGTGTAACATAAGAAATAGACGCTGTCAGTTCTTTTTCTGTATTTAGCTGTGATCTATATTTGGTCTTCAGAGCAGCCATCGCGGAACATACTGTTTCGCAAAGGTAGGATGTTGAAAACGGTAATAGTATACGGAATGCTTTGGTTTTTAGTGCAGAAAACATCATACTGTTTTTTGTCGAAATACTCAAGGTAAATTATTGTTGCATAGATATATTGTTATTGTACGACGAAGGCGCGGTAAAAATAATTATGGAAAATTGGGTCGCAAGTGGTAAAAGGTTGAGAAACGCTGGTCTAGAGTTCAAACTTCAAAATTAGATAATTTAGGTGCTTTTAGGTATATTATATGTATATAAAAATATATGTAGGTATATATCGACACCCCCATCGAACAAGGTTGTAACTCATTTTTAGCGATTTTACAGGAGAGGCAAAAAACGAAAACAAGAATTTTTAAAAATTTGTAGCGAAATGATTAGACCCTTTTACACTAATGTGATATGATATTTATAACATAATAAGGGATTACTGTGAGATGTATGCTTTGTAATTTTATTAGCTATTGAGAATCTTGAGTTTGATTGAGACACAACCTTGAGATTAAACATGAGTATTCGTATAAAAAGGTTGTAACTCGCCTAAAAACCATTTTACACTCTCCGTCTTAATTTTTTCCCGTTTAACTAGTAAAAGGTTGTATGTTTTGAGTTATTTGCAATATAGCTAGGAGAAAATTAGTTTTTATGGTATATTTAAACAAAATATCAGCCCACAGTTTATACAATTTTAATTGGAAATTATAAATTTTACAATAACAATAATATTCAACAGAACTTCTATCACTATGAAAAAATCATGGTATGAAATATCTCAAATTTTTCGAATTTTTATTGCGTATCTGTAAATATCTAATTTGAAATCATTTTAGTTTATTACTTTATTCTTTTACTATTAATATTTACTTCAAAATTAACATGTGTGCCCTTAAATGGGTCAAAATTTAGAATTTGCTTCTGATTTATTTCATTTACGGATTTAGGCTTGCCTGATGCTTTGGCATATCGTATCATGGTTAACCATTGGTGTGGAGCATATACGACTCAATGTTTTTTCTGTTTTTCTATAAGGGCATGCATTGAATCACCCTCGTTTTGTGAATGTGCTATTTCTAAAAATACATGTTTAATGTTAATATTAAACTTTTTCACTACATATAAGCACGTAGCAAACACTATTCGATATTTATTTTGTCCTCCGCAACTACCAAAAAGAAAAAAAAAACTCCGTAAATCCGTTTTTACTTTTATTTCGATAATTTGACTTATGAGATGCACCCTATGTTTGAATACGTTATAAATTAAACATACGTGCAACAAAGTTGTAACTCATTTAAAAACCTTGTTGATCGTCAAGTATAAAAAAGTAAATATTTTACATAGGGAGTATCCAGTGTTACTGCTTTCTTCAAGCTAAAATGGAGTAAAATGGCATACGTAACTTAAAATACAACTTCTTATTAGCCAAACTATTGAGAATTAAACTATGTCGTTTATATTGACGTGTGCGCAATTTTTTGCTGAATTCGCCTGTGTTGAAATCTGAAAAAAGATGTAACTTCAGTTACAACCTTGTTCGATGGGGGTGTCGATATGTATATGAAAAAAATGTTTTGAATGAAATATTTGTAATTAAAAATCAAACTAAATTTCTCTTTGTTTTGCACCCATATAACTTATTAAAATAAACATTATAGATGTTTTCAGGAACCTCGGTGCTAATGTAATTTTTCATTCTGCGTTTAAATTTTTCAAACATACTTAGTTTTCTCATGAATCGAAAAAAATATTGTGTTTAAAAAGAATTGGACCAATATTTTGCTCCTACCCCCTTAAAGCTTAAATGTTACTGCAAGAACCATGTACCGGTGGCCATTTAACCTTTTATCTTTAAAATAGTAAGGAATCTAAACCAATAATTTGATAGGCCCTAAATTTACCTTTCAAATGATTTTTTGATAATTCTGATATCCTGAAAAATATATTCCAGAGATATTCTAAAAAAAACAATACCATTTTTTTAAGATTTTTAGAGCACACATTTTGATGTTAACAACTACTTCTGGAGCTGATTTGATAGGTATTTCTGAGTACTTTTGAAACAGAGACGAGCAACTACCCTAAATAATTGAAATGCCATTCGAAAATTATACTTCAATCATCTAAGATAGCTATCGTTCACCCTAGCTTAGCTTAGTCTCCCAAGGTGAGTTTTTTTTTTGAGTGAATTTGATGGCCTTGGCCGAGCCAATTAGCCAGACATTTTGTTATTTTAAAAACAAACAAATTTGATTTTTCAATCAGAGGAATTTTTTCTGTATTTCTAACTCTAAATACATAACAAACTAACATTATTATCCACAATTATTATCTAAATAATACTCTGTTTTGGTTGTTCATTTTTTTTTGTAAATTTTTATTTTTTTTTGTATTTTTTGTTGCATTTTTTTTATATTGTTAATTTGTTTTTTTTTTATTATTTTTTTTTATTGTTATTTTTTATAAATTGTTATCCCAAGGTGTGTGTTCGTCTTGTCCTAATCTTAAATATGAACCATGGAAATTCAGAATGGAAGCAAACAAAACAATATTTTAACCAATCATGTTTATTGTTCAATAAAGATAATATAATAAAAATGTGACTTCTTGTCAAAAACTAACAATTTATAAAGTATACTTATGGCGTGTGGTATTGGTTCGATGGTAACTTCTTGATGTCGAATGGTACTTCTCTCGACCTGGGCTAGATGGACGGCCTCAGGTCAAAGCAGCTACAGTCTTGGTGATGTTAATCGCTGCAGTGTAGTAGAGATGCATCTTGGTTGTAGTTGTCAGCCTTCTAGTGGTACATCGCCGGCGATGGGCTATATGCTGGAGGCTCCCAATGGGAGAAAGATTTGATTCCTTTCCAAAAACTAGAAGATATAATGCGTATAAGTGACAACCAAGAAGTTTAAAACCAAAATGTACCTTTGCCAAACAGTATTCAAAAACTAGCAGATGGCAAAGGTAAATTAAATGGAATTATGATTGATACTAGTTAAATAATTTGATTACTAAAAGCATATTAATAGAGAGAATGTAAAATATGTAACATGTGCTTTTCGACATGGAAGGTTAGGAATAAAAAATAGAGGATAACAAAAGAGGGCGCCAACGAGTTTTTAACGAAGAAAACATGTAAAACAAATAGAATAACATTATTACTAATGAAATATTAAAAAAATAAAGTAAACTAATTATTTAAAAATAAAATAGCAAAGATGTGACATTTGTAACATTACACTTTAACAAGTGTTTGGTAAGTATATGTGATAAAATGCATCGTTTTCCCGTTATTTAACTCACTTTGAATTAATATTAGAATATTTGTCAAGTAAACAGTTTATTCGATTTTTATTGAGCCCGCTGCTGTTTAACCTCATCAAGGATGAAATTATTCATAAAGTTAAAAACCTGAGTACAGGGTACAGAATGGGTGAAAAAATGATCAGTAGTAATTGCACAAGAGCTCTAAAATTCTATATTAATTTTAGAGATCGAGTGCAATTTGTTGCGATTATTTCATGAATAAAACTGTTAAAAACCAAAACTTTATTGTAATTTATTTATGTAAGTACAAATTAGTATGTTAAACACACAGTTAATTTAAAATATTTTACGGTTGAAAGTCATCACTTTTATAACTTTTAAAACATTAATTGTCATTAATGTCACTGAATTTATTTTTTCGTAGCAACGAAGGGCATCTGACGTAATATACTTGACGACGGGATATTATCAAAAATTATCACCTTAATTTGCATTTCTGTAGCTTTCTATTGGTCAGAATCTCCTATGAATGAAATAATCTCTATAGTATGCTATGCAGATGATGCCATACTTATTGCAGAGATTGAATTTGACCTTCAGAGACTTTTATATTAATTTAATATAAGAGCAAGAAAGTTCAACATGATAATATCACCAAATAGAACAAAAAGTATGGTAATCTTTAAAGATCCAAGAATGTGCAAGCTGGAAGTGGACAACAAAATAATTCAGTAAGATAGAGGTATCAGCTACCTGGGAGTACTAACTCACAGTTATGGAGATATAGAAGCGGAAGTTGCCAAATAAATAAACAAAGGCAACACAAATAGCAGGATATCTTAAACACACTATCTGGCGCAACATATATCTACGGACAGAAACAGAGGAAAAGATTTATAGGACAGTAGTTAGGCCAATTATTATGACTTACATTGCGGAAACAAAACCTGACACTACAAGGACAAAAACACTGATAGAAACGTGTGAAATTTAAAAAGTAGTTCGAGATATCATAGGAAAATCATTATGGGGCAGACAACGTAGCGCAGACCTCAGACAAGACTGGTAAATATAGCACGAGACAGATCACCAAACGGCCGAAGGAGTATAGGACGGCCAAGGAAGAGGTGGAGGACAAACTGGATATCCGATGAGGAGGCATCCGAAGATGGAACAGGCACGAGCCTATTAAGGAAACAGGAAGAAGAAGAAGAAGACTCATTTTTTAAGCATATAACGGGTGCAAAGGTCATTAGTATTTTCTAATCACTGACTTTCGCTACGCACTGTATGTTAGATTCGTTAAAACGTTAGATCTTGATTCTCACGAATAGTCAAATGTATAATCTGTTTCTACACAGAATGTGACGTAGTTCTTTATGATCGTCTCAGTGTCGTTCGCTGGTAAGTTTGCCGTCCAAGAAATTAGAGCCATAAATCTTTCAGTAAATTGTTTTTACCGACAGAGACTTAGAGTTTTATTTATTTTAGAGCCGAATGTTGATTTAATAAATTCCAAAGTAGATATGAAGTCTCCAAGTGCCTCTGAGTGTGTTTATGTAATCCAACAAGTGTTCTTATAGCTGACTTAAGCATTTTTCATGGGAAGAATAGGCGGTACGAAATATTGAGATCTGCTTGTTTGTTTTTGTGATTTGCAATTTCTTATTGGTTGACATTTGATTAATTGAATGTTTTAAATCTGTAATTGGTCGTTGGATTGTCGATGGGAAAGATCGTGTGATGATTTTAGAGAGGGCGTTGAATTTTAGAAGATTTGAGTTTGTGGAGATCGGGTTAGTAAGTTCCAGTTGGGCTGTCATCGAGTTCAGGGGTGAGAGCTATCGACAAGAAGATCTTGCCGGTGCCTCGGGCCGCCAATATGCGGTTACCATCAAAATTAGTAGTGCATTTCCAGTTAAGTTTTTGCAATTTTAGTGCAGAAGTTTATTATATTATAAGAATTATATTATTGTTTAGTTAGTGTTTTGTGCCAGTCTGGCTTAAGCAATCTGCAGGCCACGGCGTTTAGCTGTTTTTTTTTAGCGAACGCGATATTTTTGTACCACTATTGGTACCATATTTCTTTACATGCAAGCAGAAGTTAAGAAGTTTCCTTTTTGTGTTACTAGTTTCAACACCCTCGTTAAAGCGTGAAGTTTGCTTTAATTTTAGCATTTTTTGATTCCGTTAATGAACTAGATAACAAATTTTTTTTTAAATATTTTTGTTTGAGTAAGTGCTTATTTATTTTGACAATGCTGAATTTTTCTATAAAAAATTTTTGATGAACTATGGAGTTTTTTTAATGAACTATGGAGTTTTTTTTATGAACTATGATGGGTAACCTGATGTACTTTTGTTGTATCAATTTAGTGACTTTAGTGAAGTGAAATCCCGCTTTGGACTTAATAACCACCAAGAAAAATCAGGACTGATAAACAAGGTATATTTTGTAAACTTTATATTTTATTTTTTTTTTGGTAATCACGATCTCTATTTGTAGACCGTAAGAGATCACAAATTTAGATTCATTTTTTTTTTTGTTTTAATAAATAATGTTTAATTTGCTAAATAAAATATTATTATTTCTCATTTCCTTCTCTCTTGTATCGTAAGAACAATAAAGAATTGGCTGAGTATATTATATAGAGTAAGATAAGGTAAGTTACGTTATAAGTATTTTGTATATGGTGTATATTGTGTGACTATGTTTTTTTGTTTTATTTTGATTTAGCTATCTATGTTTCCTTTATTTCTATTTTTTTGTATAATTTTTGGTTCCCTTAAGGTAACCAGTGGCGCCCAATACTTTATTTTTTTATTTGACATCCTTATTTTGATTTTTCTATTTTTTTTTTTCGTTTCTAAGCTAATAGTAGTATACTAATAACATCCCTTAAAAATCATTGTAAGAACAATAAAGAATTGGCTGAGTATATATAGAGTAAGATAAGGTAAGTTACGTTATAAGTATTTTGTATATGGTTTATATTCTGTGTGACTATGTTTTTTTGTTTTATTTTGATTTAGCTATCTATCTTTCCTTTATTTCTATTTTTTGTATAATTTTTGGTTCCCTTAAGGTAACCAGTGGCGCCCAATATTTAATTTTTTTATTTGACATCCTTATTTTTATTTTTCTATTTTTTTTTTTCGTTTCTAAGCTATTAAGAGTATACTAATAATATCCCTTAAAAATCCACCCCACATCTCTTCCGATTCTGAGCTACTAGGCCATGTCCTTCATTGTGTAACATCCCCTAATATGACATAACCAACATCTTGTCAACTATTCCCTTTTCATATTATACAAATGTCACCCTCTTTTGGGGCATGTTACAATCAATAGCTATGTCACTTTATCTCTCTCTTTGTTAGGAAGTTCTTCATGTTCGTCCTATTGTTGTATACTTAATATTATCTTAACACCCTTAATTCTTTGGTTATTTTAATATTAATCCTCTTCAGAAGCATGTATTTTCTCACTATCTTCCACTATGTTCTTCTTGGCTTTTCTTAATTACTCTCACATTCAGCTATTACTAATATTGGGTGATTATTAGTTAATCCTAGTCCTAAGCATATAAATCCCAAGGCTACCTTTCGTATCTTCTTCACCTTTTACATCTTTTTCAATCACCATTGCCAGATGTTCTCGATATCCTGCCACATGAAATAATTTTCTTGTATTTGTAGTAGGGGAGGAAATTATGCTAAATTTGCAGTTACTTGAGCTTAATGGGGACCTATTGGGTTATGAACATTAGGTCCCAAATCCAAAAAAAGTTAAGTAAAGTTTTCCATAAAGTGGGGAACTTTCCATTTTTTAATTTAGTTTTCCATTTCTACCAACCGTTTTTTCCGATTATAGAGCCATATATCCATAATTAGAAAAAATATCTCGAATAAAAGTTACTTATTTTTAATGTTGTTCTGAAGCTATTTTCTTGTGTCATTTTTGAAATTAACTAGTTTTAATGGGAAATAAGCCACAATTTTACTAAAGAAATGATTTTATTTACGTTTCGATGCCCAAATCGGGTGTCGTCAAAATACAAAAAATATTAATGAATTAATCAAAAATGTTGTTGCTTAGTAAAAAAAATTCTTCTAATAATTTATTTAATTTGACTCATTTATATCGGCAATTTAGACATATATTATACATTTTAAAGTAGAAGACCTTAAAATGATATTGCCAATATTTATGAGTTGCATTCCTGGGACGACTTTATTGAAAGATAGTTTATTCTATTACATGAAATCAACCCCAACTCAAGAATATCCGTCACAAAAAAATCATAACATGTGATCTGTCTTTAAAAAGACAACCACAAACCACATGCAATGGTGACAGTAAAATTCTCGCGCTAGGGATTCCATAGTAAATCAGGAGGGAAAACCAGGAAAAAACCTCGTGATACTATCCCGACATCGTAAGTATTAAGTCTAACTTTAGTTTACTCTCAAAACTAATACCAGATGCTGACCTTAATATGTACATATGTTATTTTAAATAGTATCACGAGATTTTTTTCCTGGTTTTATCTCGTGATTTACTATGGAATCTCTAGGGCCAGAATTTTACTGTCACCATTGCATGTGGTTGTCTTTTTAAAGACAGATCACATGTCATGATTTTTTTGTGACGGGTATTCTTGAGTTGGGGTTGATTTCATGTAATCGAATGAACTATCTTTCAATAAAGTAGTCCCAGGAACGCAACTCATAAAGATTGGCAATATCGTTTTAAAGTCTTCTACTTTAAAATGTATAATATATGTCTGGATTGACGATATAAATGAGTCAGATTAAATAAATTATTAGAAGATTTTTTTTTAATAAGCAACAACATTTTTGTTTAATTCATTAATATTTTTTGTATTTTGACAACGACACCCGATTTGGGCGTCGAAACGTTAATAAATTTTTTTTTAATAAAATTTTGGCTTATTTCCCATCAAAACTAGTTAATTACTTATTTTTACGTACAGAATCTAAATCTGCAATAAACATGGGGGCTCCTATTTAAAATTTTAAATTTACCCCCTACCCCTCTGCGCGGGGCTGGTGTTTGAAATTATTCGATAGATTTTTGAAAAATATTCAACATGTATTTTTTAGTTTTCGATCTGACGTTCATTTCGCGAAATATTCGCGAATTGAATTTAATTATTTCAATTAAGCAAATTCTCATAATGTTGCCCATTAACTATTTGGCAATATTCTAAACGCGATCGAAATTCGTTTTGAACATTGATTACTTGTATTTCAGAACTTTGTTATTTTTTGGGTTTATTTTTATACATACGACTTCGTGAATACGATCAGGTAGAACTTGGAGACCATCCATGTCTTCTGACAGAAGTAGTGGACCTCGATTTTGGACCCTTCGCTCCGTTATCGAACCTATTCGCTTCGTATCTGTTTACTGTACAGATAGCGAATGATCGATAAAGAAGCGAAGGGTCAAAAATCGAGGTCCTGTATCGTCCGCATATTTAATTAGGTACATTAAATAATTTATTGAATTTTATTCCATATGGCTGTATCTCACGTGCTTTTTTATATAAATCGTTCGAGGAAATATTTTCGGGACAAAATGGAACCTTGTATGCCTCCAAGTATTTTTTACCATCTACATAAATTTTTTAGGGGTCTACCCCAAAATCCCGACAGCCAAAATCCCGACGGCCAAAATACCGACACGCCAGAATCCCGACACGCCAAAATCCCGACAGCCAAAATACCGACGCGAAGGTCAAAATCCCGACAAATAAAAAATCACGCCAGATTTTCAAAACTATATTAATACATATAGAGTACATTCAACCAACTTACACCTCTAAACGATTAACGGATTACATTCACAATGTAGTGTCTATTAGGGATGGGAAAAACCTACCGGTTTAAACCTAAAACCGGTTTTTTTAATTCGCAATAACCGGTTTTACCGGTTGTTTTTTTGTCCCGGTTATAACCGGTTTTTTCGTTTTAAAGTAAAAACCGGTTATTAGGTTTTTACGGTGATTAGGATTAGGTTAGGTATTATTTTGGATCCCAATCATAATTATTATTCTCAAGTAATTATTCCAAACAAAACCATAATTCAAATTTTATTTTATTTTATAAAATACAGAAGCAAACTGAAAGTGCAATCTCACATCAGCCAGAAACAATTATTAAGTTTTATTATAATATTTCCTTAAAAAGGTATTTGTAATCATAATATTTACGTAAGAAGTGATCTGGTTGAATTAGACGCAAACAAAAATAATGCTCTGACTATGAATATCGAATTACTGATTACGAATACGAATCTCCAAGAATTTCGCTACGTTTTCAAAACGATACACTCATACAGAAAGTATTAAATGAGTTAAAATGTACCTTTTCTACAAATATACAAACGTGTTAAAAGTAATACATGTTCTTTCGATAGTATGTACTAATTTTGATCATATTGATATCGAGTCGAAGGGAGTATCGCGAACTAAAATGTATTGTAAATGAAACTTTGTAACCTATTGGATTAAAAAAACCAAAAACCGGTTTTTCCAAAAACCGGTTTTTTTGGCCGGTTATAACCGCTAGGTTAAACCGTAAGCAAAAAAAACCGGTATAACCGAAAACCGGTGTTTTGTCAAAAACCGCCATCCCTAGTGTCTATGCGGATCTATTAAAAGATTCATACCGAGAATGCAGTAAGGCTAAGAGAGGGCAATCCATTTCTAATGGGGAATAAACGCACAGGGTTGTCGGTTTTCACCAGTTGTTGACTGCTCTCTCAAGAGCGTCGCACAGGAACTGTGGCAACAATGAATGCGCATTCCTATCTTAACCGTACTGCAATCATAGTGTGAATTTCCCGTTAGATCTTCCCTTAAAGTTTCATTATTATAAGTACATATAACTGTTCAGAAAATACGAGGGGAGACCGGACTTTTGAGTAGCAGTGTATATCATTTTCAGTGAGAGTGACATTAGCGCATTTGTTGTATTTGGTGGTTATTTTGCATTTATTGTTTATTTGGTTTTTCATAATATTTAAACTTTTACTCTTTGTACATATATGTTACTCTATTTATTTTATTCATATATTATGGTTAGAACGACTAACCGTTGCTCTCTTATTTTTATTTTTTCCGGTATTTATTTTTTACGTTAATAAAACACCTAATATTTTCTAACCTACAAATAAATTGTCATTATATTGACAATACCTATCATTGATATATTACATATCGACGAACGTTTTACTTATAGTATGGTATAGTTAGACCCAAACCCAGACATCCAAAGTGAAAGTTATCCTCCAACACCAAATTGTTCTATATGGTCCACATAATGTTCAGAAAAAAGTCACACCTTTTTGAGCCTCGGGTTTGGGGGAAAGAGGGGGAGAAATTGGTAAATTCGTAGTTTTTTTAGGTTTTTCGTCAATATTTCTAAAACTAAGCGGTTTAGCATGAACAACCTTCTACACAAAATTGTTCTACATTAAATTTGAAATAAAAAAGGCCCTATGCATAACCCTTCTAAAATGAACGGTTCCAAAGTTACGGAGGTAGTATAGTATAATTGGTCCAAAAAAAGGCCTAACCCAGACATCCAAAGTAAAAGTTCTCCTTCAACACCAAATTGTTCTATATGGTCCACATATTGTTCAGTAAAATGTTACACCATTTTGAGCGTCCGGTTTGGGGGGGGAGATGGGGGAGAAGTCGGTAAATTAGTTGTTTTTTTAAGTTTTTCGTCAATATTTCTAAAACTATGCTTTAGCGCAAGGAATGTTCTATATAAAAATGTTCTACATAAAATTTAAAACAAAAAAGGTTCTATACATAATTGTTATAAAATCAACGGTTCCAGAGTTACGGAGGGTGAAAAGTGGAGGTTTTCGATACTTTTTATATTCACCGAATTCTCCCCCCTCTCCCCCTAAATCCGACGGTCAAAATGGTGTGTCTTTTCTCTGAACATTATGTGGACCATATAGAACAATTTGGTGTTGGAGGATAACTTTCACTTTGGATGTTTGGGTTAGGCCTTTTTTTGGACCAGTTATACTATACTACCTCCGTAACTTTGGAACCATTCATTTTAGAAAGATTATGTATAGGGCCTTTTTTATTTCAAATTTAATGTAGAACAATTTTGTATAGAAGGTTGTTCATGCTAAACCGCATAGTTTTAGAAATATTGGCGAAAAACTTAAAAAACTACGAATTTACCGATTTCTCCCTCCTTTCCCCCCTAAACCCGACGCTCAAAATGGTGTGACTTTTTTCTGTACATTGTGTGGACCATATAGAACAATTTGGTGTTGAAGGAAAACTTTCACTTTGGATGTCTGGGTTATGCCATCTTTTGGATCAACTATACTATACATACTATTAATATTTTGATTTAACTTGTTTGTAAATGAATCATGACGTCTGTGCAAAGATATAATGGAACAACTATAGTATATATTGACTAGGTCACTACTTATGACTGACTTATGATTCTGGCTATAAGTTGCACTTGCGAACAAAGATTCTCCAGTTGTATTGTTTGCATGGTAAACCAAGAACCAAAGATTTTCACCTCGCAATTTTTAATTTTGCTTAAAAATTTGAGAATAAGTAGTGGATAGTACAAGGATCAAAATCTATATGAGGCCAAAAGGCACTTTTACCATGGGGGTGGTTGCCGCCCCATCTCGGCGGTGGAAATTTTTTATTATATTTTGACCGTAAAAGTTGATAAAAACATTCATTCTAAGCAAAAAATGCTCCATACATTTTTTGGACAAAATTAATTGTTTTCGATTTATTCGCTATCGAAATTGTTAGTTTTATATCGAAAAAATCAATGTTTTTCGATAAACATACCCATTTACAATTCACTCAATTTTTGCCGTAGATAAATTTTTTTCAAACCATGTTCTTGTGAATTAAATTGCCTACAATTTCATATTGAAATATTTTTTCGTATCTCTGATGCTAATCTTTCTATTCTGAAGAAAATGACATTTTTTACCAAACTACAAAAATCCGTTATTCGCTTTTAAGTCCAGTTTTTTTAAAACTAATCATTCTAAGCCAGTCAAACTTCTAGAATCTATTAATAATACATAAATAAAGAGAATTAATAAGGTTAATGACTAAACACACCGCTAACTTACATTATTATGCTTACAATTGGATTTCTCCTTTTTTTTTCAAAAAAAATATATTGATTTTTAACCGTAATTTTTTATCTTAGAAAGTTTGGTAAGAAAGAGTTTTGTAGGTTTTTAGAAGGTCTATAAGCTTATTAATATTAAATATTTTTAAAATCCTCAGTCGCAAAAAGAGGTGATTTTGAAAGGGTTGGTAAAGGTGGTTGTTGCATGTTATTACAAGATTTAATTGTCAATAGCTCAATTAATTTTTGCCGTACAAAAAAAATTTTCAAACCAGGTTCTTGGGAATTAAATAACTAAATTAAATATAAAATTTTATATTTAAACATTTTTTCGTATATCTGATTCCAATCTTTCTATTCTGAAGAAAAAGCCATTTTTTCCAAACCTCAAAAAATCGTTATTCGCTTTTAACTCCATTTTTTTAAAATATGATCATTCTAAGCCGGTCAAACTTCTAGAACCTATTAATAATACATAAATAAAGAAGGCCAAATAAGGTCAATGACTAATTTTAATCAGGGTGGTGATTAGGGGGTTGCTTCCAATCACTTTTTCGCTGAAAAAAATAGGGACTGACTTTCATTATAAGTCACTTAGTTTTTGAGCTAGAGATTTTTTTTATTTCTGGAGAAAGATATGTTGAAATACTTTAAATTAGTTTGAACAAGTTATCCTCGAAAAATGCACAGTTTTCCCGTCTTTTGACTTAGAAACTACAATATTTGACGAAGAAGAGCTAACATATAATAAAGTATAGCTCGATTAATACTGTTCCTAAAAAAATTAAAAAAAAAACGGTTGTGTTTATTTTTTTTAAATATTCATTTTTGTTAAGTAAAGTTGTTTTGATAAAACTAAAACTTTTGGAGTTATTAGCAGAAAATTTATTAAAAACATTGATTTTTTCGATATAAAACTAACACTTTCGAGAGCGAATAAATCGAAATCTATTAATTTTTTTAAAAAATGTATCGAACATTTTTTACTTAGAATGAATGTTTTTACCAACTTTTGCGGTCAAAATATAATAAAATATTTCCACGTGATGGGGTGGCAGCCACCCCCAAGGTAAAAGCGCCTTTCGGCATCATATAGATTTTGATCCTCGGACTATCCACTTCTCATTCTCAAATTGTTAATCAAATCGATCCATTCTGTAACAATTGCGAGGTTTTGTCCTATTTTAAGCTTCATTACTTGGACTATGGTAGAAACCAAATTTTGGTTGACAACGAAACAAGAAGGACTAGAAAATCTTATAATGCCGTTTAGTCCTGTCGCCAGTGGGGGTACAACGGCCTCCTCAATTAAGATGGACTTACCCAAGTTTTTTTTATGTATTTTGACCCGTAGAATACGAATTTTTTGAGTAGTAGTTGATCCGGATGTCGATAAGATTGTTATAAACAAAGAACTTGAGGAATCATATAACAGCGATTTTTCGCAAAACAAAACATGTTTTTGTATTTTTTGGGTCATTCTAAGCAAAAAATTTTTTTACAAGTTTTTTCGTAGGATGCATTGTTTTCGATATAAACGCGGCGCTAAACTTTCAAAAAATCGAAAAATTGCAATGTTTGAACCCGATTAACTTTTGATTGAAAAATAAAATAGCAATTCTGCTTACCGCATTTGAAAGTTCAAGTCAAATTCGATCGGTGTTGATTATTTTCATTGCTAAAAATTAATTTTTTTATTATTAAACAAAGCTATAAACACATAGTGATTGAATGATATTTTCAATGCATTTCTCATTTGAAGTCGAACGAGTAGTGGTAGGGGAGCCCAAGCGGGGATTTTTGCAGTTACTCGAGCGCGTCAGATTATCATATGGGGAGAAACCTGGTACCCTGCAGATGTACCTCTACCATATATTGGCTCTTAACACAGGGGAGTTCGTTAAGGGGGGCCCGAAAAAAAAATCTCTTCTTAAAAAAACTCAAAATTGTCAGATTAAGATAAGGTAAGTTAAGTACATGCAAAAGAGTGTATATTTCAAAAATCTGACAATTTGAGCCGGGCGTAAGGAAATGAGCGAGTCCCAAAATTTCACAAGAAAAAAGCGAATATTTCGCGAAATTAATGACACACCGAAAAACTAAAAAATATGTGCTCAATATTTTTTTAAAATCTATCGAATGATACCAAACACGACTTCCCACGGAGAGGGGTGGGGGGTAAATTTAATATTTTATATACGAATCCCGCGATATTTCGCGAAGTTAACATCAGATCGAAAAACTGTAAAATACACTTATTTAATATTTTTTTTTAATCTATCGAATGGCACCAAACACGACCCCCCACGGAGGTGGGGTGGGGGTTACTTTAAAATTTTAAATAGGAGCCCTCATTTTTTATTGCAGATTTGGATTCCTTACGAAAAAATATGTAACTTTTATTCGAAACATTTTTTCGAATTATGCATAGATGGCGTTATAATCGGAAAAAACGATTGTTGGAAATGGAAAATTAAATTAAAAAATGACAAGCGCCCACTAAAATGGAAAATGTTACTTAACTTTTTTTGGTTTTAGAACCTACTCTTCACAACCCAATGGGTCTCCAAAGCGCTCGAGTGACTGCACATTTAGCATACTTAGCTCCCCTACCATAGGCGCGCATACAATAATTTCTACGTAGATTACGTACATTAAAACGCATGCATTGGGCACGGGAAACACTTTTAACAATAAAAAAATTAATATTAATCAATGCAAATAATCAAAACCGATAGAATTTGACTTGAACTTTCAAATGCAGTAAGCAGAATTGCTATTTTATTTTTTAATCAAAAGTTATTCGGGTTCAAAAATTGCACTTTTTCGATTTTGTGAAAGTTTAACTGCGCTTATCTCGAAAACAATGCATCCTACGAAAAAACTTGTAAGAATATTTTTTACTGAAAATCACCAAAAAATACAAAAAAATGTTTTGTTTTGCGAAAAATCGCTGTTATGAGATTCCTCAAGTTCTTTGTTTGTAACAATCTTATCGACATCCGGATCAACTGTTACCCAAAAAATTCGTATTCTACGGGTCAAAATACATAAAAAAAACTTGGGTAAGTCCATCTGAATTAAGAAGGCCGTTGTACCCCCCCTGGCGACAGGACTAGTTCATATAGTAAGAACTTGCGGCTAATTTAGTTCTTGTTTCGTTATTATGGTTTATCACGTTGTTTCAAGTTCATGCTTGATAATATTTTTAATACTTAATAATAAAATAAAAGTTGAATATTTTTAAGAAGTTATTTTACACGGTTTTTTTTTTCAGAACAACTTCCCTGGTTTCCTTTATGCATTTTTGTGTTATTTAATTTATGTGTGTATAGAGTAACTAAAATAGTAAATAATAAATATAAAACATGAAGGCAATAATGTACCTAACTTCATTTTTTATTTTAAAAAAAAAGACAATCTTCTTCTTCAGCCTGTTTGCGTCCACTCCTGGACAAATGCATCCTCATGAGTTCTCCATTCTTCTGTGCTTTGTGCTCTTCTTTCTTTAAGTACCTACCGTGCCCAAATTTTAGGCCTGGATAGCTTCCATGACAATTTGCCGATATCGTTATCGATCTTGTGCGGCATGTAATCATTCATCTGCTGATAAGCCAGTTCATTGACGAAGGTTTCGGAGCCACGAATATTTCTTCCTACCAATTCCTCCTTTTCCGTCGATTTTTCCATTCAGTATTAACTGTAGTATCCTGTATCTGCTACCTCCCATTATATGCCCGAGATATTCAAGTTTTCTTACTCTGTTTAAGACTTCTCTGTTTGAAATACGTTGAACCCAAGGTATTCTGATCGTTCTACGATATGACCACATCTCGAAGGCTTCTAGTTTGTTCATCATGTTAACCTTCATGATCCAGGTTTCACATCCATACAATAATTCAGGATACACATAACATTTTAGGAACTTGATTCTTAGTTGTAAATTCAGCTGAGAGTTACTAAGAACAGATCTAAGTTTCATAAATGCTCCTCTTGCAATTTCTGTACGAGTTTTAATTTCTTCATCCGGATTTAGTTTCTCATTTACCAACATCCTAGGTATTTAAAATGGTTAACTTTTGTTAAAGGTTCATTATTGACAATTAGTTGCATAGGGCTGCCGTCTTGTTTGCTAACCACAAGTAACTGTGTTTTTGTTGTATGTATGCCAATGCCAAGTCCGTTATTGGAGCATTCTCTAGGGATTTGATTTATAAGGAATTGAAGATCTTCGACATTTTCAGCCATGATCGCGGTGTCGTCTGCATATCTGATGTTGTTAATAGTTTCTCCCCCGATTCGAACTCCACATTGCCCTTCCAAGGCTTCGTAAAAATTATTTCTGATTATACGTTAAACAAAGTTGAGGATGACACACAACCCTATCTGACACCTCTTTGAATGCAAATTTTGTCTGTCTCTTTGCCATCTGCCACAATAGAAGCTTCTTGATTCCAATGTAGATATTGTAAAAGTCTCAGAAATTTATCATCTATTCCAATCATTTTTAAATATATTCAAACAGCATATCATGTTGAACCCTATCAAACGCCTTCTCAAAATCTATAAACCAGAAGTAAATTTATGTCTGTACTTCCCATGATCGTTGCAGTAATGTTAGTATTGAGAACAAAGCTTCCCTTGTTCCCAATCCTTCTCTGAAACCGAATTATTGATTTCCCATTGTCTCTTCATTTAGCTTTGTGCTATTTGATGCCAATTTCTTCTTCCCCTTTTCGCTTTGACGTCTTCTAGGCATCGTTTTTGAGATCTCCCTCTGTACTCGCGTGGTCTCCAATGTCCCTTGTTTCTCGTCCACCTTTCGATGTTTTGTCGTGCCAAGTGTCATGTTTTTCTATTAGTTATCTGTGCCGTTTGATTCTGTTTGCCTAGTTTGATCGTGTATTCTAGGTATATATATTCTTCTCGACACTTTCGATCTTCATCATCCAGCCTCAAAAGTCCACTGCTGAACATAGGCCTCCTCCCCTCGTTTCCAACCCCATTTATCCTGCGCCGCTCTCATCCAGTTTTTATTTACCTTTCTTAAGTCGTCAATCCATCTTGTAGGCGGTCGACCGACGCTTCTCTTGTCTTCTCTTGGCCTCCATTCCAATAACCTCTTCGTCCATCGCCCATCTGTCATTCTGGCTATGTGTCCTGCCCATCTCCACTTCAACCTGGGTATCCTCTCGATGACGTCAGTCACCTTTGTTCTTCTCCTGATTTCTTCGTTTCTGATTTTGTCTCGCAGAGTTATTCCTAACATTGACCGCTCCATTCTTCTCTGCGTGACTCTTAGTTTGGTAGCCGAGGCTTTAGTTAAGGTAAGTGTTTCTGATCCGTACGTCAAGAATGGGAGGACGTACTGATCAATACCTTTCTCTTTAGGCATGTGGGCAACTCACTTTTAAAAGTTTCTCTCAGTTTTCCAAATGCTGCCCACCTAAGACCTATTCTTCTCTTCAGTTCATGAGTCTGGTTATCCCTGCCAATCGTAATTTCATGTCCCAGGTATTTATATCTATCTACGAGTTCTATTTCCTTCCCAACAACACTGATGTTCTGGTTGGGTATCAAATTTGTCATTATTTTTGTTTTCGAGATGTTTATATTTAAACCTACATTTTATATAGCCACAACGAGTTCTTGTACCATCTCTTTTGCCATACCTAGATCCTCAGCTACTATGACTATATCATCGGCGAAGCGTAAGTTGTTTAGGTATTCTCCATCTATTTTTATTCCCTTTGTCATCCAATCCAAACTCTTAAAAGCATATTCTAAGGCCGTATTAAAAAAGTTTAGGTGACATTGGGTCTCCTTGTCTAACCCTCCGTTCTATTTAGAATAGGACTTTCGATCTTATTCCATCTAAGTCGATTGAACTAAACATCTCACTGCCATCAATTTTAATTCCACGTTGGTCGTGGTAGTGTCTCTCCGTTCTTATTTTGCTTGCTGTTAGAAAAGACAAGACAGCAAAAAGATAATATAAAAAACTTAAATTAAAATTAAAATTTTGTTTATTACATTAATAACATAGTTATATTATTCCCAAGTTAATCATCAAATCAGCCAACGGTAGTAGCACATCTAGTTAAAATAACCTCTTTATAGTATTGAGCTGATGGTCTTGCCGTCCTTGTTAAATCTGGACTGGTGAAATTGACAGCATATAAACCATACTTCACACTAAAAATAAAAAATAAACAGGAGAATTAGAACTGTTATGCCCGGTTGCACCAACAGATCTTAAGCATAAGTCGAGAATATCATAAGAATTAATATAATATAATTATAATATATTACAATAAGGATGCCATAATATAATAATAGATATAATTGATAATAAGGCAAGAATCTAAAATTATGGTGCAACGTAAGTGATACTCAAGGAGGCCTTATCTATAAGTAGAGCTTAGCTAAGCTGGAGCTTAAGATCTGTTGGTGCAACCAGGCATTAATAATTTATTTGTTATACTGTTTTGAATATATTGTTTTGTGGAAGTATATAAAACAAACGTTTTTCAGTGTTTTATTGTGAGATATATTGTTTTGTTCATTTAAAATCGTATATTTACTTGTTTAATGACAAAAATAATAATTGTCATGTGCGTTTTCAAAATTTTGTAAAAAAGTATACCACATTCATGTCATTAAACTCAACCGTTTTCGAGTCAAACGCATTTTAAATATGCGACGCAAAATTAAATTTTTTGCATTCCATAGTTAGACCAGTAAGGATCTGTGTTTAGGTGGATGTGAGAGGTGGCATTCAGATTTTTGAGAATAAAGTTAGGTGATAACTTCGTTAATAATAATTGATTTATGCTCCTTCCCAAATATGCCCGTAACATTAATAAAAAAAATAAAATATTTAAACATTTCAAAAATTTCGTTTTTCTCTACTTTTTTTGCTTATAACTTAAAAACTATTCATTGTAGAACAAAGTCCTATAGGAATAAAACAAAAAAGATAATTAAATTTTCTATCAGATGCGATTGTAATGTGCTAAAAAATTTTTGTAATGTGCTAAAACCGTACACCAAATTTCATTAAAATTGACTAACTATATTTTGCATAATAATTTTGCAATCTAAACTTTTTTAAAAAAATTAAAAATTTTTAAAATCTTGCACAACAAAAACTAGAACATACAAAGATTTGTCAATTTTTTAGCATATAAAGAAGTACTTCACCTATCTAATGCACTTTACAGAATTCAAACCGGATTATTTAAGCAGCCTCAGCAATGTTCTAAAATTATAAACAATTTTTTGGCTTATAAACAAATTAGTGCTGTGGTCAGGAGGGGGTGCTGTGGGCTCCTTTATTTAGATGGACTTACTCAAGTTTTTTTTATGTATTTTGACCCGTAGAACACGAATTTTTTGGGTAACAGTTGATCCGGATGTCGATAAGATTGTTATTAACAAAGAACTTGAGGAATTACATAAAATCGATTTTTCGCAAAATAAAACATTTTTTTGTATTTTTTTGGTGATTCCCAGCAAAAAATGTTCTTACAAGTTTTTTCGTAGGATGCATAGTTTTCGAGATAAACGCGGTGGAACTTTCAAAAAATCGAGAAATTGCAATTTTTGAACGCGAATAACGTTTGATTAAAAAATCAAATAGCAATTCTGCTGACAGCATTTAAAAGTTTAAGTCAAATTATACCGGTTTTAATTATTTGCATTGCTAAAAATAAATTTTTTTATTATTAAACAAAGCTATTTGTTTATAAGCCAAAAAATTGTTTATAAATTTAAAACATTGCTGGGGTCCCTTAAATAATCCGATTTTAATTCTGTAATGTGTATTAGGTAGGTAGAGCACCTCTTTATATGTAAAAAAAATTAGCCAACTTCTAAATGGTCTACTTTTTGTTAGGAAAGATTTTTAAAAATTTGAACTTTTTTAAAATCATTTATAGTCCTTAGGCCCCCATATAAAATTATTATTTATGACCACACCGTTGAAACTTTTTGTACTTGTTATTTGGGTGGAGTTGGACAAATTTCGAGCTTGGCGCATCATGGCAGTGGGGCATTTTATAGTTCTTAGGCCCCCATATAAAATTATTATTTATGACCACACCGTTGAAACTTTTTGTACTTGTTATTTGGGTGGAGTCGGACAAATTTCGAGCTTAGCGCATCATGGCAGTGGGGCGTTTGTCTGTCAAGCGGTAACGAAGTTGTCAATTTTATGCAAGAAAAAAATTGATAACCACATTGGTCATTTTATTTTAATCAATGGTTTTATCATATAAACAGCAAAAATAATTTTGTCGGACAAAAATATTGGGGCACATGACGTGTCGGACACGCTAAAGATGTCAAATTTATGAAAAAAATAAATTTATTACCACATGGATAATTTTAACGGTATCTACCATAAAACCTTTTTACAATAATGTGGTAACCATGTCGGACAATTTTCACGGGGCATATGCGCAGTCGGACGCGCCGAAGATGTCAATTTCCTGAAATTTTTTTATTTACAACTATTTTTCCGACAACATTAGTAGGTTATAAGTAATTATATTCTTAATCAAAAAATCAAAGTGTCGGACAAAAATATTGGGGCAAATCGACAGTCGGACAAAAAATTTAATTTTTATTAGTAAACTATACTTTCAAATAATGCTGCGTTCGTGCATCCCTTATCTTTACAACCATTTTTCCGACAAAAGTAGTAAGTTACAAATAATTATATTCTTAAACAAAAAATGTAATTGTGTGACAAAAATGTTGGGGAAAACGAAAAGAAAACTTAATTCTTTTAGGCTATCGACGAGGAGGTATTACCAAAAAAAATTTCAAACAGAGTTTCTCGGTTACTTTTGAATCGATTTAGCTGATAATTGGTACACACACTAAGTAAAACATTTAAAAGGGTACGACGCAGATCTGAACCCAAAATTTTCTTAAAAAAATTTCCGACAAGAGGGAAAATTTTAGAAAAATTTTGATCTGATAATTTGTGTACATACTCCTTGAACAACGATAAACATCGTTCTGTAGTTTTTTTTCTCGAATTAAAAAATATTCCGACACATGTATCAGGTTATAAGTAGTTATATTCCAAATCAAAAAATCTAAGTGTACGACAAAAATATTGGGGCAAATCCAAAGTCGGACAAAAAATTTAATTTTTATTAATAAATTATACTTTTAAATTATGCTGGGTTCGTGTATACCCTATCTTTACAACCATTTTTCCGACAAAGGTAGTAAGTTACAAATAATTATATTCTTAAACAAAAATCTAATTGTCTGACAAAAATGTTGGGGCAAACAAACAGAAAACTTAATTCTTTTAGGCTATCGACGAGGAGGTATTATCAAAAAAAAAATTTAAAACAGTTTTTCTCGGTTATTTTTAAATCGATATAGCTGAAAATTGGTACACACACTAAGTAAAACATTTAAAAGGGTATGACGTAGAGTTGTACCCAAAATTTTCCCAAAAAATTTTCCGACAAGAGGGAAAATTTTAGAAAAATTGTAATCTGATATTTGCGTACATACTCCTTGAAAAACGGCAAATATCGTTCTGTAGTTTTTTTTTATCCAATTAAAAAAAAATTTCCGACACAAGTATCAGGTTATAAGTAGTTATATTCTAAATCAAAAAATCTAAGTGTCCGACAAAAATATTGGGTCAAATCCAAAGTCGGACAAAAAATTTAATTTTTATTAATAAACTATACTTTTAAAATATGCTGGTTTCGTGCATCCCTTATCTTTAAAACCATTTTTCCGACAAAGGCAGTAAGTTACAAGTAATTATCTTCTTAAACAAAAAACCTAATTGTCTGACAAAAATGTTGGGGCAAACGAAGAGAAAACGTAATTCTTTTAGGCTATCGACGAGAAGGTATTCCCAAAAAATTTTTAAAACAGCTTTTCTCGGTTATTTTTGAATCGATTTAGCTGAAAATTGGTACACACACTAAGTAAAACATTTAAAAGGGTATGACGTAGAGTTGTACCCAAAATTTTCCCAAAAAATTTTCCGACAAGAGGGAAAAGTTTAGAAAAAATTTGATCTGATATTTGCCTACATACTGCTTGAACAACGACAAATATCGTTCTGTAGTTTTTTTACTACAGTTAAAAAAAATTTCCGACACATGTATCAGGTTATAAGTAGTTATATTCCAAATAAAAAAATCTTAGTGTCCGCCAAAAATATTGGGGCAAATCCAAAGTCGGACAAAAAATTTAATTTTTATTGATAAACTATACTTTTAAATAATGCTGGGTTCGTGTATCCCTTATCTTTACAATCATTTTTCCGACAAAAATAGTAAGTTACAAGTAATTATATTATTAAACAAAAAATGTAATTGTCTGACAAAAATTTAGGGCAAACGAACAGAAAACTTAATTCTTTTAGGCTACCGACGAGAAGGTATTTTCAAAAAAAATTTTAAAACATTTTTCTCGGTTATTTTTGAATCGATTTAGCTGAAAATTAGTACACACACTAAGTAAAACATTTAAAAGGGTATGACGTAGAGCTGTACCCAAAATTTACCCAAAAAATTTTCCGACAAGAGGGAACATTTTAGAAAACTTGTGATCTGATAATTTGTGTACATACTCCTTGAACAACGACAAACATCGTTCTGTAGTTTTTTTCTCGAATTAAAAAAACAATTCCGACACATGTATCAGGTTATAAGTAGTTATATTCCAAATCAAAAGCTTAGTGTCCGACAAAAATATTGGGGCAAATCCAAAGTCGGACAAAAAATTTAATTGTTATTGATAAACTATACTTTTAAAATATTCTGGGTTCGTGCAGCCCTTATCTTTACAACCATTTTTCCGACAAAGGCAGTAAGTTACAAGTAATTATATTCTTAAACAAAAAATCTAATTGTCTGACAAAAATGTTGGGGCAAACGAACAGAAAACTTAATTCTTTTAGGCTATCGACCAGGAGGTATCATCAAAAAAAAAATTTTAAAACAGTTTTTCTCGGTTATTTTTAAATCGATATAGTTGAAAATTGGTACACACACTAAGTAAAACATTTAAAAGGGTATGACGTAGAGCTATACCCAAAATTTTCCAAAAAAATTTTCCGACAAGCGGGAAAATTTTAGAAAAATTGTGACCTGATATTTGCGTACATACTCCTTGAACAACGACAAACATCGTTCTGTAGTTTTTTTTCTCCAATTAAAAAAAATTTCCGACACAAGTATCAGGTTATAAGTAGTTATATTCTAAATCAAAAAATCTAAGTGTCCGACAAAAATATTGGGGCAAATCCAAAGTCGGACAAAAAATTTAATTTTTATTAATAAACTATACTTTTAAATTATGCTGGGTTCGTGTATCCCTTATCTTTACAACCATTTTTCCGACAAAGGTAGTAAGTTACAAGTAATTATATTATTAAACAAAAAATCTAATTGTCTGACAAAAATGTTGGGGCAAACGAAGAGAAAACTTAATTCTTTTAGGCTATCGACGAGAAGGTATTATCAAAAAAATTTTTAAAACAGTGTTTCTCGGTTATTTTTGAATCGATTTAGCTGAAAATTGGTACACACACTAAGTAAAACATTTAAAGGGATATGACGTGGAGCTGTTTGTGATCTGATATTTGCCTACATACTGCTTGAACAACGACAAACATCGTTCTGTAGTTTTTTTTCTACAATTAAAAAAAATTTCCGACACATATATCAGGTTATATGTAGTTATATTTCAAATCAAAAAATCTTAGTGTCCGACAAAAATATTGGGGCAAACACAAAGTCGGCCAAAAAATTTAATTTTTATTGATAAACTATACTTTTAAACTATGCTGGGTTCGTGTATCCCTTATCTTTACAACCATTTTTCCGACAAAGCTAGTAAGTTACAAGTAATTATATTCTTAAACAAAAAATGTAATTGTCTGTCAAAAATCTTGGGGCAAACGAACAGAAAACTTAATTCTTTTAGGCTATCGACGAGAAGGTATTATCAAAAAAATTTTTAAAAGAGTTTTTCTCGGTTATTTTTGAATCGATTTAGCTGAAAATTGGTACACACACTAAGCAAAACATTTAAAAGGGTATGACGTCGAGCTGTACCCAAAATTTTCCCAAAAAATCTTCCGACAAGAGGGAAAATTTTAGAAAACTTGTGATCTGATAATTTGTGTACATACTCCTTGAACGTTTTGTAGTTTTTTTTCTCAAATTAAAAAAAATTTTCCGGCACATGTATCTGGTTATTAGTAGTTATATTCCAAATCAAAAAATCTAAGTGTCCGACATAAATAGTGGGGCAAATCCAAAGTCGGACAAAAAATTTAATTTTTTTTAATAAACTATACTTTTAAATTATGCGGGGTTCGTGCATCCCTATCTTTAAAACCATTTTTCCGACAAAGGCAGTAAGTTACAAGTAATTATATTCTTAAACAAAAAATCTGATTGTCTGAAAAAAATGTTGGGGCAAACGAACAGGAAACTTAATTGTTTTAGGCTCTCGACGAGGAGGAATTATCAAAAAAAAATTTAAAACAGTTTTTCTCGGTTATTTTTAAATCGATTTAGCTGAAAATTGGTACACACATTAAGTAAAAGATTTAAAAGAGTATGACTTAGCCAAAACTTACCCAAAACTTTTTAAAAAATTTTCCGACAAGAGGGAAAATTTTAGAAAAATTGTGATCTGATAATTTGTGTACATACTCCTTGAACAACGACAAACATCGTTCTGTAGTTTTTTTTCTCGAATTAAAAAAAATTTTCCGACACATGTATCAGGTTATAAGTAGTTATATTCCAAATCAAAAAATCTAAGTGCCCGATAAAAATATTGTGGCAAATCCAAAGTCGGACAAAAAATTTAATTTTTATTGATAAACTATACTTTTAAACTATGCTGGGTTCGTGTATCCCTTATCTTTACAACCATTTTTCCGACAAAGGTGGTAAGTTACAAGTAATTATATTCTTAAACAAAAAATGTAATTGTCTGACAAAAATGTTGGGGCAAACGAAGAGAAAACTTAATTCTTTTAGGCTATCGACGAGGAGGTATTATCAAAAAAAAATTTTAAAACAGTTTTTCTCGGTTATTTTTAAATCGATATAGCTGAAAATTGGTACACACACTAAGTAAAACATTTAAAAGGGTATGACGTAGAGCTGTACCCAAAATTGTCCCAAAAAATTTTCCGACAAGAGGGATAATTTTAGAAAATTTTTGATCTGATATTTGAATACATACTCCTTGAACAACGACAAACATCGTTCTGTAGTTTTTTCTTCAATTAAAAAAAAATTTCCGACACAAGTATCAGGTTATAAGAAATTATATTCTAAATCAAAAAATCTAAGTGTCCGACAAAAATATTGGGTCAAATGCAAAGTCGGACAAAAAATTTAATTTTTATTAATAAATTATACTTTTAAACTCTGCTGGGTTCGTGCATCCCTTATCTTTAAAACCATTTTTCCGACAAAGGCAGTAAGTTACAAGTAATTATATTCTTGAACAAAAATCTAATTGTCTGACAAAAATGTTGGGGCAAACGAACAGAAAGCTTAAGTCTTTTAGGCTATCGAGGAGGAGGTATTATCAAAAAAAAAAAATTAAAACAGTGTTTCTCGGTTTCTTTTGAATCGATAAATGTGACTGAATTGAAAAAATTGGGCCAAATCCAATCTTAAAATATAGGAAAAGAGAAATATGTCAACCATCCATTTTGGTACAAGGGTGTGGATGTTACGGCCATTCCCTTTTAGGGTCTGTTTTTCGTTCTCGTCCCCAAAACTCTCAAAAATTTCGAAAATTTAAGTCCGATTTTACGGCTTCTTATAGTACTGAACATTACCTTTCCAACGCATGTTTAATTTTGAAAATTCTTCTCTTCTTCTTCTTCTTCTTCTTTTTATATAGACATTACTCTGTCTGTTTTTCAATGTGCCTCTAGTAAGTTGTCATTCCATCTTTTTCGTGGTCTTCCCACTGATCGTCTTCCTATTGGGGAACCGTCTCTGTCCGTTCTTACTACTCTATTTGTTTTCATTCGGCTTATGTGGTCGTTCCATTCTACTCTTCTGCTTTTCATCCAGTTATTAATGTTGTCCACCTTGCATCCCCTTCATATATCTACACTTCTAGCTCTATCCCACAGCGTCTTACCATTGATTTTTCGCAATGTTTTCATCTCGGCTGTTTCTATAGTACTTTCTATAGTGTTTTTTGTCCTTTCTGTATCAGGTTGTGTTTCTGCCGCGTACGTCATTATTGGTCTGATGACTCTTTTGTAAATTCTGCCTTTCACTCCTTTTCTGATGTTTTTATTTCTCCATATTGTTTCATTCAGGCAACCTGCGGCTCTGTTTGCTTTATTCACCTGATCTTCCACTTTTGTTTCGAGCTTTCCGTAGTTGCATAGTGTGATGCCTAGATATTTAAACTCCATGACTTGTTCTATTATTTGACCCTCCAGCTCTAATTTACACCTTATTAGATCTACTGTTGTAACCATGCATTTAGTCTTTTTTGGGGAAATTAAAATGTTAAATTTTCTAGCGGTTATATTAAATTCGTGCAGCATACGTTGTAAATCATCTTTACTTTGAGAGATTAGTATTGCGTCGTCTGCATAGCAGATTATTTTAAGTGGTTTTTCTGCCATTTGGTATCCTTTTTTTGTTCTTACTTTTTTTATTATTTCGTCCATGATCCGGTTGAACAACAGAGGACTCAGGGAATCTCCCTGTCTTATCCCATTGCCATTTTGAAAATTGTATATACCATTCAAAAGTTACCGATCTCAGAAATTTTATTCAATTTCTATTTAAAAAGGGGAAAATGTTTTGTATGTTTGTGTGTATGTTTGTGGAAAAGTTATACCGATCTGAATTTCCTTTCTATGTTTTAAGAGGGGGTCAGGGCCGATTCAGAACCGGTATAGCTTGTGACTTTCTACCACCCATAAGCCAGCTATAGGACTTGGTAGGTACAAAACGGCATATTTTTGGGGGTATATATCTTAGGTTCAAGAAGAGACAGGAAAACCAAAAGTACACCAGATTAACAGCGTTGAGTTAAGCTTTCAAATAGTGCTTAAGTGGTTAGGATCAGAGATACACACGGCTCAGTACAGCTGAAAATCCGAAAAACTAAACTTTGAAAATTTTGGTTTTTAGACAATTACTCAAAATTTCAACCTACAAATTGCGCCAACAACTAAGGAGGACTCCAGATACGTCTATCGGTGTATACCTCTATCTGCGAAAATTCGAATTTTTATGTTATAGCCTTCATAAGTGTGATCAAATATATTTTCTCTAGGAAAACCGGTTTTTAAAGCTCAATAGTCCTATAATACCTTCAGTTATCCTACTTGACCTTGGATGCATCAGACACTACTTCTCAATACGCTTCAAACTCATATTTAGTGATCAAAATCGGTAATACCGATTAGAAGGTATCTAGTTCCAAAAGTATAATCCATTTGACCATTATCGCCGAAATGGTTTATGTAGTTGTAGTGGTTGCGACGCTAAATTTAGATAGATTTATTTAAAAATAGAGCAATACGAGTTAATTTACCGGCCATTAAAATAATTTTTTAGTCTATTTCGAATAGAAAAAAAACTCTAGTGTACATTCGATGGACACTAGATCATTTGAGAGATAATCATAGAAAGGCGACCATATATATCTTAACGTGGAATCGAGAAACAATACATTCAATTTCATTTAATTTATATACAGGTAAAATTTGGCAAATAATGGGCCATAGCTTAACGTCAGGTTCCTGAGGTAAAAATAAACCGATTTAAGCTTAGTTAGTTAGCTTAGATTTAAACTGATCTTAGTACAAAGTTTATAATAACCGAGATACAGGATGTCAAAGTTAAAATTTTTTTATTTATTATTGAATATTTCCTGACAGGTATGAGATAACAACATGAAATTTGGTATGTGGGGGTTTTTGGATCGAGAAAACTAAATTCCCTACCAAAAATTATGTATTGCCCAGAGGGCGCCACATACGCCTTTCAGCACTCATTTATTACGTTCAATTTTTTTTATAATTCACTCTGTATAATTTTGACATTAAAATTTTTATTTTCCTATTAGTTTTACTTAAAAAAGGTATACTTCTTTGATCTCCCTAAACTCAACCGTTTTCGAGATAAACGCATTTTAAATCTGCGATACCCCATCATTTTTAGCATAATATCATTGTAGTTACACCCGAAAAATAATTTAATACCATAATAATTGTGCCAGTTGTCAAATTTATGTCATTGCATCACAAATTCCATTTGAAGAAATTTGCGATACATTTTTGGATAATTTTATGGTTTTAAGTTATTTTTCGGGTGTAACTACAATGATATTATGCTAAAAATGATGGTGTATCGCAGATTTAAAATGCGTTTATCTCGAAAACGGTTGAGTTTAGGAAGATGAAAGAAGTATACCTTTTTTAAGTAAAACTAATAGGAAAATAAAAATTTTAATGTCAAAATTATACAGAGTGAGGGATAAAAAAATTGAACGTAATAAATGAGTGCTAAAAGGGGTATATGGCGCCCTGTGGGCAATGCATAATTTTTGGTAGGGAATTTAGTTTTCTCGACCCAAAAAACCCCCACATACTAAATTTCATGTTGTTATCTCATACCTGTCAGGAAATATTCAATAATAAATAAAAAAAAAGTTTAAATTTGACACCCTGTATCTCCAAAACGCCCCATTATTTTTGTCCGACAAGTGATCCAATATGCATTACACATGTAAAAGAACAGCACAAAATAAAAATGACATCTGTGGTAATAAATAAAAAATTTTCAGGAAATTGACATCTTCGGCGCGTCCGACTGCGCATATGCCCCGTGAAAATTGTCCGACAAGGTTACCACATTATTGTAAAAATGTTTTATGGTATATTCTGATAAAATTAGCAATGTGGTAATAAATTTATTATTTTCATAAATTTGACATATTTAGCGTGTCCGACGCGTCGTATGCCCCAATATTTTTGTCCGACAAAATTATTTTCGCTGTTTATATGATAAAAACCATTGATTAAAATAAAATGACCAATGTGGTTATAAATTTTTTTCTTGCATAAAATTGACAAATTCGTGACCGCTTGACAGACAAACGCCCCACTGCCATGATGCGCTAAGCTCGAAATTTGTCCGACTCCACCCAAATAACAAGTACAAAAAGTTTCAACGGTGTGGTCATAAATAATAATTTTATATGGGGGCCTAAGAACTATTAGATTGCAAATTTATTTTGCAAAATTTATTAGGTCGATTTTAATGAAATTTGGTACAAGATTTAAGTATGTTGCAAATAATTTCCTAAGCGAATTACTAAGGTTTTATGTGCCACCAAAGTGGTTAAAAAATATTGAATAACAGCAGACTTATTTTGCCCTCTTATTTTGTATTTATTGCTATATTGCAGAAAAGGTAATACCTTAAGACATTTTTAACCAGTCGTATATTATACAAAATTAAATTATCTTTATTTTATTTCTCTACGACTTTGTTCCAAAACGAATCGTTCTAAAGTTATAAGCAAAGAAAGCAGAAAAAATCGATGTTTTTCGAAATTTAAAAAATTTTAATTTTTTTATTAATGTTCCGGGCATATTTGAGAAGAAGCATAAGTCAATTATTATTACTGAAGGTGTCACCTAATTTTATCTGCAAAAATCCGAATGCCACCTCTCACATCCAAAAATATACGTTTTTTCGCAGATCCTTACTGGGCTATGTTGTTACTATGGAGACCTACACAGAGGAGAGGAATCGAGATAGGACGACCTTGAAATTTTTGTACACGATTTTGCCTGTTTGCTTGGTTTCTCGCTAGGGCGGCGGTGGTGTAGAGATAGATGCTAGTTTTGCATTGGAGTGAATGTGAAAATTTCGAAAATAATTAATTATTCGTAGTTAATATAAGATTACTGGTTTTGATGGTTAATATTATTTAAATATGAGTGCCAAGAAAGCTTACACTAAAAGAAATTGCTTCGTACCAGGATTTATATCGAGTTATCGTTCCGATAAAAAATTCAAAAGGGAACTTAACGAAGTTAATAAAGACTTTTTATAAATATTTGTCTTTATGTTATTTATAACGTTCATGGATTATACCTATTCGTTTGTATGTTATTTCCTTCGGTGTAAATAAAATTTGTGTATTACCTATTATTGGTTTTTATTTTAACCTGAAAATTATAGTGATAATAATACGAGGATCTTGAAAGTTTTTCTGTCGAAACATGCATTTTTTGAGACAAAATATTTCACAAAAATTAACATTAATTTTATAAAAGTCAGACTGTCGTCTGTAGTTAATTTACATATACTTTATTAACTAAATTTAAACATCTGATAGGTAAGCTTTCAGAATATAGATAAATGAAGTGTTCAAAAGAAAAAGCATTTTAAATTTTGATAAAAATAATAATTTAAAAAAAATTGATCAATAAACTTCAAATTATTTAAATAACTTTTTAAAAACAATTACGTACAGTTAAGTTCAATTTTTTCAACTAACAAACTTTTTGATATCAGTTACAAAGATATTAACAAATTAATTTGCAGTTGAAATACCATTGGTATATAAATGTGGCAGTTAGATAATGTGACAAAATATTTCCGCTTCAAAATAAGCTGTCCTCATATTAAAGTAATGACAAATTTAAATTTGATGTCACATCTCCATCTACAATGGTATAAAAAGAATACACTTTTTACCACACGTCGATATGTTATAAGGTTAAAATAATTTATTTTTGGCATAAAACACATTCAGCTACAATCCACCAATAAATTAATGTCTAATTACGATAAAAACAATAATAAAATGAGTTAAATAATAAATAAGTCCATAAGAGCTAATGTATTTGTAGCACCTATTCGAACACTTGCGCCTCTAGCGGCGATTGCTGAAAGTTGAATTAGAGGTTGAAAAGTTAGCCCACAAACGATGCATTGCGTTTCCACTCCTTCTTACAGGTCTCCATAGTTGTTACTAACAACCATTTGACATACCATTGTCATATTTTGCAGCAAGTGTCGCTACTGTACACTTTTATAAATTACAGTTGAGTCCGGGAATCTTTACCCGTACGTCATCATTTAAAGCATACGAAATAAGTCGATGATAAGTAGGAAATTGAAATTTACTAAACGCAACAGCAAGTCACTTACTGTCACTTGCTGTTGCGTTTAGTAAATTTAAATTTCCGACTTATCATCGACTTATTTCGTATGCTTTAAATGATGACGCACGGGTAAAGATTCGCGGACTCAACTGTATGTCAGAACTTGAACGATAAAGTTTGACTCGATCAATCTAAAGGCGCATTCTCACGGTTCGATTTTAGTTGATCAACTTTAGTGGATCAACTAAAATCGGTCAAGTTTTTGTTCACACATTTCAAACAAAACTGAACCAATTAGTTTTAATAAAATGGCTCCAAGTGTAGTTATACTCAAAAGTATAAATATTATAAATATTAGTATTTTACTGACACAGCAACTCACGAAAATTATGTTAAGATGGAATAAAGAACGTAAAAAACGTCGTCGTGGTGTTTCAGAAACTCTGCTAAAAGAACTTGGTTTGGAGGATACAGAAGGATATAAACATCTGAATATAACACTTGATAACACTCTCTGACCACTTTAAGCTCATTTTGTTGATTTGACGGATATATTTTTCTCAGACTGACATGAAAATAGTGATTCAAGTTACCAACAAATGTTCATACGCTTCAAACGTGATTCAACTTGTCTGAAAAATGTCAAGTTGAACGATAAAGTTTGACACGATCAATCCTTTGTTGAATCGACAAAAGTTAACCGATTAAAATTAAAACATATGAATGTTCTCACAGCTATTATCATTCGATCCACTAAAGTTGATCAACTAAAATCGAACCGTAAGTACATGGATTTTTCAAAGCACCTTCCCTGGTTTAAAAATGTATAAACATTTTCAATTTCTTTGCAACACGAAAATGCAGCAGCTGCATAATACTCTGGTTACATCGGAGAGTGTAGGAAGAGTCTATACCGGTTTCGGAGGTCTTTTCCCCCTCATCAGTAGTCCCATATCTTCTCTCCGATTTCTCCACGTATCATACTTTGGGCCTTTCCGAATTGCAAAGAAAGAAATGTCACGGATGAACTAGAGCCATCTACCAAAAAACAAAGTAAGTTATCAATCGAAGTAGTACAGAAAACGAAAATAAATATCGCTCCCATACCACCAGATTGACAACAGGTGGAATATTTTCTTTGGTTACACCTCCTGAGATTTTCAAAATTTATAAATCATACAGGATGCCGAGGAAATTAAGATGAGAGAATTTTAAATAATTCACAACTCATCTGCTCAGCGTGGTCCAGCAACAAAGATTCCTTAATACTCCTACAAAAGAGAAAATGAACTAAAAATGTATAAATATTTTCAATTTCTTTACAAAACGAAAATGCAGCAGCTGCATAATACTCTGGTTAAATCGGAGAGTGAAGGAAGAGTCTATACCGGCTTCGGAGGTCTTTTCCCCCTCATCAGTAGTCCCATATCCACCGCTTACCACGCTAAGCAGATGAGTTTTGAATTGTTTAAAATTTTCTCATCTTAATTTCCTCGGCATCCTGTTTGATTTATAAATTTTGAAAATCTCAGGAGGTGTAACCAAAGAAATTATTCCACCTGTTGTCAATCTGGTGGTATGGAGACGATATTTATTGTCGTTTTCTGTGCTACTTCGATTGATAACTTACTTTGTTCCCTGGTTTCCTTTATGCATTTTTGTGTTATTTAATTTATGTGTGTATAGATTAACTAGAATCATCATCATTCTCTTTGCCTTATCCCTATGCGGGGTCGGCTTCCCTAATTGCATTTCTCCACACAATTATATCTTGGGTCATATCAATGTTAATCCCCTTTACCAACATGTCCTGCCTTATCGTCTCCCCCCAGGTCTTCTTTGGCCTTCCTCTCCTACTCCTTCAAAGAATCTGCACTTCAGCTATTCTTCGTATTGGGTGATTAACGTCTCGACGTTGAACATGACCAAACCATCTTAACCTATGCTCTCTCATTTTGGCATCAATTGGTGCCACACCTAGACTTCCCCTAATATACTCGTTTCTAATTTTATCCTTCTTTGTCACTCCACTCATCCATCTAAGCATTCTCATTTCCGCCACATGCATTCATTGTTCCTCTTTCTTTTTCACTGCCCAACATTCAGTTCCGTACATCATAGCCGGTTTTATGGCTGTTTTATAGAATTTTCCCTTCAGCTTCATTGGAATTTTTCTGTCACACAACACACCACTCGCTTCTTTCCACTTCATCCATCCAGCCCTAATTCTACGGCATGCATCTCCATCTATTTTTCCATTACTCTGTAATACCGATCCTAGGTACTTAAAACTATTTCTTTTCACAATCATTTCACCATCCAAAGATACCCTTTTATTTGTAGTAGCTCCATCTTTAAATGAACATTCCAAATACTCCGTTTGTGTCCTACTAAGTTTTAAACCTTTTTCCTCCAGAGCTTGTCTCCATTGTTCCAGTTTTTGTTCTAAGTCTCTTTCACTATTTCCTACTAACACGACATCATCAACATACATTAAGCACCATGGAATGTTACCCTGTAGTTTCGCTGTTATCTGGTCCAAAAATAATGAGAATAAACAAGGACTAAGCACAGAGCCTTGGTGCAATCATATTTTCACATGAAATTTATCAGTCTCTCCCACACCTGTCAACACTAGTCGTTACTCCCTCATACATATCCCCCACAATCTTTACATATTCACCAGGGACTCCTTTCTTATTGAGTGCCCACCACAGAATCTCTAGAGGAACTCTATCATATGCTTTCTCAAGATCAATGAATACCATATGGGCGTTTGTTTCTTTACTCCTGTATTTTTCCATCATCTGCCTTATAATGAAAATTGCATCTGTTGTTGATCTACCCTGTAAAAAGCCAAATTGATTCTCGGATATTTCGGTCTCTTCACGTATCCGTCTATCAATTAGTCTTTCCCATATTTTCATGGTGTGGCTAAGCAGTTTTATAGCCCTGTAGTTTGTACATTGTTGTATATCTCCCTTGTTTTTGTAAACAGGTACCAGTATACTGCTTCTCCATTCGTCTGGCATTTGTCCGACTTCCATAATTCTATTAAATAGACCTGCTAGCCACCTTAGCAGGAATATTATCTGGTCCTACCGCTTTTTCTTTCTTTATTTTTTGAAGCGCTTGAGCCACTTCCTCGTTGGTTATTTTGGTGACCATTGCTGCTACTGTCTCCGTTGACTCTACAGGCTGTCTGTCAAATTCTTCATTTAATAAGCTGTCAAAGTACTTTCTCCATCTCTTTTTGACATCCTTTCGTGAACTAGTATTTTATTATTTTCATCTCGGATACATCTAATCTGATTAAAATCTTTTGCTTCCTTGGCTCTCCGTTTGGCTATTTTATATATCTTCGTTTCGCCTTCCCTGGTATCAAGTTGATCGTATAGGTTTGAATACGCTTCTGCTTTGGCTTTTGCTACTGCTACTTTCGCTTTCTTTTTCGCCACCATATAGTTTTGAAGATCTGTGTCGGATCTGATTTCTTGCCACTTTTTATATAATTTTCTCTTCTCTTTTATTTTTTCTTGTACTTCGTTTGACCACCACCAAGTCTCTTTATCCTCAAACTTTTTTCCTGACGTTTTCTCAAGTATTTTAATAGCAGTCTCTCTAATACTACTGGCCATTTTTCTCCAAATTGTATTAGGGCTTCCTTTCATGTTCCAACATATTTTTTCTACTATTCTTCTCCTGAATAGACCTTCTTTCTCATCTTTCAGCAGCCACCACCTGATTTTTTGCGGTCCTCTCCGATATTTTTGTTTAGTTTCGCTTTTTACTTCGATGTCCAGAACAAGCAGCTTATGTTGTTGGCTTACTGCCTCACTAACTATTACCTTGCAGTCCTTGCATTCACGTATGTCTTCTTTCCTTATCATGAAGTAGTCTATTTGGGATTGATGTTGTCCACTTTTGTAGGTAATAAGTTGAGTTTCTCTGTTTTTAAAGAATGTGTTAACAATCGCCATATACAATGCTGTTGCTAATTCAATCATGTCATCTCCAGCTTCATTTCTAGTTCCAAAGCCTAATCCCCCATGTATTGTTTCATATCCTGTCTTGGTTTGGCCCACATGTGCATTAAAATCACCTCCTATTATAACTTTCTACTCTGCTGGGGTATCACTCAGTACGTCTCCTAATTGATCATAGAAAGCTCTTCTTTCATTCTCACCCAGACCTGTTTGGGGAGCATACACACACAACATTCAATACCCCTTTATCAATTACAAATTTCACTGACATCATTCTATCACTCGTTCTTACAACTTCTACTACGTTATTTATCAGCAATTTTACCAACTCCATTTCTAGTGTTACTACTCCCTACATACCACAATTTGTATCCTTCACCTAGTTCTTTCGCCCTTTGTCCTTTCCACCTAGTTTCTTGAATACAACAATTTGAACTCTTCTTTGTTTGAGCGCATCCACTAACTCCAGACTCTTACCTGTAAGACTACCAAGATTCCACGACTCTATCCTGATTTTTCTAACCTGTAATGGTGTTCCCCCTGAGATAGTCCTCACCCGGAAATCCGAACGGAGGCTCATTTTACTTCCGGCACATTTTACCTCAGGAGATGCCATCATTTCAGTATAAGTTTTTTTTATATCATTCGAGAAGGTCTTTTCATTATTATGGCCTGAAAAAATTTTGTTTGGATATTTGATGCCTGAATGCCTTTTCTATCAGCACCATACCCTGCCCTGCACGTTTAGCCAATACACCACCAATGCAACCAAAGTGCAGTATTACCCCACACCCGTCTGCATTTTTCTGTATAGGCCAGGACCCTACTGTAAGGACTGCCCTATAAGCCAATGTATTGTTGCCCGTATCCCGCCACTAGGAGGCACGTACTTTATTCGGGATACAGAATATAGATTAACTAGAATAGTAAATAATAAATATTAAACATAAAGCAGTAATGTAACTTCATTTAAATTTTAATAAAAAGATAATAGTTTTCTTCAGCTTGTGTCCATTGTTTCTCGCTTACCTTATAAACAAACGTTTCTGACTACTACCAGAGGCGTACGACGGAGGAAAGTGATTGGTTGACCCTTCCCAAATTCTACGTCATTCTTGGAAATTGCTATTTTAGTGCAATTTTTGGATTCTCCTTCTTTCTATGTAAACAGTATACTTTTCATTCGTAACGATAATGTCATTAGTTTTCGAGATATTTCAAGTTAAAAACGAAGGGCATAATTCATTAAGCGGAAAGGTGCAAAATGTCGCTTGTTAAAATTTTCAATGTGTTTTAAATGTATTCAATTTTTTTTCGAATCCTGAGAAAACTAATAGGTATTTTTTAAAAATTTCAAAGAAGAACGAAATATTACGTCATTGCCAAGTGCCGAAAGTCCCTTAGAATAAATAAAAAGTTTCTTTTGAACGAAATATTTGCAATTAAAAATCACACGAAATTTTCTCTTTTATTTTCACCCCGGGAGTTTATTAAAATAAACATTATAGAAGTTTTCAGGGACCTTCGGCCCTCAGTAATAATGTAGTCTTTCATTTTGCGTTTAAATTTTTCAAAAATACTTATTAGATTTCGCAGGATTCGAAAAAAATGAATACACTTAAAACTCATTGAAAATTTTGACAGGCGACATTTTGCGCCTTTCGCCCTAATCAAAGTAACTGTGCCGTTTCATTTTTAACTTCAAATATCTCGAAAACCAATGACTTTATCGTTACGAATGGGGAGTTTATTTACACAGAAAGTATTAGAGAATCTAAAAATTATGCAAAATAGCAGTTCCGTCATTAGTGTAGAATTTGGGAAGGGTCGATCATTAACGAAGACCTTTGGGAAGATACAGATGCATGGAGATTGGGCACCGGAAGACGTCGGAGGACGTTCTAAACAGATTATATATATAAATATATATAATAGGGTGTACCGTATCTACACTTTCTGCCAAGTATAACACGGATATGTCAATTAGTTATAATTTTTTTTAATAATTTATTCTTTATTTAAAACCTTAAGAACTATTAAATAGTATACAAATGTACTCGGTATTTTAAACTATTTAACATTTTCTTATCATATTTGGCAAAAAGTGTAGTTACTATACACCCTACTAAATTGTGTTAAATAATCGTTTCTGGCTACTACCAGAGGCCTACGACAGGGGAAAGTGAATGGTTGACCCTTTCCAAATTCTACGACACTGACGGAAGTGCTAGTTTACCATAATTTTAAGAATCTCCAATACTTTTTGTGTAAATAATATACTCCTCATTCGTGACGATAAAGTTATTAGTTTTCGAGATGTTTGAAGTTAAAAATAAAACGGCACAGTTATTTTGATTAATTATGCCCCTTCGTCTTTAATTTCAAATATCTCGAAAGCTAATTACATTATCGTTACGAATGAAATGTAGACTGTTTACATAGAAAGAAGGAGAATCCAAAAATTGCACTTAAATTACACTTCCCCCAGTGGCGGATAATTTCGAAAGGGTCAACCGTTCACTTTCCACCGTCGGATGCCTCTGGTAGCAGCCAGAAACGTTTGTTTAATATAATTTAGTAAAGTATACAGTACCTACACTTGCTGCAAAGTATGACAAGGATATGTCAAATGGTTTTTAATAACTACAATGGAATGCAAAAAATTTAATTTTGCACCGTAGATTTAAAATTCGTTTAACTCGAAAACGGTCGAGTTTATCGGGATGAATGTAGTATACCTTTTTTAAGTAAAAATTTTAAGTGAATATAAGTTTTGCCCTCAAAATTATGTAGGGTAGCGGATAAAAATATGAACGTATTAAATGATCATTGAAAGACGTATCTGACGCCCTCTGGGAAATATATAATTCTTGGTGGGGAATTTAGGTTTCTCGCCCCAAAAAGCCATAACGTAGCAAATTTCGTGTTTTTATCACATGCCTGTCAGTAAATATTCAAAAATAGATAAAATAAAAGTTTAATTTTGACCCCCGTATTTCGGTTATTATCAACTTTCGTACTAAGGTAAGTTAGCTTAAACCGACTTATTTTAACCTCAGGAATCTAAGGCTATCTAAGTCTCTTTAAGCTATGGCCCATTCGTTACCAAACACCCTGTATATGATACAGATTTTTTCGAAGAAATATTTCACATTCCGAAGCATTTGCAGTGTGCGACGGAGGGATGGACGTGGATAATTCAACGTTTTCACATATTTTCAAAATTAAGTGAAGACAATATTATTAGAAATAAATATTACAAAAATTTATAATTCAATTATAAACAAAGAGATCGTAGTCAACTTTTAACACTATTTGCATGAATGAACACTTCTTGCAGATCATACTTAGCAATGTCTGAACGCAAGGGCCGACTACAGGGATTAAGATTTTATCATTCGTTGATAATGTTTTCTTCCCCATTATCAATTTGTATTTGGAGCTCATCGAAAAATTTATATCTATTCTTCCTTTTTTGTATCTTCATTTACTTTGTAGGCTGATATTATTATCATTATTTCCTCGTCCATCAGTTTCATTTTCAGTGATAATATTCTCTGGTTATTTAGTAATATACAAAATAAATCCATCAGGTAATAGAGCAAGTTGCAAGCTTATGTCATGATACGTGATAAAATGCTTCATTCATTGCATTTATATTATTTTCTAGTATTTTATCCGATTCTTCAATGTCTTCATAGCGGTACTCACTTGTACACACGTTTCTTTTTATTTTATGGTCATCACCACCATCATCATCATCCAGCTTCTCGCAATCACTGCTGGACATACCTAAGCATCGTTCATATGGCTCTTGCAGCTTCTATTTTGATCAAGTTATGCTCTATTCATTGTAGCTCATCGGTGCATGGCTTCGGTGGTCTTCCCCAGCTTTTCTTATGTTTACGCCGTTTACAGGGTCTCTATTCCAACAATGCCTAGTCCATCTATCATTGCTTAGTCGTAAGTGCTATATATCCTTTAAATCTTCAGTTGAGCCAAGGCTACGGGTACATAATTCGCAAATATTTTACGGCTATCCCTACTTTTTCTGTCTTTACACGGCAAACTACGTGTAGTAAAATTCACACTGGTATGGATATGTAAACATTACTAGAATTTCATTCTACTTGAAAATGTCATCATTAACTTAAAGAGATGGCTTTTGAATGTTCTTAGATAACTGTTATTTGTTTAATTGCAAATTATTAATTCAGTTAATAAATGTGATAATTTTTTCACTAACTAAGTATTCAGTGATTGTAATAATTTATATGTACAACAAAAACTAATACTCAATCGAGAAATAATAGGAAAAGTGTTAAAGTGATTTTTTAATAATATATTGTTTCTATGGAACGCTTACAATTTTGAACATCTTTAACAACAAAATACTTGGATCACAGAATATATTATCCTGATGTATTCTCTGCTTGGTTCTTCCACAAATAATACACAATAAATAACTTTTTATTAAGTTCACGTCTTAAATCAATTATTTATCAAATACACTATATATATATATATATATATATATATATATATATATATATATATATATATATCAATATTATTTAATCAACAACTCAAAATATTCCCGATTCCATGTCAAATATTTAAAATTGTCACTGATTGTCAATGTCTGACTGACAATATGCTGACAATATTCTATTCGACTGAGTGCGTTGTAAGACAAATAAAGATTTGGAAAATATTACCACGGACATAGTGTCCATTTTTTTCGAATCCTGAAAAAACTAATATATACTTTTAAAAAATTTAGACACAGAATGAAAGAATAAATTATTACCGAGGGCCGAAAGTCCCTTAGAATAAATAAAGTTTATTTTGAATGAGATATTTGAAATTAAAAATCACACTAAATTTTTTCTTAGATTTTACTTCTGTAACTTATTAAAATAAACATTATAGAAGTTCTCAGGCACTTTCGACCCTCACTAATAACGTAATCTTTCATCCTGCGTTTAAATTTTTCAAAAATACTTATTATTTTTCTCAGGATTCGAAAAAAATGAATCCCCATTTGAATAGCATTGCAGCCGAAAATACGTACCCATCCTCTTAATATGTTTTTTCTACGGCCGTGCTAAAACAGCCACTTTCCCGTATGCATTTCGTTTCCAAAAGTTGCACTTTTCCGCACGGCGTACGAGAAAGTAAATTTTCCCGCACAGCGTGCGACCTTCTAATATGGCATTATAATATACTATAATACATGCAATAAACTAATATTTAGATATTACTTACTAATTTATTTCAAATGTATCTTATTGTGTTCATGTGTTAATGAAATTAACGCAATAATTCGATGAAATAAAAACTTTTTGACATAGTATTTAAAAGTCAAATCAGTAGACAATTACAATGGGTTAGAATCGTCGTCATTGAAACCAATATCGTCGACGTGGTAACCCATTATATTGAAAGTTTGGTTTTGACAACCTTCTCAAAGAATTAATTTGTGGATTTTCACTCCTAAATAAAAATTTATATGACTATTTTTTGTGGCTTTTTTCCACGTACGTATTTAACGTACGGCCCTAGAAAAAATATTGTTCCTAACTCATGCGGAAAGTGTCTTCCCGCACTCGACTGCTTGCTCGAACTCCGCTATCGCGTCGTTCGGGTCAACGGCAGTCTCGTGCTGAAAAGTATCACTTTCCACACTAGTTAGGAAAATAACTATTCTATAATGTTTTATATTTCCGTTCTTCTGCGAATCTCTTCGTTCTAATGCTGTAAGTAGGAAGTTTCCAAGTTTAATTTCTAATATTAATCTTTCCATTTTCCTGTGAGCAATTCTCAGTTTTACCGTTATTTGGTGTGAGCATTTTATTAATAGTAACATTATAAATTAAGTGTCAATAAATAAAATTTTCAGAAAATAAAAAAAAATCAAATTTCAATTTAAGGATTGATAAACTTCTACTATTCTTCGGCCAGGTATTTACCTGAAAATTCCACACCTGTAATTTTGAACCAATCAAAATACGTTATTTTGACAGATCACCATGGCAACGGAGGTATTTTATCGGAAATTTTTTGCTCGTGGGGTACCCAACAGCGAATTATAGTGGAAATTTTTTGACGTTTACAATAACAGAACATTTTTGACAGACTGGTTTTTATTTGTTTACATAATTTAAAATAAAACGCCAAAAAATAATTTTCTATCACTTGTAGTTACTCAAAACTTATGTAAAATTGAAGAATATACTATTTTCTATCTTGAAATGGTATTCCCATGCAACTACAATGAGTAGAAATTAAGAATTTGAAAGCCTAAATAATTGCTGACAAAGCTATGGCGCGCTATTAATCTGTTCATGCAGCTTTGGATTTTCAAATGCAAATTTGGTGTGGAATTTTCTTACCGAATACCACGCGAAGTCAAATTAATATCCGGAAATTTTTTTTTGATCATGAATATTTTTAGAAAATTTCCCTCGTCTGCGGCTCGGGAAATTTTCAAAATATTCATGATCTCAAAAAAATTTCCGGAAATAATTTGACCTCTAGTGGTATTACTAGTGAAAATTTAAATTTTGTTTAAACAAATTTTCTAAAATGTCAATCAGGACTTTGGTTTATTTCAAGGGCTCTCAACTCTGTATGTTCACTGTTCAGATCAGTGTAGGTATTATATTAGGTATTATCATACTTGTTCTTAGTTACGTTTATAATACTATTGAATTTATTAATATAAATTTAAATATACAGTCTACGAAAATTAAAAAATAAAGGACCAGGCAACACTCCTTATGGAAAAGTGGTCCCGGTCAAATTTGATGAAAGTTTGGTCAATGATACTTCTTGATGTGTAGATTAAAAAAGTCCATGCCACCTGGGCCTGAATAACTACTATTCTCGAGTTACAGCCTTCTGAAGTTATTGGATTCGAGTGCTCGGTTTACGTTAAGTGCACTAATTTACGGTCAAAAGAACGAAAATATTTATTATTAGAAGAAGAGAAACTCATGTTCTTCATACATACTTGCGTGTTGTATATGAATTCGTGGTCAAAAATAGTTGGATCGTATTTTACTGTGGGCTTACGTCTTTTCGTCCCACTATCCGCTCTTTGGTTATAAATGTGTTTTGATGGCTCCATCTCGTTCATTTTCGTTAACCTTTAACTACCCGCGCATCAAGTTATAATATAACTACACGCGTGGCGTACTTTATACGCCACAATAAAATACACTTAAAAACTGCGGATTTTTTTATTTTTTTTTTTTTTTCATACACTTAGTTGTTTGTTATAAACCTTATTCGGCATCAGCGAATACTTGGAGTTCCTTCTCAGTAAGCCAATTGGGATTTATAACTGGAATCTGATTCCATGATAAATAAAATTACTAATAAAAATTTTTTTGAAATGTGATTTTTTACATGAGAAAAAGTATTGTTTATAAAGAAAAATATATTTTGTGTCATAATGACTTAAAAACAATTGAAAGATGTAATTATATTACTACTTATATTACAATAATCGTGGCGTATATTGTGCACCACAAGAAACAACAAATACTAAAATGTAAATTATGATGTTCCCAGAACGCCGATTATAACGAAACTAAAACAAATTGTAAAGCACATTCCAGTGATAGGTTAGGTAGATAAACAAGGTCAAAAATTAAATTTTTAAATATATTTGCAGTAGAATTCTTATATTTGGCATACAAAATACGCCAGCGCGTGTAGTTAAAGGTTAAATAAAGTTATTTCATTAATTCTGGAACATGTTACCGGTGGAATTACCCCTATCCCCCCTAGATCCGCCACTGTTCAGTAGTTTTCTAAAGATAAAGCCGAAATGCTGTTTTGCTGGTATTGCATAACTGAAAAGCATTCATGAAAACATGATAATGCTTATATCGATCTAGCAGCACATTTTATACCGCACTTCTTTAGTTTTCTGAAGACTTTTCGGAGGTTTTCTGAAGACTAAAATACGGTCCAACTATTTTTGACCACAAATTCATATACAACACGCAAGTATGTATGAAGAACATGAGTTTCTCTTCTTCTAATAATAAATATTTTCGTTCACTTGACCGTAAATTAGTGCAGTTAACGTAAACCGAACACCCGAATCCAATAACTTCAGAAGGCTGTAACTCGAGAATAGTAGTTATTCAGACCCAGGTACCCTGGACTTTTTTAATCTACACATCAAGAAGTATCATTGACCAAACTTTCATCAAATTTGACCGGGACCACTTTTCCATAAGGAGTGTTGCCTGGTCCTTTAACAAAACGAATACTTAAACTGCACAACCCAATCTACGTAGGCTTAATAAATAAATAAATAAATGTTGAAACTTGAAACTTACGTATAGCCGAAGATCCATTCCATATTATCCATCAGACTCCAAACTGTATATCCTAGCATAGAAACTTCATCTTCTTCCATTGATTCTCTTATATATCTTAAATAAGACTAGAAAACAAATAAGTAACCACTATATTTTAAGAAATAATAATTTTCAAATACATATAAACTTATAATAGAGTGGTTTATTTGATTTAACTATTTAACCCCAACGAATATAAATAATACATTTTTAATAACTTCACTTAACAACTCAATTACCAAAATTATTACCAGGGAACGGCAGTTCTCGTCAGTGTGGCGCACACCAACACCCCCCTACACGCGACACTATATAAAGCCCCTGGCCATATTATTAGACGCACTATAAAATTTTATAAAAAAAATTAATTATCACGTGATACTACATTGGTTTTTTGTATGTACTAGACACAATGTATTACTATTATTTTGTTGTCCATTTAATTGTTTAGTTTTTATCATAAACTAATCATCATTATTAATTAACAAATATGTATTTATTGACTCCTGAAGAAAACAAAAATAACGACCATTAAATGTTAAATATTTTGTTGAGCCACCTTTAGCCACTGTACTACGATACCTGTAGAATTAAAGCTCTAATAGTGACTAAAAGCGGCTCAACAAAATAACATTTAATTAATTGTCGTTATTTTTGTTTTCCTTCAAGAGTAAATAAATTTGTTCAATAATAATGTTATGTTGTTTTAATTGTGTTAAAATATAGACAATTATATGAACAACTAAACAACATACATTGTGTCTGGTACATACAAAAAACCTATTTAGTATCGCCTCATAATTAACATTTTTTTATAAAATCTTATAGTGCGTCTAATAATTTGGCCAGGGACTGTGTATATAGTATACACGAAATTTTCGATTTTCCAAATGTGACTGATTTGAAAGATCGGCCAAGTCCCATCTTAATGTTCAGGAAAAGACTCACATATTCATATGTCAACCATCCATTTTGGTCCAAGGGTGTGGATTTTACGGCCCTTTCTATTTACGGTCTGTTTTTAGCTCCCAAAAACTTCAAAAATTTAAGTCCGACCTTTGCGGCTTCTAATAGTACTGATCATTACCTTTCCAACGCATGTATAATTTTAAAAATCGGTTATACCACTCAAAAGTTACCGAGCTCAGAAATATGACTCAATTTTTTTTAAAAAAAGGGAAACTGTTTGTGTATATGATTGTATATGTGTTTAAAAGTTAAACCGATTTGAATTTTTTTTTCTGTGTTTGAAGAAGGGGTCAGGGCCGATTCAGAACCGGTGTAGTTTGTGACTTTTGGCCACCCATAAGCCAACTAGAGGACTTGGTAGGTAGAAAACGGCATATTTTTGGGGGTATATATCTTCGGATCAAGAAGAGACAGGAGAACCGCAAATACACCAAGTCAATAGTGTTGAGTTAAGCTTTCAAATGGTTTTCAAGCCGTCAGAATCAGACATACATACGGCTCAGTATAGCCGAAAAACTATACTTTGAAAATTTTGGTTTTTTGACAATTACTCAAAATTTCAACCTACGAATTGCGCCAATAATTGAGCGTTTGTAGAAGGACTCTAGATGAATCTAACGGTGTATACGTCATATCCGAGAAAATTCGAATTTTTAAGTTATAGGCTTCATAATTATGATCAAATCTATTTCTTACGGGAAAAACGGTTTCTCAAGCTCAATAATTCCTTTAATAGCTTCAGTTATCATACTTGACCTTAGATCCATCAGATACTACTGATAAATACGTTTCAAACTAATGTTTACTAATCAAAATCGGTTAAGCCTTTTAGAAGTTATTGAGCTACAAAGGTATAATCCAATTAACGATTATTCCCGAAATGATTTATGTAGGTGTAGTGATTACGACGCTAAATTTGATCTGGCAACGGGCAATCCGATTTCATTTACCGGTCATCTTAATATCTTTTTTCAATCTATTTCGAATAGACAAAAATCTAGTGTACATTCGATGGACACTAGATCATTTGGGAGATAATGCAACAAACGTGACCATTTATAAAGTTTGACGAGTAATAGAGGAACATTGCATACAACTTCATATATTTAATTTATAAATAACTTTGAAAAACTCCTGATACAAGAATAAAAAACCGCTAAACGCCTTAAAAATGAGCAGCGCATACAATATTCCAGCTACAAAAGATCTGATATGAATATTACGTGGCGCGAAAATGTATTTTCATTTTGATGTAAAACAAAATTGTAGTTTTATTTTAAAAGATTTTTCCATAATATTTGCTAAATTTGAAGTAAACGCCCCACAAAAGAGTTTCAAAATTCAAACTGCATCAAAGTTACTCTTTGTGAATCTGAGTCTTTACCGAACCGAAAGTGAATCTGGTCGTGCTGTACTTGGTGGTTGGGGAGCTGACCTGCATCTTAGGAGTATCCTCCTGGGTACTTCTAGACGTATGATATCGCAGGAACTCTTTTAAGTTAAAAAGATAAAGGAAGTTTTTGTTTATATTTGATTCAGAGTTGGACCAGTATCTCCATATAGCTATTTCAACATCCTCATGCATCCTCAGTGAAGCTATGCGGTCACAACTCTGAAAGAAATATCAACAATCTGCCTATTTAAGGGAAACCATCGCGATACAATGATTCCACCTTTTGAGACGCAATCTAGCGACATCTCTCGTATTACGAGGAAAACAACGAAAATTCCTAGATACAAAGTTTACTACTTTTTAAACAATTAGAATAATTGATATAAAAATATAATAAACAATATTTTAAATCTAAGACTTTTCGTTAATATACTGCTTTCTGGCTGCATCCTGTATCTCCGGCTTTTACAATTCGCGAGCTCAAGCGAGGGTGCTGCCGCTTATTTGGAACTAGAGGAATTGGGATGAAAATATAAACCAATCATCCGTTAACCGATTTATGAATGTCGTTTGAAAGTTTGTCGGATGTGTTTATTTAATAAATAATTTATTTATATTAATTAGTTACATCAATAACAATATTAATTATAGAAAAATACGATATCCCAATTACACCGGCCATTTTCATGCAACTGCACTGCCACCTATAGTCGATTGAGTGCGCGAATATATTTCCGATCTTATTCTCACTCTTTACTCGCAACAAAAAAGTTGTGAGTCCAATTTCCGTATTTGATACCGTGATACTTAACAAAATATAAATGTAAAATGTATAAATTACCTGGATGTAGTATATTCTTCTATCATCATTCAAATACATATCTCCTGCTGAAGACGGGTAACCATTTTCTGTTATGAACACTCCCGGGTTGTTGTATTGGTCTTTGATCCACTTTAACAAAGGTTTTATGCTCTCTGGAACAACCTGTTTGATTGAAATAATAAAGAATTAAATCAGGTAGTGTAAAACCACATACTTTTACGAGAAGCAAATGAAATTAAATTTTCAAATAGATTCAACATCATGAAATAATAATAGTACAGTCGTACTACAATAGTAGTAAATTTATTCTCATACTGAAAATAAAGATCAAGTTTGGCATAGGAAACCCGCGAGAAATGAAAGTAGCATACGAAAAGGAGAAAGTACTAGAGAAAAAATACAAAACAAACATAGTAAGTCAAAATGAATCAGGAACTACAATTCGAATGATTTATCCTTTGTGCTTTTTAAGGAGAAATAATAAAACAGAACAGAGTGGCGAAATACTCGGCCAGGGAGTCTATAATTTCATTCACGACCTGTCGTTCACCGTAATAATTTATCTTTAGTGAACTAGTTCCTTTGATACCCATAAAAGTGAATAAAAATATAATTTAAAATAAATTCGATTTAGAAACTAAATAGTTTAAAAAATGGAAACAAGAGAGAATTTTATAGGAACGGAGAAAAAAGTTGGAAATTAGACACTTTAATAATTATAAAGACATAACAATATGCATGCAGGAAGCACCAACAGAAATGCTCAAGATACCAAGTCAATAATAATTGACTTGGTTTCATTAATAATTGGAAATATTACTGTAGATTTCTAGGCTCAAAATATTAAGGTTTAAACTAGATCACCTAGTTCGAAAATGCTTTAGGAGTTGAGCTATTTGAAGATGGCGTCTCGTAAGTAGTTTTTTAAATACCTCCAGAACGCTTCTATTTAGAACAACGAAAACTGGTACCATAGAGTTATATATTAGCATAGAGAGAGTGTCATTCAGAGCGAAGTGACGACACCATCTTTTTTATTTAGATTAGTGCTGTTTCACTCTTACGTATAGTAAAGCTGCTACAGTTGTCCTCCTCTTCCGTGCCTATATTCACACTGAATGTCATCATAGATTTTCGATACAATGTGTTAGAAAGAGATGCAGCAAACCAGTCCATGAGATCTTGTCGACAGGAAGTGCGGAAGGTAGGCTCTCTCTATGTCAATATATACCTCTATGACTGGTACGCCTATTTATATTTCAGAGATAAGTCAATTCTATAAATTGCGAATTAGTAGTACCGGTCACAGGCGTTCGTTTTGGGTAGGGCAACGGTTATTTTACCGTATAAATTTATTGACTTGAACCTTTAAGCATTTTTGACACTGGATTATTAAATTGTGAGGTATCGTAGTACTAAAAGGTACGTAGGTGTTTTAAGTCGATACAGTACACTGTTTTCTAGAAAAATGGATTTAAAAATTTTTCGTCTTTTGAATTTGAAAACAAAAATTAAAAAAAAAAAACTATTTAGAAAAACGAAAATTGGTGCGTTTATTTATTTTCCAGAGATGAATCGATTTATTCAATTGCGAATTTCTAGTACCGGTCAGATGCGTCCGTTTTGGGTAGCTTAACGGTTATATTTTATCGTACTATTTTTTATGTCTTTAATTTGTAAGCATTTTTGATAATAGATTATTAAACTATTAGAGGTTCTAGTGCTAAAAGTTACTCTTGATTTTTAAGTTTATTTTTTTCAAATTCGAAAATCGAAAAATTTTCAAATCGATTTTTCTAGAAAACGGTGTATTGTACCGACTTTAAATCAACAGTGTCTTTTAGTACTAGAATACCTAATTAATACAATAAATGTAATTTAATAATCAATAATTGTCAATATGCTTAAAAATTAAAGAAAAAAGTTATTCATAAAATTAATAACCGTTGCGTTACCCAAAAGGGACGCCTATAGGGTAGCAAAAGGGTACTAAAGGGCACTAAAAATTCGCAATTTATGGAATTGTTTTATCACTGGAAGATAAATGGAAGCACCAGTTTTTCTTTTTCTAAATAGAAGTGTTCTGGAGGTATTAAACAAATCTAATTAAAAGGCGCCATCTTCAAAGAGCTCTATAGCTCCTTTAAGAAGTATTTTCGGACTAGGTGATTAAGGTTAAAAACCTTATACCTGTATTAGGTTAACTATTTTGAGACCAGGAATCTACAGTTAAAATATTTCCAATTATTAATGTAACACCCTGTATAATATATATATATATATATATATATATATATATATATTTGTGGAATGAATAGAATAAAAAATTTGGGAGAAAGAAACCGATATAAAAAATTTTAAAATACAAACAATAACAGCAATAATACGGTAAATATTATAACATGATGAATTCACATCTACAAAGATGGAGATAAACACAAAGTCAAGCCCTTCTTCTCCACTGGGTACACTGGACGCGTGCCCAGAGCCCCGCGATCGATTGGGGCCTCCTAGTCTGTACTCGATTACTAAATGATAACATAATTGTTTATCTAAGCACAGAAAAAATATACTATTTATAATATACGTGGAATATAAAAAAATATATATATTTTAGATACTAGTATGCAGTTATATAGAGCAGTATACCTGCATAATAGTTTAACAGTCTATCATGGTTACCACAAAGGTCATCGTATTGGACCATAGACATAATAAGGATATACAACGCATACAGAGCAAAATAGTGTAACGCGCGGGCAGTCGATCGGTGGTCTATCCATCTCTTCTTACCAAGCGATCCCGTGCATGTGACAGACAAAACGGCTAGACAACTCAAAGTAAATATTGGCCAATGACGTCCTTGATATTGGTATAACACATCGACGCACAGAGCGACCCATACCTTACCTTGTCTATTCTTAATATGCCTATGTATTGGACACGAATTGATACGAATATCTCCGAAACTATAAATATATAGCCCAGTGGGGATAGCATTTGACCTTGCATTACGGGCTGCCCCAAATTTTATTTCTCTAATCTTTAGTGTGGTCAATAGTAGTGAACATTTAAAATCTCGACTGAATTTCCGCCGTTGCGTTAGCCGCCATCTTGATTTTAAACGAGAACTGTTTTTGCTCAATATCTCCTCTATTTTCAACTTTTCGACAAAAATTATATGATGAACTAAAATTGTTGAAAATATGATTTTCTATAATTTATTTTATTTCAATCTATTTCGTGCGGTCGATATATTCCTAGTTATGGCGGAAAATAGTGACAGTAAGAAAAATAGTGACAGTTAATACAGTGATAGAGCATAATTATTGAATTATCTCGTTAATTTTACAACAAAAGTGTACCTATACAAAAATGAAGACAATTAAATTTTATATAATTTTGATCTCTTTCATTTTTTTGATAAAATCAATATTTAAGGTATTACGTATGCGGTAAAAGCTCGAGCGTAAAACCTGATTAATTTTATAGCAATTGTTTTTGTTCAATATCTACGCCACTTTCAATTTTTACACGAAAATAGGTACAACTAAAATTGTTCCAAATATTATTTCCTACAATTTCTGTTTAACAATTTTTTTCGTCCGGTTGGTATTTTCCGAGTTAGGCGGGAAAATGGTAAAAAGGGGTGGGGGGAGAATAATTTTTGAATTGAATCTTGTTTCTGAGCTGCCCCAAATTTTATAATTCTATCCTTTAGGGGAGGCCAATAGTAGTGTCAATTTAAAATCGCGACTGAATTCCGCCGTTGTGTTAGCCGCAATATTGATTTTAAAGGAGATACGTTGTTGCTTAATATCTCTGTCATTTTCAACTTTTCGACAAAAATGGTAGGAACTAAAATTGTTGGAAATGCAATTTCCTACAATCTCTTTTCCACAATTTTTTATGCAATCAATATTTTCCGAGATAAGGGGAAAATAGAGGAAGTGGAGGGGAAGCATAATTATTATTGAATTGTCTTATTTAATATTAACATTACAAGTTAATTGTACATAAACAAAAATAAAGAGAATTATATTTTATACAATTTTTGAAACTTCCATTGAAACACCAACCAAACTACATAAAAGACAAATAATAAATAATACTTTATATTCCTTAAGTTCACTTAATTTTATTATCCAGCGGTTGAACTTATAGGTTGAATTTTTCTGTCGATATTTTAAGCTTCATGTCAGCTAATATATTTTTTATACACTGCGCGTCAGAGAAAACGGGCACCCCAAAAAAAAGACAACGAGTCTTTTTTGATGTCTCGTATCTCCTAAACCTGTTATCTGATTTAAATAATTTTTTTAATATGTTATAGCCTTATTCTTTAATAATATTGCTGAAATAACTTTGTTGCTAAAGAGGTAAATTTTTATTGTATACCGGGTGTATTTTTTTTCTGCTGCTCTTCAAAACTGTGTTTTTTTTTCTCAAAGTTTGCAACACCACGTGGAATATTCTAGCATTTATAAAAAAATTATATTAAAACCCAACTATAGCCTCAGGTTTTATTAACATTCTGGTTTTTGACTCATTCGCGTATGTTGGATAATACAAAAGTAAGGTAGTTTAACAACTAGCCATGTTTTTCATCAGTACAGGGTGTTTCTAAATAAGCGCGACACACTAAAGGGGCAATTCTGCATGAAAAAGTAATGGCAGTATGCTTTATAAACATGTCCGCAAATGCTTCGTTTCAGAGATACGGGATGTTGAATTTTTTCTTACAAACTGAGGATTTATTTATTGCCCTAAAACCGGTTGAGATATGCAAATGAAATTTGGTAGGTTTTAAGAGAAAGTTATTGCGCATTTTTTGACATACAAATAAGAATTTTATATTTACCATAGGCGCGCATACGGGTAATATGACCGATCAGATTACCCGTATGCACGCCAATGGTGAATATAAAATTCTTAATTATGGTATGTCAAAGAATGTGCAATAACTACGTCATAAAACCCACCAAATTTAATTTGCATATCTCAACCGGTTTTGAAGCAATCAATAAATTGTCAGTTTGTAAGAAAAAATTCAACATCCCGTATCTTGGAAACGAAGCATTTGCGGACATACGTTTAGAAAGCAAACTGTCATTATTTTTTTATGCCGAATTACCCCTTAAAGTTTGCCATAGGTACTTATTTAAAAATACCCTGTATTGATGAAAAACAAGGCTAGTTGTTAAAGTACCTAACTTTTGTATTGTCCAACATAAGCGAATGAATAAAAAAACAGAATGTTAACAAAACCTGAGGCTATAGTTGGGTTGTAATTTCATTATTTGAGAACTTTGAGATAAAAGCACAATTTGATTCGTACACCCGGTATACAATGAAAATTTATCTGTTTAGCAACAATATTATCACAGCTATATTGCTAAAGAAAAAGGCTATAAGATATTAAAAAAAATACTTAAATCGGACAGCAGGTTTAGGAGATACGAGACATCAAAAAAGACTCTTTTTGGGGTGCCCTTTTTCTCTGACGCGCAGTGTATTTAAACAATTTTTTTTTTAATTTGGGACCCTGTTGGGGGAATTTCCCCATTGCACCTCCCACCTCGTAGATCCGCCACTGGTTCTTTCGAAAAATTGTAGGAAATCGCAATTTCATCAATTTCAGTCCTTACACTTTTTGTGCAAAAGTTGAAAATGGCCGAGATATTAATCAAAAACAGTTGCTGTGAAACCATACGGGTCTTACGCTCGCGCATTTACCGCATACGTACTACCTTAAATATTGATTTTAGCAAAAAATAAAAGAGGTCAAAATATGTAAAATTTAATTCTTTCTATTTTTGTATAGAAACATTTTTGTCGTTAAACACAATACACGGGATAAGTCAATAATTATAAATTCATACAGAAGTAAAAAACTTCGATTTTTATAATGGTATAAAAAGTTTATTAAAATGTCATCCCAATGGATTGCAAAACGTTTTCGATCTAAATCAGATCATCTTCAGTGCCTAGAACGAAGTACTTCCACGTTAGAATGAAAGCAAAAGGTTAAAATTGTAACTGTTAAAGAAAAAATGTGGCAAATACTTACGTTCTAGTCAGTAGATGAAACTAGCATACTATTAAAAATGATAACATCGAGATATATGATTTCTAGGCACTTAAGATGATCTGATTTAGATCTAAAACGTTTTGGAATCCATTGGGATGGCATTTTAATAGTTTTTAATAAACTTTTTATACCATTATACAAATCTAAGTTTTTTACTTATGTATGAGTTTTTAACTATGGTATACAGCCAGCTACTGGGATTTTCCCATTGATTTTATCAATAGTTACCATTTAACATATACAATACACAATACTGTAACCGTTTTTCTTACTGTCGCTATTTTCCGCCATAACTCGGAAAATATCGACCGCACGAAAAAATTGTAACAAAAGAAATTATAGAAGGTCACATTTTCAACAACTCTAGTTTTTATACTTTTTGTCGAAAAGTTGAAAAGGGCGGAGATATTGAGCAAAAACGGTTTTCTCGTTTAAAATCAAGATAGCGGCTAACGCAACGACGTAATTCAGTCGAGATTTTAAATTTACACTACTAGTGACCCCCCTAAAGATTAAAAAAAAAAATAAAATTTGGGGCACCTCGTAAGAGTAAAATGAGCCGTGATAATCGTCAATATTCTTAAAGGCACCCGAAGAGAAAAAAGTTCACAACAGACTAAACAGAATGAAAATGAGGCAGAATCTTCTTCTAAAAGTGTCTATCTTCTGGAGATGTTGGCGACCACATTGACCCATCTTATTCTATTTACGGCAGCTCGAAATAGATCAGTTGACGTTAGACCAGTCCCCTTCCTAAGATTGGCCAGCCAGGATATACGTCTAAGTCCAGGGCCTCTCCTGCCTTGTATCTACTATCTTGCCTTGTAGAATCAACTGTAGCAGTCGGTATTTTTCATTACGCATAATGTTGCCAAAGTAAGCCAATTTTCTGTTCTTTACGGTGTTAATTATTTCTTTGTCTTTTCTTAGCCTCTGGAGAATAGTTATATTAGTTGTGTGGTGTATATATGAGACCCTCAACATACGTCGGTAGCACCACATTTCAAATGCCTCTAACCGTTTTATGGCATCTTCTGTCAGGCTCCAGCTTTCAACTCCATATAGGAGGACACGTTACATCTAAGAATTCTTATGCGTATATTGATACTTAAAGATAAGTTGCACAGAATCTTCCTAAGACTGTTAAAAGAGCTTCTGGCTTTTTCAATACGAGTTTTTATTTCGTAGCTATGATCCCAAGTATCCTTAAAGGCGGGTTGACATTACTAGTGAATAACGAACGTGGCTCACGCTTACATATTTTGCTCGTTCTATTATTATATATTTTATTATCTATTTTCAAACTTGAGCAGTACATTTGTATTTATGCAATGCATAGATACAAATGTACTGCTCGAGTTTGAAAATAGATAATAAAATATCTAGCAATAGCACGTGCAAAATACGTAAGCGTGAGCCACGTTCGTTATTAACTAGTAATGTCAACCCGCCTTTATGTTGCAGCCCAGATAGCATATTTTCTGTACTCTCTCTAGGGGTGTATTGATTACTGTAATTTGGGCGTTTATGTTGGTGTTTTTTCTAATGATCATTGTTTTTGTCTTCTTACAGTTTAATTTTAGGCCGTATTTGTTACATGCTTCTACAACATTATCCATGATCCTTTGGAGCCCCTGCGCACTATCTGCCAGCAATACTGTATCGTCTGCATATCTAATATTATTTATAAGTTGTCCATTTATTGTAATACCATCTTCTGATTCGTCCAAGGCCTCTCTAAAGATGTTTTCAGAGTATATGTTAAATAATGCGCGGTGACAGTATGCAACCCTGTCTGACTCCTTTTTCGACTGTGAAGATTTCGGACAGTTCATTTTCGAATCGAACTGTTGCTTTTTGTTGGAGATATAAGTTTGAGACTAGATATCGATTAGTTTTCCATGTGGGACTTTATCAAATGCCTTCTCGAAATCTATGAAACATGCATACACATCGCAGTTGACATTCCTGGCTCTCTGTATTAGAACTTGCAAGCTGAAAAGTGCTTCCCTCGTTCCGAGTCCTGCTCTGAATCCAAATTAAACTTCACTCAGCTTCACATGCGCGAGTGAATGATAGTAAGGAGTACTTTAAGTACATGGCTCATCAAACTAATTAATCTATGTTCTTCACATTTTCTAGCGTTGGCTTTTTTGGGAAGTGGAATGAATATTGATAGTAGCCAGTCTTTTGGTAAGTAACCAGTCTCGTATATGTTGTTGAATAACTTCGTAAGAGCTGTAATTTGGTGTGCCTCTAATAGCTTTAAAATTTCACCATGCACCTCATCAGGTCCTGGTGATTTCCCATCTTTAATCCGCTTAATGGCCGTAGTTACTTCTTCGTTTTTTATTTCTGGGCCGTACAGATTGTCTATTTCATACGGACTTCGTGCAGCATCTTCGAATAATCCTTGCAAATATTCTTTCCATCTTCCTAATTTATCTTCAATATATGTAGTAGTAATACTAAATTAAAAACCTATGATATTAGTACGAAATAATGTAATACATGCCTTTACAACGGAAATAGACGAATTTTCCCATTTGTCAGGTTGGAAAGCAGTTGCCAATGCATCATCCTCTCTGTGAGGATGATCTCCTACCGGAGGTTCTTCGCCTCGACCAAGCACCAACTCGGCCGTGTAAGTATTAAGTCCAAAGAAATCGGCAGTTCCCTTAATGTAGTCAATCTCTTGGGTTGTAAATGCTGGAAGACGGGATTCATTTCTTCCTTCTAATTTACTACGGATGGCTACTCGAGTTTTTACTATTTCTGGCCAGTCTCCAATGAAAATCGGGTGGGCATACATTCCAAGCTGTAACATAGAATGCAAGTTAAACATAGGAGGTATTATTCTTTTTTATCTACTCTGTACTATGTATTTGTAAAATTGTAACAGCTTAGCTTAATGATTCTATAAAATAAAATGGCACGAAAATAATGAATTGTTTTTTTTTAATAAATTTTGCAAATTTACAATCTGCTATTAAAAGCTATTAGTAAATGTGAGTATTGCAAATATATGAGAGGAGAAGTTATCCACTGATAACAGTCCCAATACTAACACTAACAATTTAAATTAATGTTTGATTATATTTTGAAATTAAAATTGAAATGAAAATTAAAATTAATAATAAAATCTGTTGGCCAATGTCTTTTCAATCTTCGTCTGACTTCTGGTTGGAGATGTAGTTGTCTTGCTTCCTCGTTGGGGTGGGCTGGCAGATGTTCTAAATAATTTCTTGTTAGTCTGCTGATTTCGTCTTCAACGAACCGTATACCAGAGTCGTCATGCAGTGTTTTGTTACTAACGTACCACGGGGCGTTGAAAATCATTCTGAGTATTTTGGATTGGATTCTCTGAATGATTTTGGTATTAGAAGGCTTGGCACAGCCCCATAATTGCACTCCATATGTCCATATAGGCTTTATTATGCACTTATACAAGAGAAGTTTATTATCTGTAGATAACTGCGATTTTCGGCCTATTAGCCAATTTATTTGACGTATTTTCATGTTTATTTGGATTTTTTTGCCAAGTGTAACGGTTACCCGTTGCCCTTCAATAATTTTTCTTCGCCCGCCTATGGCGACTGAGCAACCAACAGAGGTCGCTCCTCGGACTCGCTTGGCGCTGGGCAAGATCGTAAGCGAGGGATTTTAGTGTGGTCAGTATACTCGTCGCGGACATGTCTGAGATTTTATTCTCATTGTTTGTGACGGAATTGAAACCAAATGAAATGTAACTTAAAGGAAATCGAACGCCTAATACATGTGGGAAAACTAATAAATTAAACTTGAATACATCTGGAAACATACTCATATAAAAGAATTATATTTCCACAAATAAAACGGGATAATACCCGAAGGTTGGCTGTATACCATCTAGTTAAATAAAATTAACATGAAGTAAAACTCCCTAGTGTAGTTGGTATATTTAATAAAAATTATAAAAAATTTTAAAAATCCAAACGGATTACGTTCAAAACGTTTTCGGACTTATCAGTCCATCATCAGTGAACCTAAAAGTAAGTAATCTCACTTAGTAAAATTGAAAAGGGTGAAATTTTGAATGTTAAAAATTGAAAAGTGTGGTTACGATTACTTACTCTCTGTCCTTGCTAAATAGCCACAATGCCAAACACTGGTCAAGATGTATGTTCTAACTACATGGTGAAATCTGATCTACAATTTGGCTTACATACTCCAATGCTTTTGAATTTATTAAAGAAAAACATACGCTGGGGTCCAAATTTCCCCCGCTTGGTCATCCGAAGGTTAAACATCTATCAAAAAAATTCTTAATTGGAGGTGACTGGAATGCCAAACATACAGACTGGGGGGTCGAGACTATGTACGACAAAGGGAAAAAATCTCAGACAAGCCATAGCTAACACAAACAGCTCTTACTTAAATACAGGGCAACCCACCTACTGGCCAACAGTTCCAAACAAAATCCCAGATCTACTAGACTTCTCTATCCTCCATAGCATGGCCTTAAATTATTTTGACATACAAGCATCCTGGGATCTGTCCACTGACCATACCCTCATAATTGTCACACTATCTACGCAAATTATAAAACGGCCGAATATCCCTAAGTTGACAACATCAAAGACCAACTGGAATGTATTCGAGTCTTACATAAATGAAAATATAAATTTAAATATAAGATTAAAACAACCAGATGATATCGATAATGCTATGCTTCTTTTAACCCAAACTCTACATACAGCTACTGAAATAGCAACACCCCCTCAGAATGACAAAGAACCAATTGACATCAACAAACCCGTTTATATAAAACGTCTTGTTGCACAAAAAATAAGAGCCAGGCGCATATGGCAAAGAAGTCGCAATTCTATAGATAAACATGAATACAATAGATTAACACGGCAACTTAAAACTGCTCTACAAGACGCCAGGAATGATACATTTGAACTATTCATTAACAGCCTATCAAAAGAAGACCACAGCATCTGGAAAGCAACGAAATCATTCAAGAGGCCTACACAACACATGCCACCTCTAAGGAAAGCCGATGGAAGCTGGGGAAAAACTGAACAACAAAAGGCATAAATCTTTGCTGAACATCTCTCATACGTTTTTAGAGCATCTGAACTTAATAACAATAATAACGAAGAACAAGTTAAAAACTTCTTAGATACTCCATGCCCAATGATGCTATCAATCAAATGCTTTACTCCTAATAATGTGAAAGAAAAAATTTCTAGATGCAATAACTACAAAGCACCAGGCTTCGACATGATCACCGGGCTAATATTAAAAAAATTACCCAGAAAAGCAATTGTCCTACTAACAATGGTATAATAATAGTATCATAAGATTAACCTGCAACCCGATTAACGGGAAGTTTGCACAAATAATAGTTAGGATTAGTAAACCAAATAAACCACCAAATATTACTACCTCATATAGACCAATCAGCTTACTTCCAATAATGTCAAAAATCTTAGAAAGACTTCTGCTTCAAAGAATCTCAGAAGACATCGAAATTGATTCAGTGATCCCACCACACCAGTTTGGTTTCCGCGAAGCCTATTCAACTCTACAACAATGTCATAGGATTGTTAAAAACATTAATGTATGCCTCGAAGAAAAAAAAAATGTGCTGCTGCCTTCCTGGATATAGAACAAGCCTTCGACGGTGTTTGGCATGACGGCCTCCTGTATAAACTTAAGTCATCTTTTCCCACTCCTCACTATCTACTCTTAAAATCATACCTCACAGAACGTCACTTTCAAGTCAGATTCCTTACAGAAACCTCTCATTATTATCCCATAAAATCCGGTGTCCCTCAAGGAAGTGTCCTGGGTCCCCTCCTGTACCTCATATACACTGCTGATATCCCAACAACAAATACGACCACAGTAGCCATGTTCGCAGATGACACCGCCATAATATCCATCGATGATGACCCCCCAAGTAGCATCAGGAAACCTTCAAATACACCTGAATCTACTACAAGACTGGATGAATAGATGGAAAATCAACGTTAACCATACTAAGTCTAATCAAATTACATTCACCAACAGGAACACCGTATGTCCGAGAATCACACTGAACAACATATTACTACCAGTAAAAACAGAAATCAAATACTTAGGAATGACACTTGACCAAAAGCGCACTTGGAAAGCACCCATCTTGTGAAACCTCTATACTCTGGGTATAGAGATTTTTGAAGAGAAGAACTGACAAAAGATGGGGAAAAATAGATGAGCAGAGATTTAAGACGACAAGAAGAGGGGCTTAGCTCAGGAAAAAAAAATTAAAAGGGCAGAGAGACACTAAATCTCAAGTGAGTATTCGGGCTAGCTTCAATACACCGAATATTGGCTTTGGAGATAGGAGAAGAAAATTTGGTAATGAAATGATAGCAACTAGGAAGAAAATGAGACCTGCAAACACAAAATGGAAGAAAAATAGATAAGAAAGCTAGAGATAAACTAATATCGAGATACAACAAAGAAAGAAGAAGAACAAAGGGCGCCAACTCGAACGAACAACTCGGCTCTCAGAACCAAGAAGTTGGACAGGTTCGAGATTTTGAAGTAACGAACAACAGGAACTCTATGACACTGGTTACAACCACCTGAAATACAAAATACTAAATACTGATCTTGTCTTGCTATGTCATATACTGGTAATACAGACTGAAATAAAACACCAACCTTAATACATACAAATATATTAATAATAAATGTTAAATATTAACAATTTACATATAACGCAACGTAATAACAGTGATAGTGGATGGGGAAAAATCAAATAAGACCGCAAAGGCCACTTAACAAGCAATTATCCACTATCACTGGCCAAGCAAAGGTATTAAAATCAAAATCCAAATCAAAAGTCCGTCAGAATAGCACTAAGTCCTTACAACTAAAAAGTTAGTAATTATTTCCTAAATTGAACTAGCCTAGAGTGAGATAGGTACACTACAATAACAGCTAGGTTGCAAAAAAAATGTATCTCACCTAGCAAAATTAGTTATATAAATGAGTGGGTCAGTGACTCTATATACAATGTAAAAACCTACAAGACATATTCCCTATTTTAAAACCTCGACAAAATTTTACCCCCGATTCCCTATTAAATTTTAAGATACAATGATTTATAGTTATTATTAAAAAGGAAGACCTGATTTGATTTATTTAAGCAAATTACTAATTATATAGAACCAAAGAAAGAAAAACAACGACCTAAAACCTATCTATCACGAAAATATGTACCACTTAGTTCACCTATTTGTATATATACAATTAGTTTACAGAGTAACAAATCTAGATTACCTAAAGTAAATAATTAAAATAAATAAGAACTTATCTTGTACAACAGCCGATGGTTAAAAAAAATGAAAGTCCTTAGGAAAAATCCTTTTGGCACAACAAAGCTAGTTGGCTGCTGTGGTGGGTAAGTCTTATTGGAGAATCCTGGATGTTGTCAACTCAGATAGTGGTTTTCTTCAACAAAAACAGCACACTCTATGAGTGAACCATGACAAAGTTGCTAATAATATTGCTGGTATATACTTCACGTGAGGTAAGGTAACTAAATGATTAAACCACTAATTGACTGTGGCTAAGTTACTGAATGAGGATGTAACGGAATCTAAAATAAAGTTTATCAAGTTTAATTATATTCTTAATAACAGTATGTATACAGTACAAGTTCACTGCACTGGGATCCAAAACAAAAAACTCAGGTTAGGTATGTTTCATGTCAAAATTTATGAAGTTACTTCAATGTAGACATGACAGACTTGCGCGAAGCATGAACATGCGCAGAGTGCAGAAGGCTGTAGAATACTTATGGAAAATTTTTTTATATAAAAAAAACGGCAAAAAGCCTAATGGTAGCACATGAAGTAAATTGAAATTTAAATGTAACAATAAAACTTATGACCTTGAATGACTGTTCCTTTGCAAATGGGAATGAATATCATTATTATAATATGGATTATATATAATTGTATGTGGTAAATCAATCTAACGAAATACCTGACTACAATGATGCATGGAATATTACAAGGAAGAAATGTGAGATATAATATAAATGCATTATGTACTTACTGAAACAGCGGACACGTCGCGTTGCGGGAAATATAATTAAAAAATTAACATGAAGTAAAACTCCCTAGTGTAGTTGGTATATTTAATAAAAATTATAAAAATTTTTTTTAAAAATCCAAACGGATTACGTTCAAAACGTTTTCGGACTTATCAGTCCATCATCAGTGAACCTAAAAGTAAGTAATCTCACTTAGTAAAATTGAAAAGGGTGAAATTTTGAATGTTAAAAATTGAAAAGTGTGGTTACGATTACTTACTCTCTGTCCTTGCTAAATAGCCACAATGCCAAACACTGGTCAAGATGTATGTTCTAACTACATGGTGAAATCTGATCTACAATTTGGCTTACATACTCCAATGCTTTTGAATTTATTAAAGAAAAACATACGCTGGGGTCCAAATTTCCCCCGCTTGGTCATCCGAAGGTTAAACATCTATCAAAAAAATTCTTAATTGGAGGTGACTGGAATGCCAAACATACAGACTGGGGGGTCGAAACTATGTACGACAAAGGGAAAAAATCTCAGACAAGCCATAGCTAACACAAACAGCTCTTACTTAAATACAGGGCAACCCACCTACTGGCCAACAGTTCCAAACAAAATCCCAGATCTACTAGACTTCTCTATCCTCCATAGCATGGCCTTAAATTATTTTGACATACAAGCATCCTGGGATCTGTCCACTGACCATACCCTCATAATTGTCACACTATCTACGCAAATTATAAAACGGCCGAATATCCCTAAGTTGACAACATCAAAGACCAACTGGAATGTATTCGAGTCTTACATAAATGAAAATATAAATTTAAATATAAGATTAAAACAACCAGATGATATCGATAATGCTATGCTTCTTTTAACCCAAACTCTACATACAGCTACTGAAATAGCAACACCCCCTCAGAATGACAAAGAACCAATTGACATCAACAAACCCGTTTATATAAAACGTCTTGTTGCACAAAAAATAAGAGCCAGGCGCATATGGCAAAGAAGTCGCAATTCTATAGATAAACATGAATACAATAGATTAACACGGCAACTTAAAACTGCTCTACAAGACGCCAGGAATGATACATTTGAACTATTCATTAACAGCCTATCAAAAGAAGACCACAGCATCTGGAAAGCAACGAAATCATTCAAGAGGCCTACACAACACATGCCACCTCTAAGGAAAGCCGATGGAAGCTGGGGAAAAACTGAACAACAAAAGGCATAAATCTTTGCTGAACATCTCTCATACGTTTTTAGAGCATCTGAACTTAATAACAATAATAACGAAGAACAAGTTAAAAACTTCTTAGATACTCCATGCCCAATGATGCTATCAATCAAATGCTTTACTCCTAATAATGTGAAAGAAAAAATTTCTAGATGCAATAACTACAAAGCACCAGGCTTCGACATGATCACCGGGCTAATATTAAAAAAATTACCCAGAAAAGCAATTGTCCTACTAACAATGGTATAATAATAGTATCATAAGATTAACCTGCAACCCGATTAACGGGAAGTTTGCACAAATAATAGTTAGGATTAGTAAACCAAATAAACCACCAAATATTACTACCTCATATAGACCAATCAGCTTACTTCCAATAATGTCAAAAATCTTAGAAAGACTTCTGCTTCAAAGAATCTCAGAAGACATCGAAATTGATTCAGTGATCCCACCACACCAGTTTGGTTTCCGCGAAGCCTATTCAACTCTACAACAATGTCATAGGATTGTTAAAAACATTAATGTATGCCTCGAAGAAAAAAAAAATGTGCTGCTGCCTTCCTGGATATAGAACAAGCCTTCGACGGTGTTTGGCATGACGGCCTCCTGTATAAACTTAAGTCATCTTTTCCCACTCCTCACTATCTACTCTTAAAATCATACCTCACAGAACGTCACTTTCAAGTCAGATTCCTTACAGAAACCTCTCATTATTATCCCATAAAATCCGGTGTCCCTCAAGGAAGTGTCCTGGGTCCCCTCCTGTACCTCATATACACTGCTGATATCCCAACAACAAATACGACCACAGTAGCCATGTTCGCAGATGACACCGCCATAATATCCATCGATGATGACCCCCCAAGTAGCATCAGGAAACCTTCAAATACACCTGAATCTACTACAAGACTGGATGAATAGATGGAAAATCAACGTTAACCATACTAAGTCTAATCAAATTACATTCACCAACAGGAACACCGTATGTCCGAGAATCACACTGAACAACATATTACTACCAGTAAAAACAGAAATCAAATACTTAGGAATGACACTTGACCAAAAGCGCACTTGGAAAGCACCCATCTTGTGAAACCTCTATACTCTGGGTATAGAGATTTTTGAAGAGAAGAACTGACAAAAGATGGGGAAAAATAGATGAGCAGAGATTTAAGACGACAAGAAGAGGGGCTTAGCTCAGGAAAAAAAAATTAAAAGGGCAGAGAGACACTAAATCTCAAGTGAGTATTCGGGCTAGCTTCAATACACCGAATATTGGCTTTGGAGATAGGAGAAGAAAATTTGGTAATGAAATGATAGCAACTAGGAAGAAAATGAGACCTGCAAACACAAAATGGAAGAAAAATAGATAAGAAAGCTAGAGATAAACTAATATCGAGATACAACAAAGAAAGAAGAAGAACAAAGGGCGCCAACTCGAACGAACAACTCGGCTCTCAGAACCAAGAAGTTGGACAGGTTCGAGATTTTGAAGTAACGAACAACAGGAACTCTATGACACTGGTTACAACCACCTGAAATACAAAATACTAAATACTGATCTTGTCTTGCTATGTCATATACTGGTAATACAGACTGAAATAAAACACCAACCTTAATACATACAAATATATTAATAATAAATGTTAAATATTAACAATTTACATATAACGCAACGTAATAACAGTGATAGTGGTTGGGGAAAAATCAAATAAGACCGCAAAGGCCACTTAACAAGCAATTATCCACTATCACTGGCCAAGCAAAGGTATTAAAATCAAAATCCAAATCAAAAGTCCGTCAGAATAGCACTAAGTCCTTACAACTAAAAAGTTAGTAATTATTTCCTAAATTGAACTAGCCTAGAGTGAGATAGGTACACTACAATAACAGCTAGGTTGCAAAAAAAATGTATCTCACCTAGCAAAATTAGTTATATAAATGAGTGGGTCAGTGACTCTATATACAATGTAAAAACCTACAAGACATATTCCCTATTTTAAAACCTCGACAAAATTTTACCCCCGATTCCCTATTAAATTTTAAGATACAATGATTTATAGTTATTATTAAAAAGGAAGACCTGATTTGATTTATTTAAGCAAATTACTAATTATATAGAACCAAAGAAAGAAAAACAACGACCTAAAACCTATCTATCACGAAAATATGTACCACTTAGTTCACCTATTTGTATATATACAATTAGTTTACAGAGTAACAAATCTAGATTACCTAAAGTAAATAATTAAAATAAATAAGAACTTATCTTGTACAACAGCCGATGGTTAAAAAAAATGAAAGTCCTTAGGAAAAATCCTTTTGGCACAACAAAGCTAGTTGGCTGCTGTGGTGGGTAAGTCTTATTGGAGAATCCTGGATGTTGTCAACTCAGATAGTGGTTTTCTTCAACAAAAACAGCACACTCTATGAGTGAACCATGACAAAGTTGCTAATAATATTGCTGGTATATACTTCACGTGAGGTAAGGTAACTAAATGATTAAACCACTAATTGACTGTGGCTAAGTTACTGAATGAGGATGTAACGGAATCTAAAATAAAGTTTATCAAGTTTAATTATATTCTTAATAACAGTATGTATACAGTACAAGTTCACTGCACTGGGATCCAAAACAAAAAACTCAGGTTAGGTATGTTTCATGTCAAAATTTATGAAGTTACTTCAATGTAGACATGACAGACTTGCGCGAAGCATGAACATGCGCAGAGTGCAGAAGGCTGTAGAATACTTATGGAAAATTTTTTTATATAAAAAAAACGGCAAAAAGCCTAATGGTAGCACATGAAGTAAATTGAAATTTAAATGTAACAATAAAACTTATGACCTTGAATGACTGTTCCTTTGCAAATGGGAATGAATATCATTATTATAATATGGATTATATATAATTGTATGTGGTAAATCAATCTAACGAAATACCTGACTACAATGATGCATGGAATATTACAAGGAAGAAATGTGAGATATAATATAAATGCATTATGTACTTACTGAAACAGCGGACACGTCGCGTTGCGGGAAATATAATTAAAAAATTAACATGAAGTAAAACTCCCTAGTGTAGTTGGTATATTTAATAAAAATTATAAAAATTTTTTTTAAAAATCCAAACGGATTACGTTCAAAACGTTTTCGGACTTATCAGTCCATCATCAGTGAACCTAAAAGTAAGTAATCTCACTTAGTAAAATTGAAAAGGGTGAAATTTTGAATGTTAAAAATTGAAAAGTGTGGTTACGATTACTTACTCTCTGTCCTTGCTAAATAGCCACAATGCCAAACACTGGTCAAGATGTATGTTCTAACTACATGGTGAAATCTGATCTACAATTTGGCTTACATACTCCAATGTAAGCCAAATTGTAGATCAGATTTCACCATGTAGTTAGAACATACATCTTGACCAGTGTTTGGCATTGTGGCTATTTAGCAAGGACAGAGAGTAAGTAATCGTAACCACACTTTTCAATTTTTAACATTCAAAATTTCACCCTTTTCAATTTTACTAAGTGAGATTACTTACTTTTAGGTTCACTGATGATGGACTGATAAGTCCGAAAACGTTTTGAACGTAATCCGTTTGGATTTTTAAAAAAAATTTTTATAATTTTTATTAAATATACCAACTACACTAGGGAGTTTTACTTCATGTTAATTTTTTAATTATATTTCCCGCAACGCGACGTGTCCGCTGTTTCAGTAAGTACATAATGCATTTATATTATATCTCACATTTCTTCCTTGTAATATTCCATGCATCATTGTAGTCAGGTATTTCGTTAGATTGATTTACCACATACAATTATATATAATCCATATTATAATAATGATATTCATTCCCATTTGCAAAGGAACAGTCATTCAAGGTCATAAGTTTTATTGTTACATTTAAATTTCAATTTACTTCATGTGCTACCATTAGGCTTTTTGCCGTTTTTTTTATATAAAAAAATTTTCCATAAGTATTCTACAGCCTTCTGCACTCTGCGCATGTTCATGCTTCGCGCAAGTCTGTCATGTCTACATTGAAGTAACTTCATAAATTTTGACATGAAACATACCTAACCTGAGTTTTTTGTTTTGGATCCCAGTGCAGTGAACTTGTACTGTATACATACTGTTATTAAGAATATAATTAAACTTGATAAACTTTATTTTAGATTCCGTTACATCCTCATTCAGTAACTTAGCCACAGTCAATTAGTGGTTTAATCATTTAGTTACCTTACCTCACGTGAAGTATATACCAGCAATATTATTAGCAACTTTGTCATGGTTCACTCATAGAGTGTGCTGTTTTTGTTGAAGAAAACCACTATCTGAGTTGACAACATCCAGGATTCTCCAATAAGACTTACCCACCACAGCAGCCAACTAGCTTTGTTGTGCCAAAAGGATTTTTCCTAAGGACTTTCATTTTTTTTAACCATCGGCTGTTGTACAAGATAAGTTCTTATTTATTTTAATTATTTACTTTAGGTAATCTAGATTTGTTACTCTGTAAACTAATTGTATATATACAAATAGGTGAACTAAGTGGTACATATTTTCGTGATAGATAGGTTTTAGGTCGTTGTTTTTCTTTCTTTGGTTCTATATAATTAGTAATTTGCTTAAATAAATCAAATCAGGTCTTCCTTTTTAATAATAACTATAAATCATTGTATCTTAAAATTTAATAGGGAATCGGGGGTAAAATTTTGTCGAGGTTTTAAAATAGGGAATATGTCTTGTAGGTTTTTACATTGTATATAGAGTCACTGACCCACTCATTTATATAACTAATTTTGCTAGGTGAGATACATTTTTTTTGCAACCTAGCTGTTATTGTAGTGTACCTATCTCACTCTAGGCTAGTTCAATTTAGGAAATAATTACTAACTTTTTAGTTGTAAGGACTTAGTGCTATTCTGACGGACTTTTGATTTGGATTTTGATTTTAATACCTTTGCTTGGCCAGTGATAGTGGATAATTGCTTGTTAAGTGGCCTTTGCGGTCTTATTTGATTTTTCCCCAACCACTATCACTGTTATTACGTTGCGTTATATGTAAATTGTTAATATTTAACATTTATTATTAATATATTTGTATGTATTAAGGTTGGTGTTTTATTTCAGTCTGTATTACCAGTATATGACATAGCAAGACAAGATCAGTATTTAGTATTTTGTATTTCAGGTGGTTGTAACCAGTGTCATAGAGTTCCTGTTGTTCGTTACTTCAAAATCTCGAACCTGTCCAACTTCTTGGTTCTGAGAGCCGAGTTGTTCGTTCGAGTTGGCGCCCTTTGTTCTTCTTCTTTCTTTGTTGTATCTCGATATTAGTTTATCTCTAGCTTTCTTATCTATTTTTCTTCCATTTTGTGTTTGCAGGTCTCATTTTCTTCCTAGTTGCTATCATTTCATTACCAAATTTTCTTCTCCTATCTCCAAAGCCAATATTCGGTGTATTGAAGCTAGCCCGAATACTCACTTGAGATTTAGTGTCTCTCTGCCCTTTTAATTTTTTTTTCCTGAGCTAAGCCCCTCTTCTTGTCGTCTTAAATCTCTGCTCATCTATTTTTCCCCATCTTTTGTCAGTTCTTCTCTTCAAAAATCTCTATACCCAGAGTATAGAGGTTTCACAAGATGGGTGCTTTCCAAGTGCGCTTTTGGTCAAGTGTCATTCCTAAGTATTTGATTTCTGTTTTTACTGGTAGTAATATGTTGTTCAGTGTGATTCTCGGACATACGGTGTTCCTGTTGGTGAATGTAATTTGATTAGACTTAGTATGGTTAACGTTGATTTTCCATCTATTCATCCAGTCTTGTAGTAGATTCAGGTGTATTTGAAGGTTTCCTGATGCTACTTGGGGGGTCATCATCGATGGATATTATGGCGGTGTCATCTGCGAACATGGCTACTGTGGTCGTATTTGTTGTTGGGATATCAGCAGTGTATATGAGGTACAGGAGGGGACCCAGGACACTTCCTTGAGGGACACCGGATTTTATGGGATAATAATGAGAGGTTTCTGTAAGGAATCTGACTTGAAAGTGACGTTCTGTGAGGTATGATTTTAAGAGTAGATAGTGAGGAGTGGGAAAAGATGACTTAAGTTTATACAGGAGGCCGTCATGCCAAACACCGTCGAAGGCTTGTTCTATATCCAGGAAGGCAGCAGCACATTTTTTTTTTCTTCGAGGCATACATTAATGTTTTTAACAATCCTATGACATTGTTGTAGAGTTGAATAGGCTTCGCGGAAACCAAACTGGTGTGGTGGGATCACTGAATCAATTTCGATGTCTTCTGAGATTCTTTGAAGCAGAAGTCTTTCTAAGATTTTTGACATTATTGGAAGTAAGCTGATTGGTCTATATGAGGTAGTAATATTTGGTGGTTTATTTGGTTTACTAATCCTAACTATTATTTGTGCAAACTTCCCGTTAATCGGGTTGCAGGTTAATCTTATGATACTATTATTATACCATTGTTAGTAGGACAATTGCTTTTCTGGGTAATTTTTTTAATATTAGCCCGGTGATCATGTCGAAGCCTGGTGCTTTGTAGTTATTGCATCTAGAAATTTTTTCTTTCACATTATTAGGAGTAAAGCATTTGATTGATAGCATCATTGGGCATGGAGTATCTAAGAAGTTTTTAACTTGTTCTTCGTTATTATTGTTATTAAGTTCAGATGCTCTAAAAACGTATGAGAGATGTTCAGCAAAGATTTATGCCTTTTGTTGTTCAGTTTTTCCCCAGCTTCCATCGGCTTTCCTTAGAGGTGGCATGTGTTGTGTAGGCCTCTTGAATGATTTCGTTGCTTTCCAGATGCTGTGGTCTTCTTTTGATAGGCTGTTAATGAATAGTTCAAATGTATCATTCCTGGCGTCTTGTAGAGCAGTTTTAAGTTGCCGTGTTAATCTATTGTATTCATGTTTATCTATAGAATTGCGACTTCTTTGCCATATGCGCCTGGCTCTTATTTTTTGTGCAACAAGACGTTTTATATAAACGGGTTTGTTGATGTCAATTGGTTCTTTGTCATTCTGAGGGGGTGTTGCTATTTCAGTAGCTGTATGTAGAGTTTGGGTTAAAAGAAGCATAGCATTATCGATATCATCTGGTTGTTTTAATCTTATATTTAAATTTATATTTTCATTTATGTAAGACTCGAATACATTCCAGTTGGTCTTTGATGTTGTCAACTTAGGGATATTCGGCCGTTTTATAATTTGCGTAGATAGTGTGACAATTATGAGGGTATGGTCAGTGGACAGATCCCAGGATGCTTGTATGTCAAAATAATTTAAGGCCATGCTATGGAGGATAGAGAAGTCTAGTAGATCTGGGATTTTGTTTGGAACTGTTGGCCAGTAGGTGGGTTGCCCTGTATTTAAGTAAGAGCTGTTTGTGTTAGCTATGGCTTGTCTGAGATTTTTTCCCTTTGTCGTACATAGTCTCGACCCCCCAGTCTGTATGTTTGGCATTCCAGTCACCTCCAATTAAGAATTTTTTTGATAGATGTTTAACCTTCGGATGACCAAGCGGGGGAAATTTGGACCCCAGCGTATGTTTTTCTTTAATAAATTCAAAAGTATTTTCAATCTTCAACTCATTATTTTTTTATTTGACTTTAATAATCTAGATATCCTCATATTTTGAAATAAAAAAATTCCCTATATTTTACGAATAAAAAAGATATCCTGAAGTTGACGTTTAGTGAAATACCGTCTATATAGTTTTACGCTAATGACGTCGACTTTGCAAAGTAACAAGACACTTACTCAACATACACACTACATATGAACTAATACTCATTGTTGTGACTGGCTGAATGACATAAAGTCCATGCCATAAAAAAACTTCATTTTTTTGTGAATTGTCATTTTTGGCATTTTTGACATGGGGTCATTTTTTACCCCCCTTGGTCATCCGTGTAACAAAAAAAGATTGGTCATCGGAAGGTTAAAGAAGTCTTCATATTCTGCTGTGGTGATATTATGCCTTGGAGGGCTGTACATTGCCGCAATGTCAAAGGACCATGGTTGAGAACTGATACAGATTACTGCAGCTTGTATTTTTTCCGGCTGATACATTGTTTCCTCATAGTGTGGTATGGTGTTCTGTACAATAATAGCAGCGCCACCGTGTGCTGTGCCATCAGGATGCTTGGTGTTGTAAATAGAATAATGAGCGATCTTGAACATCGTTCTGTCAGTGAAGTGGGTTTCGGATACGAGTAGAACATCAATTTTGTTATGTTGAAGAAAGTTAATACCTTCTGTCTTATGGTTTCCTAGGCCATTGGCATTTCATTGTGCAATTTGTAGTGACTTAATTTCCATTACTGAATTTATTTATTACTGTGGAAAGCATGTTTAAGATCACGCTATTTTGATTTATTAGTTGTGAAAACATAGCTTTGAATTCGTTAAGGAAACTCTTCATCATCTCTCCAATGTTGTTGTTTGTATTGCTTACATTGTGTTCCACTTGTTATTTAAGCGTAAGTTGCGTGATTTTGGTTGTATGAGGTCGTATTGTTATGTACATTATTCACATTTGTTCCACCTGTTGTTTGTGTGTAAGTAGCGTGATTTGGATTGCTTAAGTTCGTATTATTCTATACATTATTTCTGTTACTCGTATATTGCAATTGATTGTTCGCTGCAGTGTTCGATAATACTCCTGTTGCCCTGTTTCTACTGCTAATTAACTCATTATATACCGTGCATCCTTTGTAGTTTGCGGTGTGTGTGCTCCATTGCAGAGAGCGCATATGGCAGGTGTATCCCTAGGTTTTTTTACAATCGGCTGACATATGGTTGCCTCCACATTTGACACAGTGATTGAAGGTCTATTGCAGTATGTCTTAGAGTATCCATACAATTGGCATCTAGTACACTGGACAATATTATTCTTTTTATACGGTGACTCGATAACTATTTTCGCGTTGTTTATAAATTGAATTTCATATATTTTTTTATTATTTTGATTAGGTTCTATATCGACGTAGAACATTATTAGAGGGTCCTTACTTACTCTGTATTTTATATTTACAATATTGCGTACTATAATTACTTGTTTAAAAAAAGATATTCATCACGTCTCGTCACGGGAAATGCTTTTACGAAGACAGCATTGAGTGAAATTTGTAGCTAAAGTTGTGTTCTTTTGCAATCGAAAAGAAGCAGTTTTAACCCTTCAACAGCTAGCGTTACCATACGGTAACGCTCACAAGGTTGTACATCAAGCGCCGCCATATATTTTTGAAGTTAGAAATTTGAACTCTGCGAGAGGGGACCCTTACCAGAGCATAGAAAACGCAACAGCAGTGACACACTAGTAGGCGGGAAAAGTTCGCGCACTATTACTGCGCAGATCGTCGGCCATTTTGTGCGTAGTACCAGACAATGGAGAAAACCGACAGTGTTGCCGATTTGTACATAATTATCAGATTTACTTAACTTTTATGACATTCATATTTTTTAACATAATTTTATACGTATGCCTGTGGGAATTATATCAATAATTGGGACATAACACAAAATATTGACGATAAATGGCGATTGTATTGTTAATCTTTTGCATAAATTCCAGAAATTATTCAAAAATAATCTCTTACGGGTAATAAAGTTGGTGACATCGGCAACACTGATGAACCAACACATCACATCACCATTGGATGTACTACGCGAAAAATGGCGACCCTGTACTTTTCAACTTCAAAGGCGGCATCAGGGAGTGTCCTTGCTAGTTTCGTTTATTATGCTGTGTCCTTACTACATACGTGTCGCTACTCGTTAGTACTAATTCGACGTTCGCAGCGGCTTGTTGTGCGTATCGAGCGATCGTTAAAAACGACTTTGTTTGCAAATCATGGATTATGGCGACCTTCGATTACAGTAAGTAACTTTCAAACTCCTCCGTTTACTTTTATTTGTTTATAATACGTACAAATTATAGGTAAAAGTGTACTTTATAGGATGGCCAATAATAATGTGTGCTAGTTTATTTTCAAATAATTAGTTAGGTTCGTTTTTTTCGCCTGTTACCATATGGTAACGCTAGCTGTTTATGGGAGTCAATTAAAAGATTGCGTGATTTTTTTCCAGGAGAGGTTTTACCTTGGAAGAAGCTCTGGAAATGGTGTATGTAGATGACTTAGATGTTCAAGATATATTTATAGAACCTCCAGAGGCAAACGTTTTGACCGATGAAGATTCAGGCGACGAAGAGGAGGGGGGTTTAGTCGATAATCTTAGTGGTCAACAATTATTAGCTGGAGCAGAACTAAGAGTGAACCAAGCTATAAATGAAGAGCCAGACGAGCCTGTTCAAGATAATGAAGGTCCGTATACCAGACCAGGACAGGAAAAAATCACTTGGATAAAGAAGATATAATTCCAAATAAAAAAGCTTTTCCCGAACCTGATTACTCCAGATTTGAAAATCTAACAGATGTAGAAATTTTTGAGCAGTTTATTGATAAAAAAGCTGTTGACTTACTTTTTGAGCAGTCTATAAAATATGCTATCTTTTTAAATCATTGAGATACTAAAATCACTTCTGGGGAGATGAAATGCGCCATCGCCATCATGATTCTAAGTGGTTATTATGAATTGCCTGGAAAAGACATGTACTGGAGTACAGAAAAGGACTTGTACGTATCCATTGTGTCAGATGCCATGCGAAGAGATCGGTTTAGGCAGATTCTAAAATATCTACACTGTGCTGATAACACGAAACCTAATAATAATGACAAAATGTGGAAATTACGACCTCTCATGGATAAACTACGAGCAAATTTTATTAAAAATTTTGTTCCTGAACAACACCTAAATTTTGATGAATCCATGGTAAAATATTTTGGAAGACATCCCAGCGAACAATTCATACGAGGAAAACCAATCCGATTCGGCTACAATGTATGGTGTTTGAATGCTGTGTCGGGGTATCTTGTAAATTTCGATGTATACCAAGGGAACAATCCTAGGGGAAATACTTTCTATGAAAATGGATTCGTGAAATGTGCAGCACCTCTTATCAACATGATTGACGACTTTTCCCCTAATGTGCCCAAACTTCCATTTCGATTTTATTTTGATAACCTTTTTACTGGTTTCAATATTTTACATTACCTGAAACAACGCGGCTTTGATGGAACGGGAAGAATCCGTGACAACCGTATCCCGAAAAGCTGTTCTTTACCTGCGAAAAATATGTTATCTAAATCTAATTCTCAGAAAAGGGGTGATTACGTATCAGCTATTGATAAAGAAGATGAAATCATTGTTGTGAAGTGGCTGGATAATAATGTTGTTAGCGTAGCCTCTACCTGTCATGGAGTAAATCCCACTTGTTTAGTGAAAAGATTCTCTCAGAAGGAAAAAAAATTATACAGGTATCGCGTCCAACGCTTATAACCGAATACAACCGCTTTATGGGAGGAACCGACCTGATGGATGAAAATATTTCAAGATATCGTATATCCTTCAGAAGGAAAAAGTGGTGGTGGCCCATTTTTACTTGGTTGCTGGACACAAGTGTAGTAAATGCATGGTCTATTAGGCGAAAATGCAGAAGCAAACCACCAATAAGTCAGCTAAATTACAGAAGACAAATTGTTTTGCATTATCTTGAGAAATACAAAACAGTTTCAAAAGGATCAGGAAGGCCATCTACATCTAAAAACAGCGTTACTCTAAACCGGGTGTCTGATGATTTAATAATATATATAATAATATATATATATATATATATATATATATATATATATATATATATATATATAAATCCTACTATCAATTTGGCATCGATACATTATGCATTTACCATCAATTTGGCATCGTCTTGCAAAGTGGCATCTGTATATCGATGCCACTTTACACTACCTTAATAACTTTTTTCCTGTACTTGTTAGCAGAAGTCTAATCAACTCTGTAGTTAGAGATTTGATTCCTTGATGTTACTTTAATATATCAGCTTTCTTTGTTTATTCCTTACTGACTTATATAAGTTTATTCCATAAAATGTTTGAGTTCAAAATGATGGCACAGTGAAAATATTATATACATTTAGTTCAGTGTTTTACCGTTTTGTCGCTGCCGCTATATACATGAAAACGTATATCCCACTTTCATTATCAATCATTTTGGCATCAGAAATTTGGCATCACTGTTGAATACAATATTATCCACAACGAAAAATAGGCAATTTGAGAATGTATATATTATTTTCATCAACAAATCATTCTGGCATCAAGTTGTTTTCACCCAATTTTGAAAAAATGTGAAAGCTTATAATCCAAGGATGGTACTAAAGGTGAGAAATTTGACCTAAACTATCTGTCCGTCGGTCTGTCCGACCGCGAATATAACTCTTACGTCATTATACCAGGTAGAATGACAAATGAGGTGTCAAATGAAAGCGTATAATCCAAGGATGGTACTAAAGGTGAGATATTTGACTTAAACTTTCTGTCCTTCGGTCTGTCCGACCGCAAATATAACTCCTCCGTCATTATACCAGGTAGAATGACAAATGAGGTGTCAAATGAAAGCTTATAATCCAAGGATGGTACTAAAGGTGAGAAATTTGACTTAGGCTGTCTGTCCGTCGGTCCGACCGACCGCGAATATAGCTCCTCCGTCATTATACCAGGTAGAATGACAAATGAGGTGTCAAATAGAAGCTTATAATCCAAGGATGGTACTAAAGGTGAGACATTTGACTTAGGCTGTCGGTCCGTCCGACCGCGAATATAACTCCTCCGTCATTATACCAGGTAGAATGACAAATGAGGTGTCAAATGAAAGCTTATAACCAAAGATGGTACTAAAGGTGAGAAATTTGACTTAGGCTGTCTGTCCGTCGCGTCGGTCAGTCCGACCCCGAATATAGCTCCTCCGTCATTATACCAGGTAGAATGACAAATGAGATGTCAAATGAAAGCTTATAATCGAAGTATGGTACTAAAGGTGAGACGTCGGTCCGTCCGACCGCGAATATAACTCCTCCGTCATTATACCAGGTAGAATGAAAAATGAGGTGTCAAAAGAAAGCTTATAATCCAAGGATGGTACTAAAAGTGAGAAATTTGACTTAGGCTGTCTGTCCGTCTGTCCGTCCGACCGCGAATATAGCTCCTCCGTCATTATACCAGGTAGAATGACAAATGAGATGTCAAATGAAAGCTTATAATCCAAGGATGGTATTAAAGGTGAGAAATTTAACTTGGGCTGTCTGTCCGTCGGTCCGTCCGACCGCGAATATAACTCCTCTACTATACCAGGTAGAATGACAAAAGAGGTGTCAAATGAAAGCTTATAATCCAAGGATTAAGGATGGTACTAAAGGTGAGAAATTTGACTTACGCTGTCTGACCGTCGGTCCGTCCGACCGCGAATATAGCTCCTCCGTCAATATACCAGGTAGAATGACAAATGAGGTGTCAAATGAAAGCTTATAATCCAAAGATGGTACTAAAGGTGAGAAATTTGACTTAGGCTGTCTGTCCGTCGCGTCGGTCAGTCCGACCCCGAATATAGCTCCTCCGTCATTATACCAGGTAGAATGACAAATGAGATGTCAAATGAAAGCTTATAATCGAAGTATGGTACTAAAGGTGAGACGTCGGTCCGTCCGACCGCGAATATAACTCCTCCGTCATTATACCAGGTAGAATGAAAAATGAGGTGTCAAAAGAAAGCTTATAATCCAAGGATGGTACTAAAAGTGAGAAATTTGACTTAGGCTGTCTGTCCGTTTGTCCGTCCGACCGCGAATATAGCTCCTCCGTCATTATACCAGGTAGAATGACAAATGAGATGTCAAATGAAAGCTTATAATCCAAGGATGGTATTAAAGGTGAGAAATTTGACTTGGGCTGTCTGTCCGTCGGTCCGTCCGACCGCGAATATAACTCCTCTACTATACCAGGTAGAATGACAAAAGAGGTGTCAAATGAAAGCTTATAATCCAAGGATGGTACTAAAGGTGAGAAATTTGACTTACGCTGTCTGACCGTCGGTCCGTCCGACCGCGAATATAGCTCCTCCGTCAATATACCAGGTAGAATGACAAATGAGGTGTCAAATGAAAGCTTATAATCCAAGGATGATACTAAAGGTGAAAAATTTGACCTAGGCTGTCTGTCCGTCGATCCCTCCGACCGCGAGTATAAATCCTCCGTCATTATACCAGGTATAATGGCAAATGAGGTGCCAAATGATAGCTTATAGTTCAAGCATGGTATTAAAGATGAAAAATTTTACCTAGGCTGTCTGTCCGTATGTCTGTCCATCCGCGAATACAACTCCTCCGTTATTAATACAGATAGAATGACAAATCGGGTGTCGAATGAAAGCTTTTAACTTAAGGATGGTATTATTAAAGATGAGAAATTTGACGTCGGAGTTCCGGTTTTAGAGTTGCAACCGTAAGTATTTACTATTTTAAAGTTGCCGAAAGAGAATAAGTGATATATTATTCAACGTGGCTTAGCAAGATGAGAACAAATGTAAAATTTTGGTTTTTACGTAATTTCCGCTTAAAAAGTTATAACCGGAAATGCCATTATTCGCGGTGTGCAAGTACTTGGAACGGATACGAGAAACGATCGTGCGCGAATAGCGGAGAAATATTGCAACTTTCTTAAATAATTCATATTGTCCATTGAAATTGTCAAATTGACGTACATTTCATACCTACTGTCATTGAAGAAGAAAAATTATATGTTGCTCTGCAATATTGATATTATATGCAATTATTATATGAAGGCAAATTAAATTAATTGTATTTTGCTTGCAGTACTGCATTTTAATAACTAATTTTATTTACTACATACAATTGTTTACGTTTTAATAAAATAACCTGAATCTTATTTTTTCTTCTTATTATTTTTTTGGATTATGGCCTTGACAATTATCCAGTAACCAGGACTAATATAATTGGCCAATATAATTAAAAGTGCGAATAAAGTTGCAGAGCGTAGAAACCAGGTGTCGTTTTGCCGAACTTGCACGGTCCCAATAGACTCAGAAATAGTATACGAACACATAAATCGAAGCGTATTGAAAGGTTTGAATCTTTAGAGTTATTTCTGTGTAAACAGTTTAGTAAAAATGACTCAAAATTAGTAAATTTGTATATCAATCCACGCAAAGTTACACGAAGAATTCAAATATCGACTTCCAATTCTACTTTCGATTACTTTGGGTGAAAACCTAGGACTTACGAAGTCCAATTACTTGTTTTCTTTAAAAATAAGACATGTCATAAATATGCCTTAGGCATCATAGAAGACAATGACACAGAAAAATCAAACAAGCAGCAGGTCAAAAGGGCCTTAGTTATGTATCTTCGGTCCTATTGGTTCAATCGTGACGTACAGCGCCTGAAACGATGGGATTTAACTGGCAGAATACGATGGTGTAGACAAATGAAAATGACGGCATGTAATAACACTTTAAAATTGTAGAAATAAAATGGATTAACGCACATGGTATGACATATTATGTGAGAGTATTTAACAAATAGAATACGATTACATACGTCCAGTTTTTGACAAGCGACTTCTCTACATATGATAAACGCGAAAGGGCCCCAACGTTCACTGTTCGACATAGGCCTCCCGTTCACTGCATATACCCACTGCTTTCTGACGCTGTGACTTAAGAGGATAGGATTTAACGAATAAAACGACAAAGAAGACTAAACAAGGCAGATCACGGGAAAAACACAACTGTCCGTTTTATACTCCACAGGGAAGCATCAAATATTCAACGTAAGGATATATTATAGTATAACGGTATGATAAATCTTTTTCTTTTTTTTTTTTTCATTTAGTGCATTCCGTACGTTTTTTAAACATAATCAGGAGAAGTTGTTGAATTTCTGAAGTCTATAAAATAATTTCTTAACAAACCTTTTTTTAATTGTGTTATGGATTATTTTTAAGAATGTGTTTAAAAGGTAGCTCACATGCTTATTGTTCAATGGTCTTATCACTTTTAAACGCCTGTCTTTTTTGTAGGACTATTAATTGTGATTTCAAACATTCTAGCGGGACAATGCCTTTTGTGTAACTGAAATAAATATTGTTATCCATTTAATTTTTTTCCTCAATTAATTGAATGCCTCCTACTGGTGTTTGGTCTAAGCTTACCGCTTTTCCCCATTTAAGCTAAACTGCTCGTCAAAAGTTAGGGATATAGAAAATTATGCTCATTTTCATAGCTAATTTTTTCGAGAACAGATTAACGGATTCCACTAATTTTTTTTAATATTTTAGATTTTTCGTTAGTATTTACACAGTTGTGCAAAAGTTTACCCAAACTTTTTTTTGTACTTTTACCGAGTGGTATAAGTACAAAAAAGAAGTTTGAGTAAACCTCTTGTTAGGTATTAGTTACGTATCTTCACTCCCATTGGTCCAAACGTGTCGTACGGCGGCTCAAATGATAGGAATCAGTCAACAGAATACAATGACACAGAAAAATCAATTACAGTAAAATATTGAAAGGGCCTTAGTTACGTATATTCGCTGCTATTTTTCCAATCATGACGTACGGTGGCTAAAATGGTAGGAATTAACCAACAGAATACAATGACACCCAAATCCGGTGTCGGAAAGCTGGTCGAGAACACTTCGTCGACGGAAAATTGGTCGACAACAGTTGGTCGACAAACAGTTGGTCGAATGCACAATTCATCGAATGGACAATTCATCGACGAACATTTGATCGAATGGAATTTTCGTCGACAAACTGTTATTTATCTTTAGGATAAAGGGATTAATGGTGACAAACGACGGGTAACTGGAATATTGTATTATATATTTTTTTTTGGGTTTTGTTAATTTTGTACCTAAATCTTACCGGAGGTATTGCGCCTTTTATAAATGTGTAGTTGTGAATTAAGTTTTTGATAATAAAATCAAGAGGGTAAGAATCGCTTTACTTTTAAACTCTTCACTTTTGGCGCATCATGGACGGCTCGTTTTTAAAAGAATCGTTTTAATTTTTTTTTGTATAAACATGCTCTTTCATTCGTTTAAATGTTGCTTTTCAAATTTTCTAATATTTATAAACAAAGCCCCGGTGAATTTTTGAAAAAAGTGGCTAACTCGGGTTTTAAGGGTTGTAGGGCATTAAATTTTTGTTTCAGTTTCTATAAGAATACCAACATGTCGAATAAAAAAAATTAACTTCCTACGTGTTGTTGTTCTGAAGCTATTTTCTTGTGGCATTTTTGGAATTAACTAGTTTTGATGGGAAATAAGCCACAATTTTACTAAAAAAACTGATTTTATTAACGTTTCGACGCTCAAATCGGGTGTCGTTGTCAAAATAAAACCATTTTTTTTAGTAAAATTGTGGCTTATTTCCCATCAAAATTAGTTAATTCCCACATGTTAATGCGGTTGTTATTTTAATTGTTTATTCGCGAACTCAATCGACTATAGGTGGCAGTGCAGTTGCATGAAAATGGCCGATGTAATTGGGATAATGCATTTTGATATAATTAATATTTTTATTGATGTAATTAATTAATATAAATAAATCATTCATTAAATGAACACACCAGACAAGCATTCAATCGACATTGATATATAGGTTAACGGATGTTTTGTTTAAATCTTCATCCCAATTCCTCTAGTTCAAAATAAGCGGCAGCACCCTCGCTTGAGTTCGCGAATAAGCTTAAAATAACACTACTTTTTCAAAATTATTTTATAATTATTTATAATATTTATTATAAACTTTTTATTCAAGACTTGATCTAATTTGATAAATTGAACCTTTCTCTTTGGTTTGATGTCTTTAGAATTTATGTTGACCTAATAGTTTATGCATAATAACGCTGTAGATAGAAGCTTTTTGGGATAAACAATTTCAATTTTGCAATAACTATTAGGTAAAACTTCTTGAAATTTTAACGGCTGAATACTTCTAATATTGTTCCTTTACTTACGCGAAAATAAAGCTTTTAGTGTATTTTTAGAAAAGTTATTAATTATTTTCAAAAAATCGACTTTTGAAGCTATTTTCCCAATAACTAAGCAACAAATTAACAAAAAGAACTTTCCAAACACTCATTTTAAAGAATTTTCTATGCTCTTCAGTAAAATTGTATCACCTTTCCATACAGCATACCGGTCTCCACCTTTAATATTTACAATCAAATAGCGATCTTTAATTGTTTATATATTGTTTATAAGTTAAAAAGTACGTTTGATTTTTTGCATAATTTTTATATTGGATACTGTTGTAACTAAATTTACCCTAATGCCATAAGCAGTTCTTAGATACCTGTATCAACGGATGTCACGAAAGAGGCCATTTATTTGCTAATTTCTCTGGTCTATCACACCCTTTCTTATCTGTGTTTACAATCCAAATCATTAAGCCACATAAAGAGGTAGGGCAATAAACTCACTATAGCTATAGAAATGCTTTTACTACAAAATTTTAAAAGATAAGAGTTATAACGGAACAAGTATGCATACCTGCATTTTAAGACCCAGGTAGATTTTTGAGGATGACACAATGACACTAAAAGATGGCTTTGCCGATGATTGCATTCAATTGAGATGGTAAGTAGGTATGAATCACCTCTAGTTATATTTTAATGGCTTTGTAATTTAACTTCATGGGGTACGAAAGAATTAAGCAACTTTTAAGAATTTGAAAAAACATAGTTTTTGGGGGGTTTAGGTGTTTTACACAATTTTTGAATATCCCTAAAAACTCAGTTATTTCAAATTATATATACGTAACCTATAAAAAACCTTGAGTTAGTCTATTTTGAAGTATATAAAATGGAGAAAATCCCAAAAAACTACCGAAAAAACCAGTTTTCCGGATTTTTGAAGATGGCGCACCTTACGAATAAATCTGAAAAAAGTCAGAAATACAGATTTTGATAAAATTCACAAAACGCAAAAAAATTAGACATGCAGCCATCGCCAAAAAAAGTTATACGTACCTATTAAAAAAACAAAAAACATTGAGGTTATGTACACTCGACCTTCGGGTCCATAAAAATATATGTTTTGTAAAAGCCTCAGCTGTGCGTGTGAATTTTTTGTAATTTATAATTTAATTGCAAACCAACTTAAAAAAAAATAAAATCGAAAAATTGACATTTTTTGATGTGGGGAAAGGGGAAGGGGGTGGTGGGCTAAAATTGCGGTGATTCTTAATTTTTTTAATCACATAGAACGTAAAAAAATAAAAAAAAATATTCAGGCTGTATCGACTTCAAAATAATACAGCATCATGCCAAAAGGGCCTTAGTTATGTATGTTCGGCCCTATTGATCCAATCGTGACGTACGTCGGCTGAAATGATAGGAACTAACCAATAGCATACAATGACATAGAGAAATCAAATACAGCCTCATGTCAAAAAGAATAGAATAAACAAAAATTTCTTTTGAATTAAATATTTGAAATAAAAAATCACACTAAATTTTCTTTTTTTTTCACCCTTTCACTTATCAATATAAACATAAAAGTTTTTAGAGAGTTTCGCCCTCGGTTATAATGTAATCTTTCATTCTGCGTTTAAATTTTTCCAAAATTCTTATTAGTTTTCTCAGGATTCGAATAAACTGAATGCATTTAAATAGCATTGGTCATAATTTTGCGCCTACTCCCTCAAGGCTTAAAAAATGTAACATTTCAAAGGAATGGAGATATTTCAAAGATTCGCTGAGACTATAATTTTTATCTAATATACATATATCTGTAGTCCATCCACTCACGGTAAATATTGCAAAACCTCCGAATTTTAAACAACCGCTTGGATTGACATGAAATTGGGTATGCACATAGCTGACAGGTCAAAGAAAAAGTGATATTGTGCCGACGTGTGCTTTTGCCTTGGGAGTTAGTACAACCACTTTTATAATGTGAAAAGACATACATTCAAAATAAGTCCTAAAGTGGATAAACTGAGTAATTCTAAGCTAGTTTTTGTTCTATAGATTTTTTCTTAACATACTGTTTGAGTTATTTGCAAGTGAATATATTATGTTCGTTTTTCAACAAAAAAGTCACGTTTTTAGACGGTTTTAGAAAAAAACTCAAAAAGTATTTTAACGAAAAATATTCTTAGCAAAAATATAGCGTATAAAAAAGTGAAAACAATGGTGTATGTATGAAGTCTGTAGACCCTGTAAAAGTAGAGTTGTAGTTAAGAGGAAACAGTAGCGATCAACAGGTAGCGAAAACGCGTTCCAAGATTGCGGCTGTAATTTTGAATATTTTTTCGAGATATTTGGCACACGTATTCGTAATATAATAAAGAATGGCGGTACAGAGCCCAATTTGAAAAATATATGAATATGTGGAAATTACTCTGTAATTAAATACAATATTTAAAAAACGAGCCTGTACCGCCATTAAGAAGAACAAAAAAATACACTTTCTTCAAATGAACTTTTTTATCCGATGCCTAGATTTTGTGTCATTTTGGAACTACTAAAATTTTGTATTTCATTAGTAGTTCCAAAATGACACAAAATCTAGGCATCGGATAAAAAGTTTATTTGAAGAAAGTGTATTTTTTTGTTCTTCTTAATGGCGGTACAGGCTCGTTTTTTTAATATTATATTTAATTACAGAGTAATTTCCACATATTAATATATTTTTCAAATTCGGCTCTGTACCGCCATTCTTTATTATATTACGAATACGTGTGCCAAATATCTCGAAAAAATATTCAAAATTACAGCCGCAATCTTGGAACGCGTTTTGGCTACCTGTTGATCGCTACTGTATCACCTTAATGAAAAGCAGGTTCTACTTCGTCAAAATACAAATCGAATATTTTAACATGAAATAACCATAAAACGAAGCACTTTTCGGGAAAAACTCATGACTTACAACTGTTATAAAATGTCTAAAAAGTTTTATTTGTATTTTTATAAACGTTTCTAGCATCAAAAGTTAGTTAGCATCAAAATGAAGTCTCTTTTTTGTTAAAAAAATGTAAAAATCACCGCCTAATTTACTTATGTATTGTTTATGTGATATGTACATTTTTTACTCTTTGAGATATTTAGTATCACTAATGTTTAAGTTATTTTAAACCAAGGCATTTTTTTTCAAAATTAAAATTTTTTTATTTTAAAACCAATTTTTTTTAATAAGCATTTCTTGCCAATAAATCTTATAGATCATATAAACAGTATAATATAAGTAAATTAACTAGGGCGGTAACTATTAATTTCATATGGAATGCTAATTAGGTGGTGATTTTCACGATTTCTTTTAGCAAAAAAAGGGACATATTTTATTTAAAGCGTAACTTACTTTTGATGCTGATGGTGATAGAATAGATACTTTTTAAATAACAAAAATAAAACTTTTTTAAACACTTTAAAAAATTTGTGGCGAGTTTTCCCCGAAAAGTGCGTTATTTTTTGGATATTTTACGTTGAACTAGTCGATTTGGAATTCGACGAATAAGAACCAACTGTTGTTCAGCTCCAACTCTGTTTTTATTGTGTGTCCAGACTTCATACATACATAATTTTTTTTACTGTTTTATAAGCTTTATATTTGCTAAGAATAGTTTTTTCGATCAAATACTTACTTTTTGATTTATTTACGAAAAACCATCTAAAAACAAAAAATACAAGGAATTTAATTAGTTTATCCACTTACGGACATATTTTTACCTATATTTTTTCACACTCGAGAAGGGGGTGGTACTCATCCCCAGAAAAAAGCACACACTGGCACAATATCACTTTTTTCTTTGACATGTTAGCTATGCTTATGTCAAATTTCATGCCAATCCAAGCGATTTTGTAAAATCCAAAAACAGTGAGTAAATTGTCCAATGATATCTTAAAGACTAGTGCATTTTACAAAAACTTAGGTCAATAAATAATATGAAAACAGCGGAATATCAACCAATGTTGAATGTTTTTACAAAGTATTGTTTATTTTTCGCTACTCGAAGGGGACAACTATTAAACTGGTTTCTTCCACTTCCAGACAATTTTTTAACCGCATATGACATCAAAACCAGAATTAAAAAAATTCGGTTTCGACCTCTTAATACACGTAAATTGATCAAGTATATTTTTCTGTGACTATGTGTGTCACTTCCGGGTACACCATTTTAACCGGAAGTGGTGTAAAACTAAAAAAAGTATTTCTTTGTTCTCATTTTTCTAATGCGCGTCAAATTTCTAATCGCTAGTACCATCTATGGGTTTTAATCTTTCATTCAACCTCTGTGATTATATCTGACAGACGGACGGACAGACAGGCATAAAACCGGACAGGCATAAATATTTGTTCTCGTCTTTCTAAGGCGCGTCGAGTAATACATAGTTTGTACTATTTCTGCGAATTTAGAACAATACTTCGGGTTGCAACTCTTTATCCTGAAGTCGGAGGCCAAATTTCTCACCTTTAGTACCATCTTTGGGTTATAAGCTTTCATTCCACATCTAATTTGTCATGTTTTAACCCGGCATCCGACAGGTGAACTTTTTTGCCACTAACAGACAGGTGGGATGTGACAAACCCCAGCATTGAAAGAGTTAAAGAATCTCAAAAAATATCTCTACGTTTAGATTAGTTAACAGAAACAGTAAAGATGCAGTAGAAATAAACAAACCAAGACACGTTAAATGATACTAGGAGCACTCCCGAATCATAATTTACAATGTGTAAACTTTGGAAATCATGACTTGGAATTTACAATGTATATACTGATGTGATCTTGATTATTGATATGAGATAATATTCTTATATGTCACTTAATTTAATCAATGTATTAATACTAATCTAATTAATTAACCAGATCACATATCAATATGTTTTCAATCTCAGGGCGAATTATAAATTAATTACTTACTTTCGTGGCTTCTGAATATTTCTTAATGGTTCCTAATCGGGATAGAAAAGAAAAGAGTAAAAAAAAATACAAATATGGGTTACAATTATAATCAAAATATTTTTTATTTTATTCAAAAGGCAATCAATGCTTAATATTTGCTATTTCTTATTATTCTTAAACATAACATTTACAACTGGGAATTTTATTTCCTTTTGGTTTTCTATTGAAAGTTTTTATTAACATTTAACTATTAGGAGTTATTAGGGACAACTCTATTTAAGTTTGATGAAGCTTTTCTGATATTATTGATTATGTTATTCAATTTTTTATGTGGAATTTAATACGAAAAACCCATACATTCATGTCCAAACAAATGAGACTGACCTTTTCCTGGTGAACTGAAAATGTCCTCACACAAAACCCTTTCCTGCTATCCTTGGCTGCGATCAAACCTCGTCCTGGCTTCCAGTGATGTTCTCCTTTGAAAAACTAGCTCGAATAGCTCTCGTTCCTGCTTTTGTCGTGATGCTGTGTTCTACCTTTTTCGAAACTGCTATCAGCTACCGGGACACTCTGGGCTCAAGGAGGTTCTTTTACTCTCGACCTGGCCTACTTCTCGTTCCACGATAGATACTCCACACTCACGGAACTACCGGCTTTCTCACTCCTCGAACACTACCGTCTACTACTCGACTTCACTTCTCGACAGCTCAAAACATTCTGATCCCACTTTGTCATTCATTCACCTACTTTCTCAATATCCCTTCCAGATTCACAAATCAACCTTCCACCACCAACTCTCATTCTCAGTATTCCTCAAAAACCAATTTTTAATCTTTCTAAATATGCTTAATGGATTTCAAAAGAAAATATTTAATTCCCATTCTAAAATCACTTTCTACTATTTACAAATTTTAATGACCTATTCTCTCTTTCAAATGAGTCTTATTTAGCATAGGCTAATGATCGAAACCTTCCGCGAAAAACGATAATGAACTATCATCTATTTCACTGAGTTTTATTTAGCATAGGCTAATGATCGACCTTCCGAGAAGAACGATAATGGTACGCGTCATTCACTTTGTTTATTTTAAGCGCACTGTCCCGAGTTCCGTCTAATCACTTCTTAAAATTAAATATAACAATTTGTTGTATACAGGATGTTCTAAATTTATATGCCCGTGGTTGAGAAAATTGAAAATATTTTATATTAAATTGAATCCTGTTTACAACCATCAAAATTTAATTTTCATATCAAATAGAAATATAACAATACATTGTAAATAATTATGATTCGGGAGTGCTCCTAGTAGCATTTAACGTGTCTTGGTTTGTTTATTTCTACTGAATCTGGATTTTAAATTTAGTATAAATTTCTACGTATTATGACTGTTTCTTGTTGAGAATAAAGAAAAAACTTCACCAATTATGGTTTCATTTCGAAAACAACGCACACATCTTATGGAAAATATAATGTCACTCAAATTCAATAAAATTTATACGAATAGATCCGTTTTAATTTACCGATCAAATCTTATCATTGCGCCAACTCTCTATTTTCAAAAATAAGAGCAGAAATTGATACAAATAAATCTGAAATCAAATGGGTTGGTACATAAGTTAGAGAGAGAAAAAATATTTTAAACTACCCAGATTTTCGGTACTCCATAAATCAGCGGATTAGTTTCACTAATCCGCTTAGGCCCAGCGGGATTTAAGCTCTTATGAATAGCACTCGGAGCAATAATGATTGTAACTTTAACACTTTTAACACTTTATGGACTCCAAAAATGTGGTTTCGATAAACTTTAATTGCAATTTGCGCCGTAATTAATCATAATTAAGAGTTGGCGCAATGATAAGATTTGATCGGTAAATTAAAACGGATCTATTCGTATAAATTTTATTGAATTTGAGTGACATTATATTTTCCATAAGATGTGTGCGTTGTCCGTATTATGACTGTTTCTTGTTGAGAATAAAGAAAAAACTTTACCAATTATGGTTTCATTTCGAAAACAACATAAGTCCACAAACTTTAAAACATAATATCAAAAAAATAAGCAACATTTAAACTTTTTTGGTCTTTCAGATATAGGTCTGGATCCCGCGTATGAAAAAAAAGTTGATTAATAGCAAGCTGAAAATTTGTTAATAGCTTAAGGGTGTCTAGTCGGATAAACTTTGATATATGGGAACACTGGAACAGGGGCAGTTTTAATTTTGGAACAGGTTAAAAATTTGAAACGGTCACACCACGAAAACGGCACATGTATTTTGTCCGACAGAACAGACTTAAACTCTTCGAACAGAGATTAAACTCTCATGCAAAAATTAGACTGCTATTTATCACCAAATGGGCCTTTTAATGAGTAGAGCATGTAGAATATGTCAAATGACAGGAATTATGACAGGTGATAAATAGCAGTCTAATTTTTGCATGAGAGTTTAATCTCTATTCGGAGAGTTTAAGTCTGTTATGTCGGACAAAATAAATGTGCCGTTTTCGTGGTGTGACCGTTCCAAATTTTCAACCTGTTTCACAATTAAAACTGCCCCTGTTCCAGTGTTCCCATATATAAAAGTTTATCCGACTAAACACCCTTAAGCTATTAACAAATTTTCAGCTTGCTATTAATCAACTTTTTTTTCATACGCGGGATCCAGACCTAATAGATGCATTTATAACCCATAATACTTATATAAAATATAGTATTACTATCAGAATCTCTAACTACTAATGGAAAGATTTTTACGTTTCCTGAAAAATTTACACATTGTAACATACAGTGCTTCCATAAAGTAACGCATAATTTCATTATTTCGTAAACCGGCGACTTTAAGGAAAATTTTCGAAACAGGTCGATTTTTATTTTTAAATTACAATTTTTTGGCATATTACATATCATACTAGTGATGTCATCCATCTGGGCTTGATAACGTAATCGATGAATTTTTTAAATGAGAATAGGGGTCATGTGATAGCTCATTTGAAAGGGTATTTAATTCTCTATTTACTAATACAAACAATAACATAATTATATATACAGGGTGTCCAAAAAGAATTCTTTAATTAAATTAATTGAGACAAAAAGAAAAATGTATGTAACTTATTTAATTCAAAATTCGTTTTACTTTTGTCAGAAAATTAAATGTTAGAGCTGCCATCCACCTGCCTCTTGGAAGTTTAAGATTACGCTTAAGCGAAAATCAATATTTAGGTTTTAAATAAAACATTTTTATGTTTGCTGGCACCAATAAAATATATTTAGAATTAAACAAATTACATACATTCATCTTTTTATACCAATTAATTTAATTTAAATAACATTTTTTGGACACCCTGTATAAATAATTATATTAACAATTATATTATTGAATAGAGAATTACATACCCTTTCAAATGAGCTATTACATGCCCTTTATTCTTATTTAAAAAAATCAACGATTACGTCATCACGCCCAGATGGATGACGTCACTAGTATGATATGTATGCCAATAAATTGTAATTTAAAAATAAAAATCGACCTGTTTCGGTATTTTTCCTGAAAGTGTCCGGTTTGTGAAATAATGAATTTATGCGTTACTTTATGGACGCACTGTATATTGTTTCGCAATGACCCATTAAATTATTATAAATGCAATTAACCATTGACCATGTCATGAAAATGGCAATATAAAATTAATTTTTCAAATGTCAAACTTTAAAATTTGTTTTTGTTAACAAAAAAATAATTTAAATATCTATTATGAAATTCGTTACAAACAAAATCTGATATTTCAACTAAACGAAACAAAATACACAATAAAAGTGAATTATTAAACTCATTCAGGGACCCGTTCAGACAAAAGAGCCTACAACTGGTTTTTACCTGAGTGCGAGTGGAAGACTTGTAACGTGAAGCGATCGATATTATGTATCTAACTAGGTACTGTCTTTTCCGTAAAAATGTATATCTTGGCAACATCCTGTTGTTGCCAAAGTGATGTTTAAGCAATGTTTTTGACCTACGGGGGTCAAATTGTCGTTATAGTGTAAGGAATAAAATATATAAATAAATCGGATTACTGAAAATCCGACAACGGTGCCAAGCTTAAAGAAGTGTACTAAGCGAACATTCACGGATTATACCTAGAAAATGATAGCATTTCTAGGTGATGCCAAATGACTGCAACGTGAAAAGATGCCAATTTAATAGCGGGATGTATATATATATATATATATATATATATATTAATATTTTAAATATTTTCTTTCAGTGGAAGAAGGTTTAGAAGTAAACGTCTGCAAAGTATTTCTCTTAGCTACGTTAGGATTTGACAAAAATAATGATAGAGTTCTCAAAAATATAAGAGTTTGTGTGAAACACTAGACGAAGATTAAGGTGTTTTATACATTTTGTGATTTCTTTTTTACTATTAAATTAATTTTCTTAATATTTTAAATTTATTAATTTAATAGGTGATGCACTTAGTACCTATTAATTAATGTTTCTTTATAAATAGGATCCCTTCTACTAAGTTAATTAGTCCTAACTACTGATATATTCAAATATCTTTTTTTGTGATGACATAAGTGAAAATAATATTGTACTATTAAATCCAATAATTATCAACTAACTTAGGCAGAAAGTCTTAAAAATCTTGTGATTATCAATTTTTTTTGGCAAGCAATTATTAAAAAAAACCGTGATATTTCAAAACTGTAATTTTGCAGATAGGACCTCTTGTCTTAGGAGGGCAGTATATTAGTACTGCCTTTTGTAGTAAATATTACAACCTTTCTTTTGGTATAAGGTTGTATGTACATAACATGTGTCGTTTTGTAGATATTTAAAAAAACTATAGATTTTACCTTCTTGCAGATTTTTTATTAAAATTTTTTTTTGCAAAAAAAATAATTATAATGTGGTTTTAGAAACATACATTAAAATACCAAATATGAAAATAAAAACGTAATTAAAGAATAAAATGAATCGTATACTAGTACACTTCAATTGAATTTAATAACTTAAAATTATTTTACAAAAAATATTTTACCATACTAATGAATGCATAAATTAGTTACTAAATTAAATAAACAACCAAATTTGATATCTAACCTAGTAATTTTTCTTCCACAGCAACTTTCTTGTACCAAATTAATTGTTAGTTATATTGTATTTACGAGTTACACTTTTAATTTACCTTTTAAATTTACTTACATCTTGAGAACATAATAATTATAAAGTATGCTTTGAAACAAATGAATGTTAAATGTATCAGCCAAATTATTTATTAATATAAATAGTATTAACTGGTGTCACAAAAGCTGGTAATACTTTTGTAGTTGAAATTTTTGTAACAATTTTTTATATTTTAAATTTTAATTTTTCAACCGAACAATTGGTGGATATGACATTTGTTTTGGGCGAAACAGGTTGGGCGATGTAAGTACCTAAATTAAAAAGTTATTAACTTGATCTTACTCGTAAATACAATTTCACTATCAAAATTGGGTACAATAAAGCTACTAGGCTAGGAAAATTTCTAGGGTAGATATTAAAATTGATTGTTTAATTTAATAAGTAATTTATCCATATTAATTACTTATTAGTATGGTAAAATATTGTTTGTAACATAATTTTCAAGTTAATAAATTCAATTAAGTTGCACTCGCATACGTTTTATTTTAACCTTTAATTACGTTTTTATTTTCATCTTTGATATTTTAGTGTATGTTTCTAAAATCATATTATAATTTTTTTTGCAAAAAAATGAATAAAAATTATCGTGGATATAAAGTATCCTCGAAACGTAAAATCTTTAGTTCTTTTTTAAATGTTTACAAAACCAAACATGCTATGTACATACAACCTTATACCAAAAGAAAGGTTGTAATATTTACTACAAAACGCAATACTAATACAAGGTGTTCCTTAAAAAAAAAATGAGAAAATTTTGTATTTGCAAATAGTGATCACACTGTATATTTTATGGCTATAAGTAAAACATATTAAATTATTTAAAAATGATACTATATTATAAAAACATTGACCTACCACTTAAATTTTTATTACCTTGGAAATATAATCCACCGCCCTACAAATATTACCATTTTTCTCAATAAAAATGTAAATATTTCGAAAATTATTAACTTTAGGCCTATGAGACCTTATACAAATTTTTCATATTTTTAAAAAATATATTCAAAAATCATTTAATATATGGGGTGTTCTATTTAAAAAAATAAAACTTTGATTCATACCGTCGTTCTGACTCACCCTGTATAATTAAAACTAATTTTAAATTATATACGGTTTTTATATACATTAGTTTTGTTAAAAACATTTTTTTGTATCTCCCATAGTTTAGCCGTTATCAAAGAAAACCAGAGGGTTGTCGCACCCTGTATATGTAAATTGTCCTGCGGAGACTGTCTAGTAAACCGGGCTGTATCGTCGCCCCCGCTAGCGAAATTATTCCGATTCGATTCTTTTGCACAAACTTAGTAAAAAAGAGGTCCTTATAACATATCCACAGGGTGCCGGGTGGTACGGTGGTCGAAAAATTGTTTGAACAATTTTTTTAAACAAATTCACAAAAATATTTGTTTTATTAGATAATTTGGGTCGTTCTGAGCAAAAAGGTCTTGTATCATTTTTTTTCTAAAATTGGTTGTTGTCGAGTTATATGCGATTAAAAATTTGAAAAATGCGAAAATAGCCATTTTAAAGGCTTAATAACTCTATTAAAAATTATTACTATGGAATTCAAAAAGTGACCAAATCAAAGCTGTTATTTTTAATTATTGACAATTAGCGCTTTAGTCCAGGATGTATCGTTGCCCCCGTTAGTGAAATTATTCCTATTCGATTTTTTTCCACAAACTTACTCAAAAAGAGATCCTTATAACATAACCACAGGGTGCCGGGCGGTGCCGTGGTCGAAAAATTGTTTTAAAAATTTTTTTTAAACAAATTCACAAAAATAATTTTTGTCATTTCGAACAAATTGTTTTTAGATAACTTGGGACATTCTGAGCAAAAAAGGTCTCTTGTGATTTTTCTTTAAAATTGATTGTTATCCAGTTATATGCGATTTAAAATTTGAAATGCGAAAATGGCCACATAACTTGACAACAATCAATTTTAGAGAAAAATCACAAGAGACCCTTTTTGCTCAGAATAACCCAAATTGTCTAAAAAAATCGATCGCAATGAAAAACTCATTTTTGTGAATTTGTTTAAAAAAAATTGTTTAAACAATTTTTTGACCACGACACCGCCCGGCACCCTGTGGATATGTTATAAGGACCTCTTTTCGAGTAAGTTTGTGCCAAAAATCGAATGGGAATAATTTCGCTAGCGGGGGCGACGATACAGCCCGGTATATAGTGACTTTCGTAGGGAGAACGATGAGACCGTTGGAAATACGAATAAAAGAACACCTGTCAAAGATTGATAAATCTAGTTGCGGTAATCATTTACACGCGTCGAATCACACTTTTTGTCCCCAAAGAAATAGTAGGAGCTTGCATAACGTTCCTAGCAACAACTATACTAAAATTAATTTACTGGAAGATTTAAAAATTAGCAGAGAATTAAACAGAAACCCTCAAAACTGCGTTAATAAAGTTTATACCAAACCCGTCTTTCAGGCGTCATTAATTTTGACGTCATATAGGACTTTAAGAATGTCGCAAATCATTGCATGACATTTTACTCATTTCTGACAATTCCCAGAATATTTATATTTTAAGCAACAAGCCAATAAAAATAGAAAGAAGAACAATATATTTATACAGTGGAACCTCGATAACTCGGATTAATCGGGACCGCGGCCGATCTGGGTTATCGAAAATCAGGGTTAGCTGGAGAGCATGGTAGAAATTAATAAAATACGGTATACTTATAGATAAAGTCCGTTATAATTAAAATAACATGAAATATATATGCACAGTACACATCTAACTTACCTATAGTTGTATAGATAGAGTATAGTATAGACAGTATAGATAGAGTATTGTTTATTTCTAGGTAAAAAAAAATTCAGTCAGTTTCGGTTATGTCAATTTCGTCTGCCATCGGAACAATGTTATGATATTTTAGAACAGTGGCTCTTTCATTGTTTAAAAGACCATTGTTTAAAAAATAATTTTTTAAAAGACATAACAGGTGCCTGTTGTTTGCGATAGCCCGAGATAATGAACATCGCTCTGCCACCGCCGCCGTGTGCCATGAGTCATTTTTACTATCGTATAGTTCAAATTACACAAATACCCATTATCTCTTTTATGGTCGAAGCGAAGTTTTATCAATGAAACTCGATATTTAAGACATTCCAGAAGAGGCTACAGATAAAATGTTTTAACATAATACATACATTTTTATTGTTGAAATGTTTGATGAAAATCGGTCCGGGTTAGCCGGACTTCCGGGTTATCGGGGGCCGACTTATCGAGGTTCCACTGTATTTATATACATTATATACTTATATACTTATTTGCCTGAATATTAATTTAAAATATGTAATGAAAAAATCAATAAATATAAAAAAAATTTCAACATTAATATAACAAGAGAGTGAGAATAAATTGACAATAATGCGACAAATTTTCGAAGAAAACTTGTTGCCTGGCAATAGACGCGAGAGCCCGGAGATACAAGATGTAAGTTTTTTTAACCATTGTATTTATACAAAATCTCTTGTGATCAAAAGATCACAAGAGATATGCAGCATTAAATCGAGATGTAAAAAGAGAAGTAGTGAAAAGTAAAAATGAGATGTGGGACCGAAAATGCGCAGAAGTGGATAGGTATATGGGTGGAACAAGAGTTGGGCAAGCGTGGAAGGTAATAAAGTCTCTCCGGAGGGAAGTAAAGGAAAAATCTAACATAAAGTTAATAGATCTGAAACAGTGGAAAAACCATTATGAGATTTTACTGACAGAAGATAGATGTAAATTCCAAGAGACCGAAATGGAAGAATTATCCGAACATACACAAATAGTTGAGATAACAACCGGAGAGTTAAGCGAGGCCCTCAAAAGATCTAAAAACGGTAAAGCAGCAGGACCTGGAGACATCCCAATTAAGTTGGTAAAGTACGGACCAAACATATTACATGAGATGTTGGTTCAACTATTTAATAAATGCTTAAAAGGACAAAATATCCCTGATGATTGGAATGTTGGATACATCAGCTCAGTATACAAGAAAGCGGATAAACGCATATGCTCTAATTATAGAGGAATAACTGTTACTAGCTCAGTAGGGATATTGTACGGTCGAATAATAAAAAATAATAGAATCAGAATACGAAGACATGGAAGAACAAAGTGGATTTCGTGCAGGAAGATCGTGCACTGATAATATATTCGTTCTGCAGCAGGTAATAAAAAAACGGAAGGCAAGGAATCTATCTACCCACCTATTGTTTGCAGATTTGGAGAAGGCATACGATACGGTACCTTTGAAAAAACTGTTTCAAACATTGACGAAGGTAGGTCTCAGTAGAGAGTATGTGGATGCTATCGCAAATACGTACAAAAATGCAAGAAGTGTCGTTAAAGAAGGAAACTTTATATCTGAATCATTCCCTATATTAAAGGGGCTTAAACAAGGATGTTGTCTGTCTCCGACTTTATTTAAAATATATATTCAATCATTAATCAATCAATTAACAAGTATCCAGAATGGGAATAGACATAGGCAGTGGTAAATGTCTAGCAACTTTGTTTTTTGCAGATGATAAGGTAGTCGTAGCGAATGATGAGGAAGACATGGACTACATGTTTAGAAAACTAAAGAAAGAATATGAAAAATGGGGCCTTAATATGAATATGTCAAAGACAGAGTATCTTAAAATAAGGGACGATGAAGAAGATCCAGAGTTAGAAATTAGAACCACAAAAAGATGTTATGAATATAAATATCTCGGATCTATAATATCTAAAGAAGACACTACCAAAAGAGACATCGAAAAGAGGACGCAGCAGGGCAAAAAAGCGGTAAACATTCTAAGCTCTCTACTGTGGTCTAAAGATATAAGACAAAAAACGAAATTGACAATCTATCGTATCTTGGTAGAGCCTATTATGACTTATGGGGCAGAAGTTTGGCAGATGACAAAAAAGATAGAAAAAGAATAGAAGTAGTAGAAATGGATTATCTAAGGAGAGCGTGTGGTATATCTAAAAAAGATCACATCAGAAATGAAGATATTAGAAGGAGGAGACATACTGTATATTCCAGTGTAGATAGTATTGAAACTAGACAACTAGTGTGGTGTGGTCACTTGAAACGAATTAATGAAGATAGATGGCCAAAGAAAGCTTTGAATTACATACCACACCAAAGAAGAAGAAGGGGCAGACCTTCAGTTGCCTGGAAAGAAAATGTACGGCACATCATGAAAGATAGAGCCATCAAAGAAGACGAATGGATGGACAGAAAACGATGGCGGTCGAAATGCGAGAAGCGGCAGAGGCTGTAGCGGAATGGGACGTTTCGATGCCGCCGGTTCATCGCCGGCCGTTTCGATGCCGCCGGTTCATCGCCAGTCCATTTCATCGCCGTCATATCTCGCATTTCCTAGAATTCCTAATTAATACTAAAAATAACTAATAATTGTAACTGTCGAAAACTCGGAAATATATCAGATAGCGATTAATTGACTGGCGATGAATCGGCCGGCATCGGCATCGAACTGGCGGCATCGAAACGGCGGCGATGAAACGTCCTAGACCCGGCTGTAGGAACCTCGCTTATAGATAGATTTATACAAAATTCCTAAAGTATTGTTCTTTATAGGAAGCTATAAAGTACATAGATGGCATGGCATGCGTCATGCCGAAATTCCTTAGCTGGTTTTATAAATATTTTAAACACTATCAAAGTTATTTGAAAGCATACACCTGCCGCCAGTTTGATCTATATTTATAGATAGCCATCAAATTCGCTTTTTAACAGGTAGCTATACTGATAATGATCACTGATCACCAATTTTGTTAGTTTATTTTATGTTGTAAATTCGAAGATGATTCTGCTTTGTGTAATCGTGTAATAACAAAACTTACCTTCTACTTGATACGCGGCAGTTGATACACCAAACAAAAACCCTTCAGGAAATGGTAGGGAATCTGGTGTGGAATATACGCTACAACAAAAATATATTTACAAAATAATTTAAATGATTAAATACCCTCTATTTTTGTTTTTTTTTTTGTATATTTCACTTTCAGTTAAATACTCACAAACAACTATTGTGCAATAGGCAGTGTCCTACATCCGTTGGATCTTCAGACGCTGGTGACCACAGTAGCGGAGTGTGGACAAGAATACGACCTAACGATGAACGTCAAGAAGACAAAATTTATGAGAATTTTGAAAACTCAAAGAAATAACGAGAATCACTTCATAAACGGAACCAATGTCGAACGAGTAGACCAATATGCATATCTTGGAACAATGATTAAATCCACAGGGGATTACTTCCAAGAAATCAAAATCAGAATAGAAAATGATAGAGCAAATTTTAGCAAAATGGGAAAAATGCTCTACACAAGAGATTTGATATAGGAGCTAAGAGTTGGCTAGGTGCTACGTTTTTCGACTTTGTTTTATGGAACGAAAGCTCGGACCTTGAATACGGCATCAATGAAAAAACCAGAATCATTCGAGCTGTGGGTGTACAGACGAATTCTGTAAATATCATGGACAGAAAACGTCATAAACAAAGAGGTTCTGAGAAAGATGAATACAGAAATGGAAATCTTAAATACCATCCAAACAAGAAAATTAGAACAACTCCAATTGATTATGCAGGAAGAGATTCAAGGAAGAAGAAGCATAGATAGACGCAGAATATCGTGGCTGCACAACTTGAGAGAATGGTAAGTACGGATATACAATCAAATGAACTTTTCAGAGCAGCTGCCTCTAAAAGGTCGAAAGTCTTACTAAAGTCCGAATAGCTATGATGATTGCCGACTTTCGTTGCGGGGATGGCACTTGAAACAGAAGACATACCTTGAATTTTTTTCTCCAGACAACCAATTAAAATATTTTTGTTTGAATTTGTGAAGAATTTGTTTATTGATATTAGTAAACAGCAAATTAACTACTAGCCCCTGAACAAAGTGGTTTCCGTCAACAAAGATGCACTGCACTACCTATAATCGAATTGACTTTGAATCTGAAATCAATGAAGGATTTGCGAATTAGCGAGCAAGCATCGTATTGTTTTTTAACATTACTAAAGCCTATAATAGGGTTAGACCAGGGCGCATCTGTAAAAATATTAGTACATTTGGACGTTGAGAGGTGACTCAAATTTTTTTGCAGAAATTGCTTGAAAATAAATCAAATAATAATATTTGAGTTATCCTCCCTCTCAAAAAGGTCCGAAACATTGTTTAAATAATCAAAATGTCAAAAAATTAAGGAAAAATTCGATTTTTTTCTTGGTTTTTTGATTATAACTTTAAAAGTATTCATTTCCGAGAAAAGTTGTACTGACATAAAAGTTGCGTAATTAAATTTCCTACAATGTAGAGTTGGTTAAAAATTTAAGAAATAGTCACCCTTGTTGCAAAATAGCAATAATTGTGAAAAAAACATACAAAAACAAGTATTCGCATTTTACGTTTTTCAACCATTTATGCTACACTTAGGACCTTCATGTTTCACCCAGAAAAACTTTATGATACAGTAAAACAATACTGCAAATTTCATTAAGATCGGTTTAATAGATTTTGTAAAATACATTTTGCAATACAGCTTTCGCAAAAAAAATTCATTTTTTCAAAATGTTACAGGACTGAAAATAAAGCAGATAGCAAGTTGAATTTTTTTTTGCTTATAGAAGTGTACTGTACCTTTCATTTGCAATTTTCAAAATTAAAATCGATTAATTACCACGGCGTCAGAAAATTTTTGAAATAAACAATAATTTTTGGTGCTACGCGCAGGACAGCGGATAGGTTGCTCTGATTGGGCATTCCAATGACCTTTGATAATGATTGATACATTTTAATTTTTATGACATTTCGATATAAATAAATAAATTTGTTTATTGCAAAATAAAAACTCTTACTCTATCCTTTGAAATAACACTTTTATTAGCAAAAACTTTCTTTGTTCATATATTTTAACTTAAATAATAAAAGTTTATTATTTTTAAACATATGCAATTGTTTAAACCATATTTCACAAACAATATTAAAATTAGTTTGATTTTTGTGGAATTAAAAAATTAAAATACAACAAAATATAAAGTACGAAAATAATATATTAGATAAGGATTGGAAGAAATTTTGGTGGAAATCAACCTGTGTGAATCGAACACCGCTGTCCTGCGCGTAGCAACAAAAATTATTGTTTATTTCAAAAATTTTCTGACGCCGTGGTAATTAATCGATTTTAATTTTGAAAATTGCAAATGAAAGGTACAGTACACTTTATAAGCAAAAAAAAAATTCAACTTGCTATCTGCTTTATTTTCAGTCCTGTAACATTTTGAAAAAATTAATTTTTTTTGCGAAAGCTGTATTGCAAAATTTATTTTACAAAATCTATTAAACCGATCTTAATGAAATTTACAGTATTGTTTTACTGTATCATAAAGTTTTTCTGGGTGCAATATGAAGGTCCTAAGTGTAGCATAAATGGTTGAAAAACGTAAAATGCGAATACTTGTTTTTGTATGTTTTTTTCACAATTATTGCTATTTTGCAACAAGGTTGACCATTTCTTAAATTTTTAACCAATTCTATATTGTAGGAAATTTAATTACGCAACTTTTATGTCAGTACAACTTTTCTCGGAAATGAATACTTTTAAAGTTATAATCAAAAAACCAAGAAAAAAATCGAATTTTTCCTTAATTTTTTGACATTTTGATTATTTAAACAATGTTCCGGACCTTTTTGAGAGGGAGGATAACTCAAATATTATTATTTGATTTATTTTCAAGCAATTTCTGCAAAAAAATTTGAGTCACCTCTCAACGTCCATCTCAAAACAGATCCGCCCTGGACTAGGTAGAGAGACGCAAAATTCTTAAAAATCTAAAATACTTGAGTTTAAAATGCAACATATTTATTATATTTCATAAAACATTTTATTAGCGAAAGAATTTATAGCGTGCGCGTGCGTATAGATAACGATATAGCATCTAAAAGATTCCGAAAAAAATGGAATTCTATGACTGCCAACGATAAGTGCAACTTTATCTTTAATAGATATTAATGTAATACTAAAAAACAATTCCCAAATAGGTTATCATATACACAGACTATACGCAGACGACTTGTACTTTGCACAAAGGATCAGTTCAAAAACACATACAAAAAACTTAAATAAGTAATTAAAAGAGAATTATGCAACATACGACCATTTCACTACAATGTTACATAGTATGCATAAAATGTTCAATTAAATGCTTCCATTAATGTAGATTCAATGTTACATATTTTTTTGTTCTTGTTCGAACCCGGTGCACTGAGTGAAAATATGCTGAACGGTTAGCGATTCACTGCACTTTCACAAACACTTGATGTCTCTGAAGCCATGAGGTGTCCATGTGTCAACCGTGTGTGACCAATTCTCAACCTGCGTATGATTAACTTATCTCTTCTGCTTAAGTTAGGTAGCTGAAAGGTTTCGACAGTAGGTTGTAATTAATATTATTGTAAGTATTGTACAAGAATAAAAAACCGCTAAACGCCGTAAAAATGAGTGGCGCATACAATATTCCAGCTACAAAAATCTGATATGAATAATACTAGTCCTGTCGCCAGGGGGGGTACAACGGCCTCGTTAATTCAGATGGACTTACTCAAGTTTTTTTTATGTATTTTGACCCGTAGAACACGAATTTTTTGGGTAACAGTTGATCCGGATGTCGATAAGATTGTTATAGACCAAGAACTTGAGGAATCAAATAACAGCGATTTTTGGCAAAACAAAACAATATTTTGTATTTTGTGGGCCATTTTAAGTAAAAAATATTTCTACAAGTTTTTTCGTAGGATGCACAGTTTTCGAGATAAACGCGGTTGAACTTTAAAAAAATCGAAAAATTGCAATTTTTGAACCCGAATAACTTTTGATTAAAAAATAAAATAGCAAGTCTGCTTACCGCATTTGAAAGTTTAAGTCAAATTATATCGGTTTTGATTATTTGCATTGGTAAAAATTTATTTTTTTATTGTTTAACAAAGCTATAAACACGTAGGGTTTCCCGTGCTTTTACATGCGTTTTAACGCATGTAACGTAGAAATAGTCTTGATTGCACTAGTACCTATTCTACCTACTCGTTCGATTTTAAATGAGAAATCATAGAAACATCACTCACGCACTAGTTGTTTGTAGCTTTGTTTAACAATAACACAATAAATTTTTAGCAATGCAAATAATCAAAACCGACATAATTTGACTTGAACTTTCAAAGGCGCTAAGCAGAATTGCTATTTTATTTTTTAATCAAAAGTTATTCGGGTTTAAAAATTGCAGTTTTTCGATTTTTTGAAAGTTCAACCGCGTTTATCTCGAAAACTGTGCATCCTACTAAAAAACTTGCAGAAATATTTTTTGCTTAAAATGACCCAAAAAATACAAAATATTGTTTTGTTTTGCCAAAAATCGCTGTTATTTGATTCCTCAAGTTCTTGGTCTATAACAATCTTATCGACATCCGGATCAACTGTTACCCAAAAAATTCGTGTTCTACGGGTCAAAATACATAAAAAAAACTTGGGTAAGTCCATCTGAATTAACGAGGCCGTTGTACCCCCCCTGGCGACAGGACTATACGTGGCGCGAAAATGTATTTTCATTTTGATGCAAAACAAAATTCTAGTTTTATTTTAAAAGATTTTTTCATAATATTTGCCCAGTTTTAAGTAAAACGCGCCACAAAAGAGTAACTTTGATACAGTTTGAATTTTGAAACTCTTTTGTGTTTACTTCAAATTTAGCAAATATTATGAAAAAATCTTTTAAAATAAAACTAGAATTTTGTTTTGCATCAAAATGAAAATACATTTTCGCGCTACGTATTATTCATATCAGATCTTTTGTAGCTGGATTATTGTATGCGCTACTAATTTTTATGGCGTTTAGCGGTTTTTTATTCTTGTATCAGGAGTTTTTCAAGGTTATTTATAAATTAAATGTATACAGTTGAATGCAATGTTTCTCGATTACACGTTAAGCTTTATAAATGGTCGCCTTTGTCGCATTATCTCCCAAATGATCTAGTGTCCATCGAATGTACACTAGATTTTTTTTATTCGAAATAGATTGAAAAAATATTGGGATGGCCGGTAAATGAACTCGGATTGCCCGTTGCCAGATCAAATTAGCGTCGTAACCACTACAACTACATAAACCATTTAGGGAATTATCGTTAATTGGATTATACTTTTGTAGCTTAACGGCTTCTAAACGGCTTAGCCGATTTTGTTCACTAAACATGAGTTTGAAACGTATTGACAAGTAGTATCTTATGCATCTAAGATCAAGTATGATAACTGAAGCTATTACAGGAATTATTGAGCTTGAAAAACCGTTTTTCCCTTAAGAAATAGATTTGATCATATTTATGAAGCCTATAACTTAAAAATTCGAATTTTCCCGGATATAAGGTATACACCGTTAGATTCGTCTAGAGTCCTTCTACAAACGCTTAGTTATTGGCGTAATTCGTAGGTTGAAATTTTGAGTAATTGTCGAAAAACCAAAATGTTTAAACTTTAGTTTTTCAGTTTTTCGGCTATACTGAGCTGTGGGTATGTCTGATCCTGACAGCTTAGACAACATTTGAAATCTTAACTCAACACTATTAATTTGGTGTATTTACTGTTCTCCTGTCTCTTCTTGAACCGAAGATATATACCGCTAAAATATATGCCGTTTCGTACCTACCAAGTCCTATAGCTGGCTTATGGGTAGTCAAAACTCACAAACTACACCGGTTCTGAATCGGCCCTCACCCCCTCTTCAAACACAGAAAAAAAAATTCAGATCGGTTTAACTTTTCCACACACATACATACATATCAACAAACATTTTCCCTTTTTAAAAAAAATTGACTCATATTTCTGAGCTCGGTAACTTTTGATCGGTATAACCGATTTTCAAAGTTAGACATGCGTTGGAAAGGTAAAGATCGCTTCTATTAGAAGCCGCAAAAGTCGGAGTTAAATTTTTGATGTTTTTGGGAGTTTTGGGGACGAGAACGAAAAACAGACCCTAAATAGGAAGGGCCGTAAAATGGATGGTTGGCATTTGAATAGGTGAGTCTTTTCCTGAACTTTAAGATGGGAGTTGGCCCAATTTTCAGTTTAGTCAGATTTAGAAAATCGAAAATTTCGTGTATATATAGTGTCGCGTGTAGGGGGTGTAGGTGTGCGCCACTGGCGAGAACGGCCGTTCTCTGGTAATACTTCAATTTATTGTATTCAAATAGAAATGTCGAAACTGCAATAAACCTAGCATACTTAAGAATGTGTATTTTGACCCTAACTCGAGAAACAAAAATAAAACAAAAATTAAAAAAAACTCCAATGAATAAAAAACAGTACAGATATAATTACTCGTATACAGTGCGTCCAAAAAGTAACTCATAAATTCATTATTAGCTAAATAAACAACATTATTAGAAATTACCGAAACAAGTCGATTTTTGATTTTAATTTATGATTTTTTGGAATATATATCATACCAGTGACGTCATCCGTCTAGACGTGATGAAGTAATCGATGTCTTTTTTCAATAAGAATAGGGGTCGCGTGATAGCTCATTTGAAAGGCAATTAAATTATCTATAACCTTTAATATAATTATTTATACAGGGTGTCCAAAAACAATTTTTGAATTAAATTAATTGACACAAAAAGAAGACTTTGCGTAGTTTATTTAATTCAAAATACATTTTACTGCTGTCAGAAAACAGAAATAAAATATTTATTTCAAATATAATCATTACGTTTTGCTTAAATTCAATGTTTAAGCTGCCACCCACCTGCCTCTTGACAGTTTGAACATTTAATTTAAGCGAAAAGCAATGTTTATTTGTCAAATAAACATTGATACATTTTATCTCTGTTTTATGACAGCAGTAAAATGTATTTTGAATTAAATAAATTATGCATATTCGCCTTTTTGCGTCAATTAATTAAATATAAAAAAAATTGGCCACCCTGTGTAAATAATTATGCTAATGTTTATATTATTGAATAGAGAATTGAATTGCCCTTCAAATGAGCTAGCACACGACCACTATTCTCTTTTGAAAAATCATCGATTACGTCGTCACGTCCAGACGGATGACGTCACTAGTATGATATATATGCCAAAAAAATCATAAATTAAAATGAAAAGTCGACCTCTTTCGGTAATTTCTAATAATGTTGTTTATTTAGCTAATAATGAATTTATGCGATACTTTATGGACGAGTAATTATATCTGTACTTATGAATAAATAAAAATAAAAAATATTTATTTCTTTTTGCTCACACTGTCCACGCCGCTCAAAAGCCACCTCCTGACCGCCGACGAGGGCCGCTGGCATGCCAGTTGGCGTACAATGGTTTCTAGGGAGCTTGGTCGAGGGCAAAGCACGGACAGTACACACATATGTCAATGGAACCAACACCAACTCCATCATTCTTTCTTCTCTGTTGTCTAATAGTTTTCTGGACCACCACCGTCCGGCATAACCCAGGAACACCAGGACCATCACACTTGCCCCAGTGTGTTTTCGGACTGTTTGCTTTTGCGGCCATTGTCTGATGTTTGACTACATATCACATTCACTACAAACCCCGAAGAGGACAAAATCCTAAACAGGGACACTCAATGTAAGCATTTCAACAAAGCATACCATATCTTTCACGCAAATCCACACATTGATTGCTATTAATTGCAATAAAAACTTAAAACTTAACCATAATTTAATAAATGTCTTATAATTTAATAGGTCCCTAAATCAATGAGAGTTTTTAGCGTAATAGTGTATTTCAAAGGCTAACCGATTTCAGCACTCTGGTGCCGTAGTATAGGAGCATTTGTAAATATGCTACCGGGCACCATACAATTCCGCAATATTCCAGAAGCGGACGAATGTACAGTTTATATACATGAACTGATCTCAGAAATTACACTTTCGCGAACGTTTTATTTAGTAGATAAAATTTACTGTTAGCTTTTTTAGAAATATGCAAAATATGTTCCGACCAACTTAAATTGTTATTAAATATAACACTTAGATCATTATGTGATTTCACTGTTTTTGACACGTGCCCACTAACCCTTTGAATGCTGATGACGTCTAAGAACGTCATACCGTTACTACTGCCGAGTACTCATGATGTCTTGAGGCGTCATATTATGCAGATACAGTCCGTACAATCATGCCTATTCTGTAACTCATTTCGATGATAGAAGTCAGTAAAATCGAATAGAAGTGACCAAGTCGAATAGAAATAGTCCAAATCCGTATTCCATAACTACTTCGGAATCTCTACAATCGTAATGTGAATAGAAATCACTTCGACAGCATTTACCCTGTCGAGATGAGATTTCGATTATCGGAATTGTGGTTGACGCAAGCGCATTTTGTTTTGTTTTGACGTTTATATTTTATATATAAAAATAATTAATTACATACTACTTATTTATAATTATTTATAGTATTTGTACCTTTTTTTAGCTGCTTAATTTTTAGTCTGTGGTGTTATTTGTTTAGGGAACTATATATAGGGTAACGGGTACAGTGATTGGCCACTTAAGGGATTTCAAATTGAATTAAAATTGTAAATTGGTATATTTTAATGTGAAATATTTTGTAAGGGTTTTTTAATAACCATGAAACATCAAATTTTATAAAAAGTCAGGTTGTATAATAATGTACATAAAAAATTAACACACATTTAAAAACATACAAAATTACACAGTTATTGGCCATGCAAACATAGTTATTGGCATATAGAATTACAGTTATTGGCCACTCATAAAATTTATAATTTTCTTTTTTTGTTTTTGCAGTTAGGGCACACAAAACTATTTAGATTTTGAATTTCTTGTTGCTTTTTAACACAACTACCAATATGGGAGCCTCTGACACAAAATAAACATTTTAATCCAACTTCTGATTTAGAAATATTTTAGGAACAAGAATAGCACAATCCTGTATACAAGAGATTATTATTTACAGATATGTTGGTGTTGTCTGATTGTTTCACCAATATATCTGAGAGAATTTGTATTTTTTCATGTTCTGGATATCCCTCTGTTTCGAAAAACAACTTTCTTTTAGCCGACTCACCAGCACGTTTTTCTTTGCTGGTTTCCAAATTTGTACATTTGCTTTGGGAAGTATTCCTCAATTTGATGAATTCTTATTGTTGGAGACATCAAAAGATACGTTATCAATTGAGGGCAGAATAGCGTTTTCCTCTACAGAATCAGGAAATTGGTTCCGTGGCAGTTCGTGGTTTTCTTTGGCGTTAATCATTTCTGGTATATGTACTCTAACTCCACCTCTCAAAGTAGTGCTTTTAATTATATGATCAAGAAGTGTGTCTGATTTAAAAGTATTTGTATCTACAATATCACCTGTATTTAGTGTAACATTTTCTTTATTCTTCAAAATATTTTGACATTTTTTGCTCTCGGAATTGGCTCTTGTGGCAATTTTTTTATTACTTTCTTCATGGTTTCTTTATTTTGTTTACCTTTATTGTTTGCTATTGCGTCAATTCGCTTTTGTTTTCGTGCTAATTTTATTTTTTCTTGTTCGTCTTTCTCTTTAATTTTACGCCTCTCTGCATTTTGACGATCTGAAGAAGTGAGCACGAAAGGCAACCGTTCTGTTTGCTTTTTACCCTTTCTTTCTGGGGTTTTTGGCCAAAAAAGAATTTGTCAATTGAGGTGTCAATTTCTTTATATAATGAGTTGTCTTGATTTACTAAAGGCAGATTATCGGATGTCGATTGAATATCTAAAGTCATTGTATCTTCTGTGACAATAGTATCATTTTTTGGGTTTTCTCGTCTAAACTTTAATACTGCCCGGTTCCAATTTGCCTTTAATGGTTTAAATGCAGCAACATCTGCAGGCTGTATAATTCTGGTCGCATTGGGATATAATGCCGCTAAAATAATTTGTAACTTTGAGCATAATTCACTGGTTTGAATGGTTAAGTGAGCTTTATGTCCATCAACGAACAAAATGACTGGAAATTTAGTGTTTTTGCAACTAGGCACTTATATAAGACGTTTCCTATGTATTCATAGAAGTTTTCATTCTTCATCCATCCCGTATCGCTACAGCCTATGCCCCATTCTCGAGGAACTGAATTTATAACATTGCTAGAAAGTCGTTTGTATGGGTAAATAATCATCGGTGCTGTTATTTCTTCAGATGCTGCAAACCTAAATATAACCGTCAAATTATCTTTGGAGTGATGTTCTATTTGATATACATTTTTGCTTCCCTTTACAGCCAACACTCGTTTATTTTTGGGACACAAGAGGAAGCAGGTTTCATCCCCATTAAAAACACGTGAAGGGTCTTGAAGAATATCAATGTAACGTTTAGGGTGTAAATATTTTTGAACACCGGTGAACCATTTTCTTATATCTTTTTCAGATACAACTGAACGTGCTGCTGTTACCGCTTCTGAAGTTCGCTCGCTTAAATCTGGATGTCTCTTTAAAAAGGATCTATACCAAACTCTTCCGGGCCGATTGTCAGTAAAAAAATAAGCACGTGGATTTGCATCAAGAAAACCTTTAACCGAGTCTTGTATATTTTCCACTCTTACTGGAAAACCTTTGCCTTGGCATGTTACGATCCAATTATTTAAACGATTCTCTTCCTCTAAAGAAAGAATAGGATTGGGACCAAGGTTAGTTTTTTCATTAAAATTTTCGCTTGCTCTAAACTGGAGTGTTGCTCTTGGCACATTAAATTGTTCAGCGGCTTTCCGTTGGCTCATGCCATTTTCTATGGTCTGAAAAGCAGACTGAAGATCTTGTTCTGTATATTTTTTATGATACGTTTTATCTTTCCGGATATTTGGCATTTTTTATTCTAAAAATAAAAATCATTTATTAGTATCTAATAATGTTATCTACAATACGGACGTTTCAAATTTGATTCAGATTGCCCGCATTGGCATTAATGTTATAACAACTAAAATAATTGTAATTTTATAAAAACGAATCCGGACAAAAAATATATTCTTATTACACATTACAGTTATTGGCCACCCTGTGGTTTAGTGATTGGCAGTCGGCCAACCACTAGCTATTGCCATAAAAAATAAGAAAAAATGCTTGAAATATGTTGTGTTGGGCCAAACTAAGCTAAAAGAGCCTAAATTATAATAAATATTTTAATTTAAAGTAGGTACAGTAATTGGCCGGTAGGCCAATCATTATAATGCGGATATATTTAAGATACAGTGCTTGGTCACTAAAATTTACCGCCAAAAATTATAACCTTACTATTATAACCACCGATAACGTAAGATATACCCCACTAAATCATCACAAAACATTAATATAAGCAGATACCCAGTATTATTAGCCAAGATAACTCACCTCATGAATGGCCTTCCTTAACAAATTCTTTAAAAAACTCTTAAAACTGGATGCAGCTGTTAAGCTTCGAACAACACACGCTGTCACAACTAGACAATATTAACTGAGAGAGATAATGGCTAGACCAAATATATAGCAATGTTGCCGAATTGCAATGCAAATACATTTATTTCCTTATACTTTCTAAAAATCTTAATATTTAGGATTTTTGTGAAAGTGTCCAATCACTAGTGACCGGCCAACAACTGTACCCGTTACCCTATTTCTTTTAGACATGTTGTACGAGTATGAATAATTGGACCTAACCTTATTTATTTGCTACTTGGCGTCTGAATCATAGAGGTATATATTAACATAGAGGGAGCCTACCTTCCGCGCTTCCTGACGACAAGATCTCATGGACTGGTTTGCTGCATCTCTTTCTAACACATTGTATCGAAAATCTATGATGACATTCAGTGTGAATATGGGTACGGAAGAGGAGGACAACTGTAGCAGCTTTACTATGCGTAAGAGTGAAACAGCACTAATCCAAATAAAAAAGATGGTGTCGTCACTTCGCTCTGAATGACACTCTCTCTATGCTAATATATAACTCTATGGTCTGAATGTTTCCCATTCACATTGTTGCCATATTTTGTTCGCATATTTCTTGTACAATTGCAATCAATAGTATAATGCACAAGAATAGCATACGATAGACTTCTTATGCGTTAATTGATAAATAAATATTATACCAGTATACTTGTATATTTATCAGTCAACGCTCATAGTCTGAACAAATTATAGAAAAGATGCCATTTTTGGGAAAAGCTGTTTAGCAGTTATTTCAACTGGAATCGAATCTTAAAGATTGCATATTATTAGTAATATCAATTTTAAATAAGTTATTAATAATAATGAATTAATAACATCAATTTAAATATCTTTGATTTGAAAGCATTTATACTTCTTATCTTCACTTGTCTTTTTTATTTATCAGTTTTTCTTCTTTTTTATATCAATTTTAATTAACTTTAATTTAAAACCATTTATCCTCTTTTGAGCTTTTTGCATCCAGTATTTACACGAATATTTTATTTACTTCTCAAAACTTTGAGGATAGTATGAAGAAAGTATGAAAACATTGAGGAAATGGCAACGGTGTCATATTTCAAGTAACAAAATAGGTCACAGAACACAATTTCGCTGGTTACTGCGCGGTTGCCACCTCCTCAGAACCGCGTGAAATAGAAGTCAGGGATTTCGATTACGATATGAGTTACAGAATACCGATCCAAACACAAAAATGACGCGATAGATATCAAACATTCCGATTTTGGGTAATTACGATTCGACTTGGTCATTTCTATTCGATTTGTTAAAAGTTACAGAATAGGGCTGAATATATATAGATACCGTTGCACGCCATTCAAGCCTATTCTGTAACTCATTTCGATGATAGAAGTCAGTAAAATCGAATAGAAGTGGCTAAGTCGAATAGAAATAGTCCAAATCCGCATTCCATAACTACTTCGGAATCTCTACAATCGTAATAGCGAATAGAAATCACTTCGACAGCATTTACCCTGTCGAGATGAGATTTCGATTATCGGAATTGTGGTTGACGCAAGCGCATTTTGTTTTGTTTTGACGTTTATATTTTATATATAAAATAATTGATTACTACTTATTTATAGTATTATTTATTATTATTATTTATAGTACCTATTTCTACCTTTTTTTTAGCTGCTTCATTTTTAGTCTGTGGTTTTATTTGTTTAGATAATGATATATTTAATTTAGACATGTTGTAGGACCTAACCTTATTTATTTGCTATGTGACATCTGAATGTTTGCCGCTCGCAGTGTTGCCATACTGTTTTCGCTTTTATTTCTTGTACAATTTCAATCAATGGTATAATGTACGAGAATAGCATACAATAGACTTCTTATGCGTTGATTTTATATATTTGTATATTATACCAGTATACCTACTTGTATATGTATCAGTCAACGCTCATAGTCTGAGCAAATTATAGAAAAGATGCCATTTTTGGGAAAAGTTGTTTAGCAGTTATTTCAGCTGGAGTCGTATCTTAAAGATTGCATATTATTAGTAATATCAATTTTAAATAATTTATTAATAATTATGAATTAATAACATCAACTTAAATATCTTTGATTTAAAACGCCCGGTTTCATAATCAACTTAAAGTGAACATTAACTAAAGTTCACTTTAAAGTTGACATTTACCCGTATGAATTGCATTGATAAAGGTACCAACTTAAAATTTAAAGTTCACTTTAACTGATTATAAAACCAAGCGTTAAAAGCATTTATACTTCTTATATTCACTTTCACTTATCTTTTTATTTATCAGTTTATCTTTTTTTTATATCAATTTTAATTAACTCTAATTTAAAACCATTTATCCTCTTTTGAGCTTGTTGCATCCAGTATTTACACTAATATTTTATTTACTTTTCAAAACTTGAGGATAGTATGAAGAAAGTATGAAAACATTGAGGAGATGGCAACGGTGTCATATTTCGAGTAACAACCTGGGCCCGGATTACGTACACTCGATACGCATCGTATCCGCCATGTTTTACTGTAGCGCCTTATGGGAAAACATGGCGGATACGATGCGTATCGAGTGTACGTAATCCGGGCCCAGGTCACAGAACACTGGTTAATGCGCGGTTGCCGCCTCCTCAGAACCGCGTGAAATAGAAGTCAGAGATTTCGATTACGATATGAGTTACAGAATAACAGAATACCAATCCAAACACAAAAATGACGCGATAGATATCAAACATTCCGATTTTGGGTAATTACGATTCGACTTGGTCATTTCTATTCGATTTGTTAAAAGTTACAGAATAGGGCTGATTATCTACGTGAGAGACCTAAGTTGACATTGTTGCCCAATTACAAAAAAATCTTGAATTCATTTTAAATCAAATATATCACATAATTATTGCGGAAGTATATGGTACAACAAAACAACAATATTCAATATAGGGTGTCATGAGAAACTGTACATACTCCTACCTCGTATAGAGGCCCCTATGGGGAATAACAAATGACCATTAAAACGTGTCTGCTCCCATTGTTTAATAATATACAGGGTGAGTTTCGCATTTTGACAGAAATTTGTATTCGTCATAATTTTTGAACGGTCAGATCGATTTGTTTCTTGTTTTGGTAAATCGTTACACTATTACCACCTAATCAACTGATTTATTCAGACTAGAAAAAAATCAGGTCCGGCTTTAAAAAATTAGTTCGTTTGGGTCTTAGAAAATATTTCACCCTGTATACGCTTTTTGAAAACTCTAATATGAATTTTACAAATTAGACAAATAGGCAATTACAATGGCATATTTATTCATTTCTCTACACTATTACTTAATTTTTTATAAAAAAAATCACAATTGACTATGAATTAAAAGTTTGGTAAAGTAAACCATAGATTTAAAAAAATTAACTTTCATTACAAAAATTAATTTTTTTTTAACAAATATTTAATGTTACCACCCATTCAACTGATTTATTGAAACTAGAAAAACATCAGATCCGAATTTAAAAAATTATTTCCTTTTGGTCTTAGAAAAAATTTCACCCTGTATACGCTTTGTGAAAACTCTAATATGAATTTTACAAATTAGGTAAATAGGCAATTAAAATGGCATATTTATTTTTCCCCATACGATTACTTAATTTTTTATTAAAAAATCAAATTTGTCAAAATCGCAATTTTACCATACAAATAAAAAAAATTTAACAACGTTTTTCTTAAAATTAAAAGTTTCACCATTTTCTTTTTAAACACGTCTAGATCTAAAACTCCCCATAACACTTCTATTTGGACTCTATACTGTAGCATAGACGCGATCAAATAGATACATTTTTTCACTTAATTTTTGCGATTTAACTTTGCATTTCACGAATCTGCACCTTTTATTTTTTTAAATTCATAACTTTTACGAGAAGAAGACTGAAAGTCTACATCAATTTTCATAGTCTTGACAATGGTTAGAGATATGTGCTGTAAAAATTTCAGAAAAAAAAATTAACATGGAACAGAGTTGTAGCGAATTAAACCGTGATTTAATTTTTTTTTTTCATTTTTAGGTTAAAATTCCGATTTTGACAAATTTGATTTTTTAATAAAAAATTAAGTAATCGTGTGGGGAAAAAAATAAATAAGCCGTTTTAATTGCCTATTTGTCTAATTTGTAAAATTCATATTAGAGTTTTCAAAAAGCGTATACAGGGTGAAATTTTTTCTAAGGCCAAAACGAACTAATTTTTTAAATCCGGGCCTGTTTTTTTCTAGTTTAAATAAATCAGTTGATTGGGTGGTAACATAAATTAAATATTTGTTGAAAAAAAATTAATTTTTGTAATAAAAGTAAATTTTTTTAAATCTATGGTTCACTTTACCAAACTTTTAATTATTCATAGTCAAATTTAATTTTTTTATAAAAAATTAAGTAATCGTGTGGGGAAAAAATAAATATGCCATTTTAATTGGCTATTTGTCTAACTTGTAAAATTCATATTAGAGTTTTCGAAAAACGTATATAGGGTGAAATTTTTTCTAAGACCAAAACGAATTAATTTTCTAAATCCGGACCTGATTTTTTTCTAGTTTGAATAAATCAGTTGATTGGGTGGTAACATAAATTAAATATTGGTTTAAAAAAAATAATTTTTGTAATAAAAGTTAATTTTTTTAAATCTATGGTTCACTTTACCAAACTTTTAATTCATAGTCAAATTTGATTTTTTTTATCAAAAATTAAGTATTCGTGTGGGGAAAAAATAAATATGCATTTTAATTGCCTACTTGTCTAATTTGTAAAATTCATGTTAGAGTTTTCAAAAAGCTTATATAGGGTGAAATTCTTTCTAAGACAAAAACGAACTAATTTTTTAAAGCCGGACCTGATTTTTTTCTAGTTTGAATAAATCAGTTGATTAGATGGCAATAGTGTAACGAGTGACCAAAATAAGAGACACATCGGTCTGCCCGTTCAAAAATTATGAAGAATACAAATTTCTGTCAAAATGTGAAACTCGCCCTGTATATTATTAAACAATGGGAGCAGACACTTTTTAATGGTCATTTGTTATTCCCCATAGGAGCCTCTATACGAGGTAGGAGTATGTACAGTTCCTCATGACTCACCCTGTATAAATAAATAAAAACATTAGAAATAGAAAACAGGAATTAAGTTATAATCTTACGTCAAAGTAAATAATAAAAACAATATATATAATAAAACAAATACTTATAGTAAATAATAAAAACAAATATGGTTCTTTTCATGAGGATTTTTCAGTGCGTCACAAATGATAGAAAAAAAAAAGTAAGTCCGTGATAATATACATTTATAACATTTATTCTAACATGACACTTTAGTTAAATCTGACAATTGTCAAATTTTATTTGCAACTGGCCATAAAAACAAATCAGTTGTCTTTATTGCATTCATAAAATGGTATTTTCGTTGATCTGTATAGTCTTATAAATTGTACAGATTATATTTGTAGATATATTATATAAAATTATTAAATAAATTTTTTTCTATTATAGCGCCATCTATCGACAACTAGAATAATCACCGAACTAGAATAATTACCAGTATTCGCGGTGTGCAAGTACTCGGAAGGGATACGCGAAACGATCGTGCGCGAATAGCGGAGAAATATTGCAACTTTCTTAAATAATTCATATTGTCAATTGAAATTGTCAAATTGACGTACATTTCATACCTATTGTCATTTAAGAAGAAAAATTATGCAGGGTGTCCCGAAAAGATTGGTCATAAATTATACCACACATTCTAGGGTCAAAAATAGTTCGATTGAACCTAACTTACCTTAGTACAAATGTGCTCTTAAAAAAAGTTACAGCTCTTTGAAGTTACAAAATGAAAATCGATTTTTTTCAATATATCGAAAACTATTAGATAATTTTTATTGAAAATGGACATGTATCATTCTTATGGCAGGAACATCTTAAAACATAATTATAGTGAAATTTGTCCACCACATAAAAATTTTATGGGGGTTTTGTTCCCTTAAACCCCCCAAACTTTTGTGTACGTTCCAAATAATTCATTATTGTGGTACCATTAGTTAAACACAACGTTTTAAAATCTTTCTTGACTCTTGGTATTTTTTCGATAAGCCAGTTTTTATCGAGATACCGCTTCTTTTTAAATATATTTACATAAAAATTTTATGGGGATTTTGTTCCTTTAAACCCCCCAAATGTTTGTGTACGTTCCAATTAAACTAATATTGTGGTATTGTCGAAGCGAAGATCGGTGGAATATGCGCATTTTATCAATGAAATTCGATATTTTTAAGATATTCCAGAAGCCGCTATAGATAAAATGTTTTAACGACCTATTAATCATTCATAATTACTCAACGGATATTAGTACAGTTAAAATAATTAAGACGATAACCGGACAACATTGATTTAATGAGTAAAATTTAGTTTTTTTTTTATTTTAATGACAAAAAAAGCAAGCCTATTAGCAGAACCCAACTAAAAATTATTTTGCACATCATATTTGAAACATTATTTGGTTGAAAAATCTCATTTTTGTTGGCAAAAAAAATATATTAATTTGTTTGGACTAAATTAACCTTGTGCTTATCTTAAAAAGGATATGTTAGTATCAACATTCGCACAGTGTTGCCAAACTGAATTTTGTTATTTTGGGTGTAAATTTTTTCCACGGATCTCCGAGGGTACTATACCATTAGTTAAACACAGTGTTTTTAAAACTTTTTTGACTCTCAGTATTTTTTCGATAAGTCACCTTTTATTGAGATGCGGCTTCTTTTTCAAAATATACCTAAAAATCTAAATTATAAATAAATTTTCAGATTATTAACAGGTCTATAATCGTAATTAACCATATACAAAATATGTGGTGGATTCGAAAAATATTCAAAATATCTTGATAAACACTGGCTTGTCGAAAAAGTACTAAGAGACAAAAAAGTTTTAAAAACACTGTGTTTAACTAATGGTGCTACACAGAGGAAAACGAACACGGAAGTACTGCGAGAAATGGGTAAAGAATGCGAAATAATAAACACAATAAAAATAAGAAAGTTACAATATCTGGCACACGTAATGAGGGGACCGCGATATGAAATGCTAAGACTGATAATACAGGGAAAGATAAGAGGCGGAAGGAGTATAGGAAGAAGGAGAGTGTCATGGTTAAAGAATTTAAGGGACTGGTTTAGATGCAGTTCTATAGAACTCTTTAGAGCAGCGGTGGATAGAGTAAAGATAGTGATGATGATATCCAACCTCCGATTAGGAGACGGCACTTGAAGAAGAAGAAGCTACAATAATGATTTAATTGGAACGTACACAGAAGTTTGGGGGGGTTGAAGGGAACAAACCCCCCATAAAATTTTTATGGGGTACAAAAATTTCACTTTAATTTTTTTTGAAGATGTTGCTGCCATAATAATGCCACATGTCCATTTTCAATAAAAAATCTGTAAGAGTTTTCGATATATGAAAAAAAATCAATTTTCATTTTGTAACTTCAAAGGGCTGTAACTTTTTTTGTGTGCACTATTGTATATAGGTAAGTGAGGTTCAATCAATCTATTTTTGACCCCAGAATCTGTGGTATAATTCATGACCAATCTTTTCGGGACACCCTGTATATTGCTTCACAATATTGATTAGATATGCAATTATTATACAGGGTGTCTGCGTAACTTGGAACCATATGGGAAAGTTTTTTAATAGGTATCAATTTTACGAAAAAAAGTCATTCTTTATAAAGTGCTCTGCATAGTATAAAACCTAAGATGCAATCATCAGATATCAAATTTTCTCAACAGTATACGAGGTATGTCAAAAAATATGAATTTCGCTCAAGAGCAAACTACCTTTATATTTCAAAATATCAAAAAATTTTATTATGAAAAGTTATTTGTAATTAAAAACCATATTCAAATATGCAATAACAGCCTTCTACTTGAAAAAAAAAATTCTGAAATTTTCCTAAATTACCGATTTCGAACATCATTTTTATTTATTAGACATGTAATAACTCTTTTATTAATAATTTTAGGAAAAAAGTTATTCTTCATAAAAATCTATGCATGGTCTAAACCTCAAGATGCAACCATCAGTTATCCAAGTTTGTTAATTTTATACGAGGTGTGTCAAATAATATGAATTTCTAAATTCTTTCTAAATTCATATTATTTGACACACCTCGTATAAAATTAACAAACTTGGATAACTGATGGTTGCATCTTGAGGTTTAGACCATGCACAGATTTTTATGAAGAATAACTTTTTTTCCTAAAATTATTACTAAAAGAGTTATTACATGTCTAATAAATAAAAATGATGTTCGGAATCGGTACTTAATTTAGGAAAATTTCAGAAATTTTTTTTTTAATAGAAGGCTGTTATTGCGTATTTTAATATGGTTTTTAATTACAAATAACTTTTCATAATAAAATTTTTTGATATTTTGAAATATAAAGATAGTTTGCTCTTGAGCAAAATTCATATTTTTTGACATACCTCGTATACTGTTGACAAAATTTGATATCTGATGATTGCATCTTAGGTTTTAGACTATGCAGAGCACTTTATAAAGAATTACTTTTATGGTTCCAAGTTACGCAGACACCCTGTATAAAGGTAAAAATTAATTGTATTTTGCTTGCAGTACTGCATTTTAATAACTAATTTTATTTACTACATACAATTGTTTTTTTAATAACATAACCTAAATCTTATTTTTTCTTCTTATTATTTTTTTTTTGGACTATGGCCTTGACAATTATCCAGTAACCAGGACCATATGATTGGCCAATATAATTAAAAGTGCGAATAAAAGTGCGAATAAAAGTGCAGAGCGAAGAAACCAGGTGTCGCTTTTCCGAACTTGCACGGTCCCAATACCAATAACGTTGATTATGTGTTTGTGGTATGACGTAAATATATTAATATTATGTGACACATGACAGAAGCTCGAAAAAAATGACTCTGAATGAAAGCCCTCTTCAGTTAGAGTGTAATTCGAACAAGTGTGCTTTATAAAAACGCTTTATATTCCATTTATACAAATTAAATGAAGCAAGTTAGGGTATGTTTCTTTAAATTTACATATTAATAGAAATCTTCTAATATTATTTCTACGCGTATATAATAAAATATGTCTACTGACTGCAATTCCAGTGTACTCGGCTAAACGATTCTAAAAAGGAACAGAGCTACCACTTAAATATTTCGTGTTGGTATCATATGACATCACGTGCTATGAGCGGATGACCTACAACGGTATCTATATTGTATGGACTGTATGCTCAACATTCGGTTAGAGGTAAGTATTTTTTTGATTTTGACTGAAATAAGTATTTCTATTGAGTACGTAGATAAAAGTGTATTTATAACGTCAGTTTAGTTTATTATTATGAATGAAGCAATTCCAGGGCAATCTCGACCAAAACACTACAATGTAAATGCATTGAAAAATCGAGTGAGCACCCAGGTTGCGTTGGGTATATTTTGTGAGCCATGAAAGGGTTAGTAGAGTAAGGAAGACACGGATTATTTCTACTTTTACCAATGTGAATAACTACACATTTGTCCACATAAAGAGGCAACATCCACGTAGAGCACCTTGCAGTTACTGGAAATTTACGGAGGGAACAGAAAATAGCTTCTTGTCATCTGCATGAAAGCTTTGTTGTATTTAATGTGAAATTGTTAATCACTGGAGTATGAATAAAAGTGGTCCCAAAACTTATCCTTGAGGTACCTCACTCAAAACCGCTCTCTTGACTGAGAAAGAGTCCCCAAGTCTAACACAAAACTTTATGTTTGTTAAATAAACGTCGAGCCATTTCAGGAATTGACCACGGATACCAAGGTGTTCCAATTTATGTAATAGTCTTCGTTTTGGAACCCGATCAACAGCTTTAGCATAATCGAGGTATTTATGTCTACCGGGATTTTTATGTCTAAAACTCTTGACCATTCATTGACACACCAGAAAAGATTTGTCATTGTAAAACGTCCTTTGAAAAAACCATGTTGGTATTTTGGTATAACCGGTTCGTTTTGCAGAAAAACATAAATTGTCTCGGCAATTGTAGATTCCATTATCTTACATAATATTATAGGTGTTAAACTGATAGGGCGGTAGTTATTAGAATCCAATTTTTCCTTTTTTTATATGCGGCAGATATATGTTACAGATGCGGTTTTCCATATGCTAGGCAAAATATGTGTATTGAATGATAAGGACATAATCACATATATAATGGTTAAGCTAAAGCAGTGGTTTCCAACCTTTTTCCCATAATCGCCGCCTTAAACAGGTTTCACCAGTTGTGAATGCTATAACCGCCCCGCCCCCAATTAAATTGAAACAAATAATTAATCAGTACAATTTTTATTCACTTTTACATTTTGTAAAACGATAAATGGTTAGTAATGGTTAGTCGAATAATTTTAGTGATGACAACTTTAGCATGGTTCTGATTAATATGCGTTCTATAAGAAATAAACCTGACGAATTATTTTTGTTTCTAGAGGAATTAGGATTTCCCCAGATAGTTGCTGTTACAGAACACTGGCTTGAAGTCAACGAGACTTTTTTTGTAGAGAAATATACCACAATTTCTAGGTATGATCGTCCAAACTCAGCTCATGGAGGCACCCTAATTCTTTCTGCAAACAATGATTTTCCTCTGATAACAAAATATGATTTTCTGCTAAATGAAGCCTTCTTTGACTTTTCCTTAGTGTTTAATAAAAATCTTAATCTTTACATTATTTGCATCTATAGATCACCTGACTCTTCCGTGGAACTATTTTTTTAAAACCTGCTAAATTTGTTAGATGACTTGCCTCACAAAAGCAGAAAAATTATATGCGGAGACTTCAACATAAACTATGCTGCTGCTTGTGCTACCCAAATGTCCTTGGTCAACATATTTGAATCATATGGTCTCTCAATGCACGTTAATTCTCCTACAAGGATTACAAAAACTACATCTACCATAATCGATTATATTGTCTCCGATTTCTCACCCCTTGATGTCTGCTCTACAGTTATTAATGCGGAACTATCGGATCATAAAGCAGTATATACGAAATTTAACATTTTCAGCAAACCCTCCTCAAAAACCCGACGTTTAGGTAGGATTTTTTCCGCTCGGAATTTTCATAAATTCCAAAATTTATGTTTAACTTCTGACTGGCATTTTCCTTCTACGGATATGGACTATAATTTCAGTCATTTTTTAGATAAGCTTGTCTGTACCTTCAATAAGGCATTTCCTTTAATTACGATTAAGCCAAAACATCGCAAACCCTGGGCTACCAAAGGTATCCGCATATCAGCAAAAAATATGCGTTCACTACTTTATATCAATAAATTTACTACCAACGTCTCTGTCACTCAATATATCACCAATTACAGAGTCACATACCTAAAACTCATCAAATCAGCTAAAAAAGCCTACTATAAAAATCGTCTGAAAAGCTCCAAAAGTGTTGCAAAAGAAACTTGGTCCATAATAAACGATCTTCGAAATAAAACCCACGCAGCTCAAACATTTGCCCTTCCAAACCCTGAAAATCTAAACGAATACTTCATTAACGTGAGTAAAAATATAACATCAACTATTCAGTCTCAACAAGATCCCATTTCCTATCTCCCTAATTCGAATTCATTCTTTATAAGACCAATCTATAAATCTGAATTGATCCAAACGAGCAATAGTATCAAAAGCAAATCATCTTGTAGTACTGATGGACTATCCATAAAAATCTTCTCAGATCTCACAGATAATGTGTTAGAACTCCTCGTGTCACTAATTAATGATTTCTTTGAAAATGATAAATTTCCAGAGTGCCTAAAGACAGCCATTATTATTCCTCTTTATACTTACTTACTTAATCCAGAACTCGTCTACCTTTCGGTGTGAGTTGTTACGGAGTTAGGTTCTCCGTCGTTTTCTTCCACACTTCCTTCCATTTCCTTCTATCCATGGCCAATGCTTTTGTTTCCTCCCATTTTATTCCTCTTTTGTCGGCCGCTTCCCTCACTTCTTCTGTCCACGTCTTTCTTGGTCGTCCTCTCTTCTTTCTTCCCATATCTCTCGCTTCATATAACTGTCTTACTATTTTTTCTTCTCCTCTTCTCAGTACATGTCCGAGTCATCTAAGTTTTCCTTGTTCGATTGTTGTTATAACTGTGTGATTATTCATTTCTGTGCTTATTAGTCTATTCTTTTGCCTTTTTGTTAATGCCCAAGATTCACAGGCATAGGTTAGAGTGGGTTTCACAATCTTTTTTACTATTTCGGTTTTTATATTGATATTTAATACTTAGATATTTCTTTCTTTTTTAAATTTCCATTCCGGCTTATGATTACCCCCAAATACTTATATCTGTCTACCTGTTCAAGTTGCTTGCCATCTACTTCTATTTTGTGTTTTCCGTTTTGTCTTCCAATTATCATTGTTTTTGATTTTTCTTTGTTTATTTTCATGTTTCTGATTTTTAGCTCTTTATACAATATGTTTATATTTTCTTGTAATTGTTTTTCTGACTCCCCAATGATCACCAGGTCGTCTGCGTAGCATAGTTCTGTCATTTGTATCATTCTCAACTTCCAATATTCTACATTATATTTTCTCCATTTGTGTTTGCAGTTTTTTATTACGTCATCTAGTACTAGGTTAAAGAGTAGTGGACTAAGGGCACAACCCTGTTTTAATCCAATGTTGATGTCGAATACTTTTGATTTTTCATTTCTTGTCCTTACATAGCTTTTCGTTTTTTCATATAAACTCTGGATGCATCCTATTAGACCTTGTTCAATTTTTCTCTTCTCTAGTGTTTTCCAAATATCTTCTCTTTTAATTCTGTCGAAAGCTTTTTCTATATCTATGAAACATGCATGTATTTCTTTTTCTGTTTTAAGAGCTTTTTCTATTATTTGTCTGATTATGAAAATCTGATCATTCGTCCCTCTTTCTTTTCTGAAACCACTCTGGCTCTCCTCAAAGGTGTTCTCTGGTTTTTCTCTTAGCCTGTTTTCTAGTATACTAGCATAAAGTTTTCCTACTGTGCTTCCTAGTGTTATTCCTCTATAGTTTGAACATTCTTTGCTATCTACTTTTTTATACAATGGTGTTATAATGCCTATCTGCCAGTCTAGTGGTACTTTCTTTTCTTTCTTAGCTTGGTTCATGATGTTTAATAATTCTTGTTGTCTTTCTTCATTCATTTATTTGACCATTTTTCTGCAGTTATATCGTCATGTCCTGGTGCTTTTCCCAGCTTGATTTTGTTGATTGCATTTGTTAATTCTTTTTGTGTTATATTTTCTATCTGTTCCTGTTGCTCTTGTGGGGTGTGTTGATTTTTGTTTTGTTCTAACTTATTTACTTCTACTTGTTCCACTTCCAAGAGTTCTTCAAAGTATTCTCTCCACCTCTCCATAATCTCATTCTCTTCTGTGAGTATGGTTCCATTCTTATCCTTCACGTTTTTCAATGTATTTGGTTTTGGTTTTCTCATGCTCTTAAGTGTGTTATAGAACAATTTCTGGTTTTCACCGAATGCTTCTGGTAATTTATTTCCAAATTCTACCCACGTTCTGTCTTTGTTATTTTTAACCATCTGTTTAACTTCTGTTCTTCTCTTTGTACTTGTCATAGCTTTCTTGCTTTCTGTCTGTTAAGTATTTTTTCCACAGTTGTTTATTTTCTTGTACTATTTTTTCCAAGTCTTTTGTCTACCATCCCGTGGGTTTTTTGGGGTTATTACTTATTTTTGTTACTCCACAGCTCTCTTTTGCAGCTACTAATAGACTATGTTTATAATCTTTCCATCTTTCTTCTATATTTTGGTACTTATTTTCTCTTTTCCTATGTTCCTCTAGACATTTCTGGTATCTCTTTTTAACTTTTATTTCTTTCAGTTTGTAGCTTCTGATTTTTTCTTTTATTATTTTTCTCTTTTTGTCATTTTGTATGTCTTTTATTATTCTAAAGCTCATTTTGACTAGATAGTGGTCACTTCCAATCTCTGCGCTTCTTTTTACCTTAATATTTTTTACTGCTTTCCATATCTCGGAGTTAATTAGGAAATAATCAATTATTGATCTCTCGCCTCTACCCCTCTCTTCCCTTGTGAATTTGTGGACGTCTTTGTATGTAAACTTTGAATTCTCTATTATCAGATCATTTTCGATGCATACATTTATAGTCCTTGTTCCATTATCGTTTCTCGTCTCTTCTCCCTCTTTTCCTAGCCATTTTTCTATACCCGCATTTTGTTTTCCCACTCTTCCATTCATGTCGCCCATTATTATTAAATTGTTATTCTCTGTCTTGTCTATTATTTCCTTGAAGTTTTTCAAAATACTCATTTTTTTCATTCTTGTTTGTATTATCAGTTGGTGCATATGTTATGATGTAACTATACTTTTCTTGTTTAATCTTTAGTTGAACTGTTAAAATTCTCTCGTTTGTAAATTGGACATCGATGATGTTTTTCATGCAGGATGGAGTTACAATTACTGCTACTCCTGCTTTTGCCGTGCTACTTTGGTCCACTCCTGACCACCATATTATTGTATCCGTCTTTTATTTCTTTCATTCCTGTTCCGTTTTTCTTTGTTTCTGTGATTCCTAATATGTCAATTTTCAGTTTTTTCATTTCTTCGACTATTTCCTCTTCTTTACCATTTATTCCTCTTGTGTTCCAAATACCTATTTATATCGTTTCGCTATTTATTAATTCACGCCCTTGCTGTTTTCCTTTAATATTTTTTATTTTATTATCGTTGTTTGTTTTATTTGTCCTTATTCCTTCCTTTTTCGTCTCCACTATTTCCGTCGTATTTTCGTATATCAGTTTTTTGAATTTTTCATATTTCTGACTTCGAGTTCTCCTTTTTCTTTATTCCATATCCATTCTTCATTTTCTATTATAATTTTTTGATATTTAATCTGTACTTGTTTACCTTTATTCTTCTCTGTTTGTGCCCTTTTTCTTATGTAGTAGTCTATTTCCCTTTCTTTTGCGGTGAGATCATTGTTAATATAGACTAGATTTCTCTTTTTCTTTAATTTATGTTTATTTTCTATTACTTTCGATTTTCCTTCTGTATCTAACAATTCCACAAGGCATTTGTTTTTGCTGATTTTCTTAACTTCTTTTATTTCTGGTTCCACTTCTAGTTCATTTCTTATGAAATTCTTTATTTCAGTTTTCATGTCTTTTTGATTTGTGCTTTGTAGACTTATCCCTGTGATTACGACGTTATTTTTCCTTTTATCTTTCTCTAATTGTTCGATGTGTTCATTCAGTTTCAATATTCCTTTCTTTAAGCTTGAGTTTTCTCTTTTCAGTTCCATAATTACTTGCAGGTACTCTCCTTGCCCCTGTCTTATTTCTTTTATATCTTCTTTTATGTCCTTTCTCATATCTTCCAGTATTTTCCTTACTTCCTCCATTTCTGAAACTTATTTTATTCAGCAGTCTCCGCGTTAAAAGCTTATTCCCAGGTCCACCCTGCAGAGGCCTAAACTTTTCTCAGAGACTTTTACTGAACTGTGAAGTTATATTAAAAATCTTACCTTAGTCCTTTCTTGTTAATTTTGTTACTTACGTTGTTCACTATAATTATTACTATTTATTCACTATCCTTAATAATAATATTTATTCACTATACTATAATAATACTATTTATATTACACTATTCCCTAAATAAGTTTTTAACTAGTTCAATTTATTTAAGTTTGTAAACAATCGATTTATCGTTTTTGTTTTCGATATCAAAATACACTAATTACATTTATTTGACCTCGACAAACGTGATATTTTCCGGTATACGAAATTTATATATCGCCGCTGTCTTGGCCACACGTCTTAACACCTCGGCCTCGGCCTCGGCTTCTCGCTCCTCTTCATAAAGGTGGCGAAAAATATAATGCCTGCAACTATAGACCTATTGCCCTACTACCAGTACTCTCCAAAATTATTGAGAGGCTCATAAAAACCCGACTTATGTCCTTTTTAATTGATAACAATATTTTATCACAAAATCAGTTCGGCTTCTTAACTAATAAATATACAACTGATGCCATGTTTTCTGCACTTCACGAGGTTTACCAAGCACTAAACAATAATCTTTATACTGTCACTGTTTTCTTTGTCTATGCCAAAGCTTTTGATTGTGTAAATCACGACATTTTGATTAAAAAACTAAATTTCTATGGAATTCGAGGTATTTCTTTGAATTGGTTCAAATCTTACTTAGATAATAGGAAACAACTGGTTAGAGCAAATGGTACTGACTCTAGTCTCAAAAACATTGTATGTGGAGTACCACAAAGTTCAGTATTGGGTCCTCTACTTTTCCTTATCTTTATAAATGACATAAATAATTTAAAAATCGATGGAAAAATTTTTCTTTTTGCTGATGATACCAGTATCACTTGGAGCAACTCAACTATTGCAACTCTTCATGCAACTATAACTTCTGATCTTCTTACGATAAAAACTTGGTCTGACTCTTATTTACTCTCCTTTAACGTGGATAAAACGGTAGCATTATCATATAAAGGTTATCTTCAACCCTGTGAATAGCAGCCAGATCTCTACCGTTGATTCAGTAAAATTTCTTGGTATTCTTTTAGACAGCAACCTTAAATGGTCCCTTCATATCGATTTGTTAAGTAAGAAACTCGCCTCAGCCTGCTATGCCATAAGATCTGTTTCGAAGGAACTCAATTTAGCATCTTCTAAAATAACATATTTTTCTTTGTTCGAGTCTCATCTTCGATATGGTCTTCCTTTTTGGGGGTCTAGTACAGCTGCCCAATTTGATGTTATTTTCAAATTACAAAAAAGAGCAATAGGATACCTGTTTGGCCTCAGAAGAACAACCCATTGCAGAAAGATCACAAAATTTTAACCCTTCTATCTTTGTATATTTTAGAAACTGTTTGCTTAATTCGTAAACACATGCATGTCTTTCCAGCAAGGCCTCGTCATGACTACTCCACCAGAAATTCAACTTTTGATGTCAATTTACCGATCCCGTCTTCTGAGTTAGTAAAGAAATCTATACTATATTCCGCAAAAAAACTATACAACCACCTCCCTTTACAACTTAAATCTGCAACATCCTTTCTCAAGTTCCGTAAAATGACAAAAGCTCATTTATCTAAAAAACCATATTATTCAGTAGAAGAGTTTCTTAATGACTAACTGAGAAATCACAGTAACGTACAAGTAACTAAAGTGTATTTATCTATATTTGGGTGTCACATACAGCAGCTTAAACTTATTAGTTTTTAAGTATTTTAGTTAAGTATAATTAGTTATTAATTTTGCAATATATTGGTTTTGATTTTTACTTCACTTTTTTAACTTGTTTATATTTTTTTATTGACGATTTATCTAATTTCATAAAATTGTATTTGTTATTGTTATGTATATTTTTTTGTGACTCTATGTTAAGCTTTGTCCATAAAATTGTATAATTTTCAGTGACAATAAAGCATATTTCTATTCTATTCTATTCTATTCTATTCTATTCTATTCTATTCTATTCTATTCTATTCTATTCTATTCTATTCTATTCTATTCTATTCTATTCTATTCTATTCTATTCTATTCTATTCTATTCTATTCTATTCTATTCTATTCTATTCTATTCTATTCTATTCTATTCTATTCTATTCTATTCTATTCTATTCTATTCTATTCTATTCTATTCTATTCTATTCTATTCTATTCTATTCTATTCTATTCTATTCTATTCTATTCTATTCTATTCTATTCTATTCTATTCTATTCTATTCTATTCTATTCTATTCTATTCTATTCTATTCTATTCTATTCTATTCTATTCTATTCTATTCTATTCTATTCTATTCTATTCTATTCTAATGATTGTTAATTTCTCCATTGATCCTGGTGTCCCTCACATAATTTATTTATGTCTAACTCAATGTTGGTTAATAGTATGTAACCTCAAATCCCCTCTTTCTATTATGTCGAGCCTATTTCTTTGTTTGTTTTTCAATATTTATATAGAACTAAAACCTTTCTCTTCTAGATATATGTTGTGGCGAATGCTAATAATATTAATTTGATTGCATTCCATAAGATTGGGTACTCTTCATTTATCCGCGGCCAAAATCTTTCATACCCACACTCCTCAAACAGGCGCATGGGCGCCCATACTCATGAGCAGGGGGGGGGGCCGCGGCCCTCCTCTAGATTTTCGGGTGCCTTAAATTATAATTACAGGGTGAGTTTTTAGTGCGGGATGGGTGGATAATTCAATTATGGTATAGAATATCAAAAAAAGTTATTTAGAAAAAATGTAGACAATGATATTCTACAGGCTTGGAAAATATGCTACATTCTACAGGGTGATCAATAACTGCGTGGTATATCAAACATATAATTTTTTAAATGGGACACCCTATATATTTTTTCATATTTATATTCCTTTCATAATTCTTGTTCTTATAATATCAGGTATCGTATTACTATACAGAGTATTTAAAAAGTTATGACCATTTTTATTTCGAAATCCCTATTAGATTAACACCATGTATATAAAGAAGTAATTCATAAACAATTATAAATTTTATGCAAAAATGTAAACAGTATACTTTAGTTTTTAAATTAAGTTTAATTGGAATCATTGACGAATATTTGTATACAGGGTGAACCACAAAACCAAATTACGATGTTCTCAATTTTTTTAAATAGATCACCCTATATTTTATTTTTTAGAAATATTGTATGTATGACATTCTTTCATTTTTGTATGGCATTCCCTATATCTAAACTCAGTACTTTCGGAGATATTTTTATTTTTTTTCAAATTTTGGGAATACATTCCATTTTTCTACTGTTGATTTTTTACCAAGAGAAGTAAACTAAAAAGACAGATTCACACCCAAGAAAGTTACTGGAAAAGTCACCAAATTCATCTTCTTTTTTCGCTGATCATATCAGCTTTCGATGATAATCCATACTACTAACACATCGCCAAAGAGTTCTAAAAACAACTGTTTTTATATAAAAGTAGACTAAAAATCTAAAAATTAAAGGAATAATGCAGAAAACAAAAAAATCTCTGATATTCTTAATTAACCTATAAAATCACAGAAGTGCCAAAATTTTATAAATGTCATTAGTGTCAAAATTTAATAACAGTGGAGTAAACTTGCCTGTAGTTGGACCAATTAGAAACAAACATTACAGGGTAGTAAATTTGAATCACTCCTCTTGGTTAAAAAACAAACTATAGTAGAAAGTTAGTATTGAGTGATAATAATATAACAAAATTATTTTTATTCAATAAATAACTGAGAAAAATATAAATCATAACAATATTTAATGAATGTAACAATTAATTTGATATTAAGGAAATTCACGTGAAGGAAGGAAATTAGTCTAAAATAAATGTTCAAAATGTACCTTCAACGTCTATGCAGTCAAGTCAATATTATTAAAAGCTTCCCTTATTCTATTGTTCATATCATCTGGCGTTATTGGAGGCTTCTGATGTACAAGTTTTTTTGTATAGTCCCACATGAAAAAATCAATTTTGGAAAATTCCGTTGATCGCGGTGCCCAAACAGTTGGCCCTCCTCTGCTTATCCACCTCTTAGGAAACTTATTATTTATATACAGCTAATTATTTAGATGATTGTGAATAAAAGCAGTGTGGTGAACTGGAGGTGTAACAACCACAATCGTTGTTGCATATTCAGTGGTACATATTGCAGTGGTATTGGCAAATGATTATTTAGAAAAACCAGTTCACACAGCCGTCAAAAAATGTGGGCTAATCATATAATCGCCAACATTACCACCCCAAACATTATATATCACCTAGTTTGACTATGGGTGTTAACAAAGTAGGGATTGCTTGATGCGTAGTAATGAAAATTAGTGTGAAAATTATATCATTAATAACAGCGCATCAAAATCTGCAATTAGGAATGTTTTACTAAAAACTTCTTGGCTTAGAATGGTTGATATACCAATTAAAAGACTGTTATGCCAGTTTTATATTGTTTTGATTTATGTTTTGTGAGAGTTATTTATTTAGTAAAAATAATTTTGTTATATTATATACAAGACATATTTTTTGTAGGAATTTTACGATTCTTGAATATTAGTGAAATAAATGATAATTCCTTAATATCACATTTATTGATACATTCATTGCATATTGTTATGGTGTATATTTTTTGTTAGATATTTATTGAATAAAAATAATTTTGTTATATTATTATTACTCAGTACTACTTTCTACTAGAAAAATTTAATGTATTCCCGAAAGTTGAAGAAAACTAAAATATCTCCGAAAGTAGTGAGTTTAGGTATAGGAAATGCTATATAAAAATGAAAGAGTGTTATAAGTACAATATTTCTAAAAAATAAAATATAGGGTGATCCTTTTAAAAAAAATGAGAAAATCGTAATTGGGTTTTGTGGTTCACCCTGTATACAAATATTCGTCAATGATTTTATTAAACTTAATTTAAAAACTACAGTATATTGTTTATCTTTTTGTATAAATATATAATTGTTTATGAATTACGTCTTTATATACATGGTGTTAATCTCATAGGGATTTTGAAATAAAAATGGTCATAACTTTTTAAGTACTCTGTATATTAATACGAAACCTGATATTATAAGAACAAGAATTATGAGAGGAATATAAATATGAAAAAATATATAGGGTGTCCCGTTTAAAAAAGTATATGTTTGATATACCACGCAGTTATTGATCACCCTGTAGAATGCAACATATTTTTCAAGCTTGGAGAATATCATTGTCTACATTTTTTCTTTAAAACTTTTTTTTATATTCTATACCATAATGGAGTTATCGACCGATTCCGCACTAAAAACTCACCCTGTATATTGTTATCCATAGTGTACAAAATGTAATGTGCAAAATCTTCATGTCTGTCCCCCCCTGAAAATTTTTATATGGCGCCCATGAACAGACGGACATGGCGTTGAAATTTCCACGCTGAAAGGATCGATAAACCAAGTTGGCATTTTCAGACTAGTCAAATCTTAATTAAGAAACAGTAATCCATGAGACTGAAGGACCGCCGTAACTAATTGTATAGTCTATAGTATTTTTTAAGTCTAAAACGAACGCTGTTTAAAAAAAACGTAAGCTACCGACAGCGAGACTATACTTTAATAGACAAGAGGAAAACGACGGATTCGTTGGAAAATATTTTCCCATGAGATTTTTTTGCATAATCACATTCGCGAGACACCCCAGAATAAGGTTCAAGAAGTCGCCCACGCGAAAACTGATCCAATTTTTTTTACAATTTTTTTAATCAAATTGCAAAAATAAATTGTTTCGGTCCGTACAAATTCCTTTTAGTTTTTTGGACCATTCTGAACAAAAAAGGTCTCCTAAAAAAACCTAAAAAAATTTGTCCGGGCCGAAAATATTGATTATTGCAATTTGATTAAAAAGAATTGGACCACTTTTTACGTATGCGACTTCTTGAACCTTATTCTGGGATGTCTCACGAATGTAATTATGCAAAAAAATCTCATGGTAATATTTTTTTCAACGAACCCGCCATTTTCATCTTGTCTTTAATGGAATTTCCTTAGATTTTGTAGACGATATAAAGTTTTTAGGAATGATTTTCGACAAAAGACTTACATGGAGAAATCATGTTCAAGAGGTAAAAAGTAATTGTAGTTATATTATATGTATAATTGTAAAAGCCAATTGCAAAGTTTTCTACGCAAAAATATGGTTTGCTCATATTGCTAACAGTTGTCTAATCAGCTTTTTTAACAATTGTAGGAATTTACTCAAGATACAAAACAATTGGCAAAGTTAAAAATTCATCGTTTCCAGTAAAACAATGATTCAAATAGAACTTCATGGTTTTTTATGATAGCTTGCAAGCATATAGCAGGTCAGTATATAGAGGGTAGAGTATATAGATTCGAGAGAGTGTCAGGTAATTTTGTGAACTAAATTGAAAAGAAGAATGCAGAAAATGCATTTTCAAAGTGCATCTCCGAAGAGATAGAAAATGAAAAATTTAGAGCTCAGGAAGTATTGTCGGTAATGAGTTTAATTTTTATGCTTGGGTGGTTTTGGAGGTCGCTGAACACGAATCTTATGACGGCGATGGTCTCCAAAATACCTGGTGCCCAGAGTGGAACTCGTCGTCTGGGACGATTGAATAATTCGCGGGACGATTGAATAATTCACGAAATGAAGAGTGGAGTGAAAAACTGAAAAATACATGTTCAATATTTTTCAAAAATCTATCAAATGACACTAAACACAACCCCCCACTCCTCCCCCTGGAAGTGTGGTGGGGGAACTTTAAAATCTTAAATGGAAACCGCCAATTTTTATTGCAGATTTGGATTGCTTACGTAAAAATAAGCAACTTTTATTTGAGACATTTTTTAGAATTATGGATAGATGGCGCTATAATCGGAAAAACACTATTTATTATCGCCATTTAACCAACCATTCTAAAAAATGTTTCGAATAAATGTTACTTATTTTTTTATGAGTAATACAAATCTGCAATTCAACATGGAGATTTCTATTTGATTTTAAAGTTACCCCCCAGTGGAGTGGGGGTCGTGTTTAGTGTTGTTCGATAGATTTTTGAACTATATTAAACAGGTATTTTTTGGTTTTTTATTTGGAAGTGTATTTGTCGAGATATTAGACCGTTTCTATAATTTATTCTTTTTCTCATAGGCATCTTTCAGTGCCTCACAGTTTTTCGATTTCTTTCTAACTCATTAAATGGTATGTGACAGAAAAAGGCACGTCCGTGATTACAGATATTTATAAGATTTATTCTAGTTGTCGATAGATGACGCTATAATAAAAAAATATTTACGGATGATGTAATATATCTACGAATATAATCTGTACAATTTAGAAGACTATACAAATCAAAGAAAATACCATTTTATAAATGCAGTGAACACTATTGATTTGTTTTTATGCCAAATTGCAAATAAAATGTGACAACTGTCAGATTTAACTAAAATGTCATGATAAAATAAATGTTTTAAATGTGTATTATCATGGACTTTTTTTCTATCATTTGTGACGCACTGAAAAATGCCCATGAAAAGGACCATACCTATGGTATCACGATAAATCGTTTTTTTTTCGATTATAGTGCCATCTATCCAAAATTCGAAAAAATGTCTCGAATAAAAGTTGTTATTTTTACGTAAGCAATCCAAATCTGCAATAACAAATTGGGGTTTCCATTTAAGATTTTAAAGTTACCTCCACCCCACCTCCAGGGTATGAAGTGGGGGTCGTGTTCTGTGACACTTTGCGAATTATTCGATCGTCCTAGGCGCCGAGTTCCACAATTGGCACGAGGTACCTCGGAGACCATCAACGGCATGAAATTAGTGTTCAGTGACCTCCAAATAATGTTGCCCAAAATCGGTCTTGGTCTTGCAATCTTGGTTTTGTTCTTGCCTTTTCGCAAGACTAAGACCAAGACCAAGACTTACCGTGCAAGACTTGAGCAAGAACAAGACTAAGCCTGCGAGACTCTTGCGTCTTGTAGTTAGAACTGAGGGTCGATTTAGGGAGTATATTATTATAAAAAAATTATAAAAAATTTTTGAAAATTAGATTTATGCGCATTACGAACAATACCATAAACATACATAGCGAATCAAAATATCCATTAAAAAAACACTTAAAAACACACATTTGACATGTACTCAGAGGTCATTATGATAATGTAAAAATAAAATATTTTGTACATCCTTTCCCAGCAGCCGACTTCTTCGCTCTGAAATTATTAATTGTCCAGGTTTTGAGAATAGTCGCCTTCTAATCATAACATTCCTGCGTTGGGACGCCACAGTAATATCGAATATCGTATACAAAGTTTTTAAAAATGTGTCGCCTTAGCTAATAGAAAATAATACTTAATAAATATATAAAGACTATTATGTATTGTTGACTGTGCTATGAGGTCACTCGGCTAAACAAAATTTGCCGAAACAGCGCGGATATTATTTAAAAGTATCATAAGGTAATGATACGAGACAAAAATATGTACAATAATGCCGGATATTGTGTAAACAAAATACCGAAATAATATTTTAACGATATACACTTTTCCAAGAAATTAACGCACCACCTTAAATACGGGTCATTTTTAATGTCTCAAATTTCCTAAACCTGTTGTCCGATTTAAGTGATTTTTTTAATATGTTGTCTTATTCTTTATAAATATTGCTGTAATGATATTGTTCCTAGACAGGTCAATTATTGTCATTGTATACCGGGGAACCAATCAAACTGTGTTTTTTCTCACTTTGTGGGGTACTCTAGCATTATTCAAGCATGCAATAGCATACTGAAATTAAAACCCAACTATAGCCTCATATTTTCTTAGCAATATGATTTTTTATGCATTCACTTATATTGGATAATAAAAAAGTCAGGTACTTTTTTAACTAGCCATGTTCTTCATCAATACAGGATGTTTTTAAATAAGTATGGAAAACTTTTTTGGGTAATTCTGCACGAAAAATAATGACAGTTTTGCTTCATAAACGTTTACTTTATAAATGCTTCGTTTCCCAAATAGGGGGTGTTGAAATTTTTCTTACAAACTGACGATTTATTTATTGATCTAAAACCGGTTGAGATATGCAAATGAAATTTTGTGGGTTTTAAGAGGTAGTTTTAACTTTAGTTAGTTAGAACATAGGCAGGTATCACTTAGATCGTGGGTTCAAACCCCACCCCGTGTCAGTTGTTTAGATATTTATTTTAATCTGGCTAGTCTTCACTATGGCTATGATATTCAAGCTTAAAATGTACTTCTCTGTTACGTTGTTCTAAAATATGCAATAGGCTAATGGGCAACTGCGAGACTTGTAAGACTCTTGCTGCAAGACCAAGACCAAGACCGGGAGCGCAATACCAAGACCAAGACCAAGACCAAGACCATAAGACCAAGACCAGGTGTACTGGCACAAGACTAAGACCAAGACAGTCTAAGTCTCGTCTTGGTCTTGCATTTGGGCAACACTACCTCCAAAACCCCCAAGTATAAAAATTGAACTAATTTTCGTCAATATTTCCTGAGTTCTAAATTTGTCATTTTCGATCTCTTCGATATGCACTTTGAAAATGCATTTTCTCATGCAAAAAATGTTTTGCCGGAGATCAATTTAGCTCACAAAATTGCCTGACACTCTCTCGAATCGAATGCAAAAAGTTGCATGACGATTAATCTTACTGCACAAAATTCCTAGGTTTTGGGCTTTTTAGTGCTTCGTTGCTTCGCCTTATATAGACTGGGAGATATTATACAGAAGTTCAGCCACGATTTTCTAAGTCCTGCCTTTTGCAATACTGGAAGGGTAGACAATGTACTTACAATCTGTGGAAACATCCACAAATTTCCTGTGACATTTTCCTGTAAAAATGAGATTTTCCCAAAAAATAAAAATAGGGTTGTGCGATGAATTTCTAAGTCCTGCCGTATCCGTAGATAGACAGGATACTATTGATTTTATGAAGAAAACTTTTTGGGCAGGAGGGTTGCAAACGGGGTAACGGAGTATATATATATATATATATAAACAGATGAAATAGAGAATGTGGAAAAATCCCCTTACGAACAATTCACACATCCACCATTTCGGGTTGGGAAAAATTTTTTGAATAGAATCAAAGATCCAAACACCAGTTCTTAGAAATGTGTTTCGCCCTCTTCAACCTCTCTGGGCTTATCAATAAAGATGAGAGGTTGAATATCTTTAGACACATTCCAATCAAAAAACAATATATATATATATATATATATATATATATATATATATATATATATATATAGAAAAAAAAAAAGAAAACTTGGTTTAATAATATATATATATATATATATATACAAACATGTAAGGAAAATAATGAAATTTTCATGATTTTCTAGGTCCTGCCAACTAAATAAACTAAACATATTTATTTCAAAATGCTCAAAAAAATATTGGCATGACGTCTCCTAATGTTTAAGTATACTTGTCCCTTGGAAAATTCTGCGGAAAATTTTCACCCTGATTCCGTGATTTTCTTAGTCCTGCCTTTAAAAAGTTATAATACTTAAATACAATCAATACCTTTTCGGTACTCGGCAGGAAGGTTAAATGGTTCTTGTAAGACGGCAGGAGTCCTAGATTTGTAAGAAAATTCGTGAAAAAGTCAACGATTTTCTGATTCATGCCATTTTGCACATGTTTCAAGAATCTTAATATAAGTCTATTTACAAAGAGGCAGGATGGTTTTATGGTTATTTTGTATACAAGGTGGGGCATTAGTGTGACAAAGTCCAATTACTCGTTTGTCGTAAGATATACGAAAAAAGTTATTTAGGTAAAACATGGGCCACAGATAGGACTATGATTTAACAGTATTTTCTAATATACAGGGCTACCCGTATTGACTGGGTGACACAAATTTATGTTTTTTTTTTAAATGGAATACCCTGTATATTTTTACATTTTTGGATTCTACTCTATGTTCTCTTTAATAAAATATAGTGTTTGAAATATTATACAAGGTATGTAGTTTAAAATATACTATGTTTTTTGTTAATTTTGTACGAATATTCACACCCTATACATATTGTTAGTGATTTGATATCCAAACTTCTATTAATTTATGTTTAAACGATTTTTAATATAGTCTACTATTGTCAGTTTTTAATAGTATACCAAAATGTTTAATTTTAGTATACGGGGTTAGTTGAAACTCGGAATGATTATTTTCTGAGTTTTCTTAAATATGACACCCTGGATTTTAGCATTATAATAAAATGATATTTTATGGTACCTTTTTATTTATTAAGCATTTTCTATACCATATTTATATACTAATTTCGGCAGTAAATTGATACAGACAGATTACTCAGGTGGTTTTTGGTGTTTCTGAACAAGAATATCACATTAGAACAGATCTTTACCTAGTGCTCGGGGTGATTGATATACACGCCATATTCTTAAATTTCGAGGCTTTCAGACACTAAAGTGATGCAAGTAGATTACTCGAAGAGTTTTGTGGTTGCTGAAGATGAATACGCCATCAGAATCGACCTCCAAAAACCCTCTAAATTCGAGATCAGTCACCCTGGGCACCAGGTGTTCCGAGGGTCGGTTGTAATGTCATATTCGTGTTTGGCTATCCCAAAAACCCTCGAATAATCTGTTTGCTTTAATTTATTGCCGATATCCCACGAAACTCCAGATGACGTACCTTAGCAGCAACTCTGGGCACTAGGTGATTCGGAGGTCGGTTCTGCTTGCGTATTCGTAACTCCATAAACCTCCCAAATAACAAAATTTTGCCCTTAATACACTGATTTTGACAGGTTTCTGCACTTTTGGATGCACGTTATGCACTAAAATGTAATTTCCACCCATTTTTATATTGTACACCTTTTCCTGATGTTATCCTGAACACAACGCAAAAAGTTGCAAGTAGATAGGTGCTGTATTTAAAAATCGATTTATTCTGGTGTTGTTAGTGTTAGGACATTTTGCTATTAAATATAGGAAACAATATCAGGACAATATCTACAATCCTACAATATCAGGAAAACCAGTTGAGGGCGGCAACTTAGCGCCTGTTACATGCGTGTGTATATTGTGGGAAGTAAGAAGGCGGGATAAAATTGCTATGCAACAAAAATATATTGATAACAAAAAACAACGTTTCATGAAAATAAAACACGGCTAAACAAATTTTAAAGTCCGCCTACCAATGAAACGAGTGTGATTCATGCTCATAAAACATTTTTATTTTCGGAGAGTCGCATAAATGGCCGGACGTCTATTTGTTTAGCAGTGTTTTATTTCCATGAAACGTGATTTACGTTTCATGTTTCTTTGATGTGCGGCCTGCCTAAGGGAGCTAAAGCTCTTTACAGATGGCGCGTTGTAATTAGTTTTTTATATCTCCAGAACGCTTCCATTTCGAAAGACAAAAACTGGTCCGCCTTTTTTTCTTCCAGAGATAAATCGATTCCATCAATTGCGAATCTCTAGTACCAGTCATAGGAATCTTTTTTGTCTTTCCCTTTTAGGTATTTTTGACACTAGATTATTAAATTGTGAGGTATTCTAGTACTAAAAGGTACTCCTGCTTTAAGTCAGTAGAATGCACGGTTTTCTGGAAAAATCCATTTTAAAATTTTTCGTTTGTTGAATTTGAAAAAAATTTAAAAAAATTAAAAAAACGGTGTATTTGCCGACTCAAAGCAAGAGTAACTTTTAGTATTAGAATACCTCATAATTTAATACTCTACTCTCAAAAATGTCTAAAAATTTAAAGACCAATAAGTTATGAGATAAAATATCCCTTGATCTACCCAGGACGGATGCCTATGACCAGTACTAGAAATTCACAGTTGATAAAATCGATTCATCTCTGGAAGAAAAATAAACGTAGCAGTTTTCGTTTTCCTAAATAGAATTTTTCTAAATTCTTTTAAACTCAAAAAACCAAAAAACGAAAAATTTTTCAAATCGTTTTTTCTAGAAAACTGCGTATTCTTCTGAGTTAAAGCAAAAATACCTTTTAGTACAAAACTATCCCAGAATTTAATAATACAGTGTCAGAAATGCTTAAAAGTTAGACAGAAAAGTATTCGATAAAATATCCGTTTCCGTACCCAAAAAGGACCCCTATGACCGGTACTAAAAATTGACAATTGATAATTGACATTTGACAATTGACCTCTGGAAGATCAATAAGTGTACCAGTTTTCGTTTTTCCAAATAAAAGCATTCTGGAGCTATTTTAAAGAAACTAATTACAAGACTTAGATATGCTTCTTCTAGACGAAGCATATCGAAGTAGAGGTCGTCCGCCAACCAGATGGTTTGATGACATCAAACGGATCGACAAAAACTTGATGCAGACAGCACAGGACATAAATGCATGGAGAAGACTGAGGGACACCTATATCCAGCAGTGGATAGATCCGGGTTAAATTATGACGATGATGAATTACAAGACGCCATCTTTAAAGAGCTCTAGCTTTCCACGGAAACATTTTTGAACTAGGTGAATTGAGTTAAATTTTCTTAAAATTATCTGAGGAATCTCCGGTTTTCGTTTGTTATGAGAGTTTCTAGACACCCTGGATAATAAATGGGTTGGTAAATTTCCTACTATAACCAATAAATTGTAAAAATTGTTTATTTACTTTTATTGCGTTTACTTAGATAAAAATATGATCTAATCACTTAAAATAAAGATGTTATAATTTGCTATTAGATTTGAAAAGTGTGTAAAAATTCCGAGACATTATTCAGGAAAATAATATTTAATAGGATACGATTGTTTTAATGATATACAAATTAATTTTTTGTATTATTTATCTTTGCGGTTATTCTGCCAAGTTTTAAACGGCTTTAGATTAGTGTTTTTTAAGCATACTGGACATGGCATGACTCAGAAAATTGTGGTGATATGAATATGTTTGTATAACACCCTGAAATAATTTTACAGACACACAATTTAATTTTTTTTATACGAAATAACTATACAACCATCCTCCCTCTTTGAAAATAGATTTATATTAACCTTCTTGGGATATGTGCGAAATGGCATGACTTAGAAAATCGTGTAATTTTTCACGAATTTTCTTACACATTTTTTAACTGTATATAGTAAAAAAGGTGTAACTAAACATCCTGCCATTTTGAATAATGTCTACTGAAATTATTTATTTTATAACAAAATTTATTTTATGACTTAGAAAATCACGGAACCAGAGTGAAAATTTTATACAGAATTTTCCAAGAAACAAGTGAAGTTAAACATTAGGTGACGTCATGCCAACATTTTTTTTGGTCATTTTGAAATAAATATGATTAATTTATTAAGTTGGCAGGACTTAGAAAATTATGAAAATTTCATTATTTTCATTACATGTTTGTATATCTATATACTCCCTTAGTCCTTCTGCAACCGTCCTGCCCAAAAAATTTTCTTCATAAAATAGATAGTATCCGTTATTCTATGGATATGGCAGGACTTAAAAATTCATCGCAACTCCCAATTTTTGTTTCATGAAAAATCTAATTTTCACAGGAAAATGTCACAGGAAACCAGTGAATTTTTCCACAAATTGTAAATCCTTCTCTAACCTTCCTTTATTGCAAAGGGCAGGACTTAGAAAATCGTGGTTGAACTTCTGTTAATATCTTCCGGTTTAATAGTCTAGGCGCCAAATAGAGGTCACCGTGCCTTTTCAATTCTGATGGACAAACTCAACGGTTTCTTATGGATTTTTGGCTGCTTATTACAAATTTCGAGGGTGGAATTCGATCCGAGTGGTCAAAAAATTGTTATATACAATTTAATTGTTTATAAATTGTTTATAAGGCTCTGGCTCATAAACTAAACGAGATAAAAAATAATGTTTCAAATAAAATTTGTTCGTTATTAAAAAACAAAGAAAAAAATGTTTACTAAACTTAAATCCAACAATTAGAACTGAAGATATTGTAAAATTAGTGCACAATGCACATTGCAAATTGCAAAATAAGTATTTTTCGAAGCTTTATCGATCGTAACTCGGCTTCTACGCACCCAAATGAGCCTTAGAAGGTCTCATTTTAAATATTAATGAATGTGCTTCCACACAAAGTTTATTAAATTACTTTGTCTTCATTTGTTTTAAAGTTATATCCGTTTGAAGTTAAAATTTTCTTAAAAAAATTGTACATTAATTTGTTTATAAGGATTTCAAGCAAATTTGAGCTATAAGCATTTATACTTTAATTAACAATAATGATATAAGAACTTAAAGGGAACATTTTGAGCTTAATAAAATGTTCGTATGTTTATTTTTGGCCAACATATCGATATTTTAATAGCGCGCTCTTGGGCGCGAGATTGGCTCACCGCGTAAAGGTTCACGTGCTAACTTCTCGATGCAAATTATAATTTTTATGTATATAGGTTATCTTCATTTTTCATTTTTTAAGATCCTAATAAAATTTTATCATATAATTCTTATAATTAAATCATCATACTGTACCTCGTATCACCTTTCATTCTATTTATTTGTCTTCTAATTTTTGTACTAAATGAGAAAAAAAAATTAAAAACTGATATTTCAGAAATATAACTAAAAAGTAAGTTGATATTATTTATTAATACTATTTTTACAAACATTATCTTTCATGCATCTGTCTCGAGATATAGAAATAATCTCAGCTTTTTTACACCTGCCTAAGTTCTTAGAGCAATTTTTACAGTTACATGGTGGTACTAAGTCTGTTCTTGTAGGCAGTAAAACTAAAACTTTCTGGGGCTTCAGTCTAAATATGATGTGGACTAACACATATAAAGTGGATCTAGTTCTTTTGCAACATCATCAAGGCACGTCAATTGTGTGTATGCCGCCACAACATAAATGCTCGTTTTATATGCAATGATGATGCTGTAAAAGAATTCGATCCATTTTTATATGGATATCACATATTTGCTCATTTGCATGCGTAGAATCCGAGTTATGATCGATAAAGCGTCGAAAAATACTTACATACTTGGCTGTGAGCCGATTTTGCGCCACATAGCGCGCCAGTAAAATATCGATATCTTGACCAAAAATAAACTTACGAACATTTTAAAAAGCTGAAAATGTTTCTTTTGCATTTTTCTATCATTATTGGTAATTAAAGTATAAATTTTTGCAGCTTAAATTTACTTGAAACCCTTATAAACAAATTAATGTACAATTTTTTTAAGAAAATTGTAACTTCAAACTGGTATAACTTTAAAACAAATGAAGATAAAATAACTTAACAACTTAGTTTGGAAGCCTATTAATAAAGCTTTAAAATGAGACCTTCTAAGGCTCATTTTCATGCGCAGAATCTGAGTTAAGATCGATAAAGCTTCGAAAAATACCTATTTTGCAATTTGCGATTTGCATTGTGCACTAATTTTACAATATCTTGAGTTCTAACTATTCTATTTAAGTTTAATAAACTGTTTTTTCTTCGTTTTTTATTAACGAACAAATTTTATTTGAAACATTCTTTTTTATTTGTTTTAGTTTATGAGCCAGAGCCTTATAAACAATTTATAAACAATTAAATTGTTTATAACAATTTTTTGACCACTCGGATTGAAATCCACCCTCGAAATTCGTAATCAGCAGCCAAAAATCCATAAGAAACCGTTGAGTTTGTCCACCAGAATTAAAAAGGACACGGTGACCCCTCTGGCGCCTAGACTATTAGTACGCTAGTAAAATTTAAAAATTGGTAACATACAGGATTAATGCGGGAGAAGTTAAGAAACATCTTTACAAATAGTTACACATATTTTAGCAAATAACGTAAGGAGAATAACAATATAACGTAAGGAGAATATAAATAATAAATACCTTGAGGCCACAAGAAGGATAAGTAATGATATATTCATTCTCTCTGTCCTCACTATAGTGATAAAACTAAATTAATTTTTATATGAACGAAGTTCGAATTGTGTATCACTAATTGAAGTACTTCTTGCTACGTGATTATCTAACTGATTGGTTACATACACACATCATTAATTTTTTTATTTTACAAAAATAGTTGCATCAACGTCTAAGGTTATTAGCGACATAACATATACATTAGTGAGATAGTTTATACAGGGTGTCCAGAAACTCTACCGACAAACGAAGAAAGGAGATTCTTCAGATAATTTTAAGATAATTTAACCCAATTTACTTAGTCCGAAAATGCTTCCTAAGGGAGCTAGAGCTCTTTGAAGATGGCGTCTTGTAATTAGTTTTTCTTAAATACCTCCAGAACCCTTCTATTTAGAAAAACAAAAATTGGTACACATATTTATCTTCAAGACATAAATCTAATCCATCCATTGCAAATTTCTAGTACCCATCATAGACGTCCGTTTTGGGCAGGGCAACGGTTATTTTATCGCATATCTTTTTTATCTTTAACTTTTATGCATTTCTGACACTGGATTATTAAATTGTGAAGTATTCTAGTTCTAAAAGGTACTCTTGTTTTAAATCTGTAGGACACACGGTTTTCTAGAAAAATCGATTTGAAAATTTTTCGCTTTTTTGAATTAAAAAAAAAAAATTCAAAAAAAAACTGTTTAGAAAGACGAAAACTGGCACATTTATTTATATTCCAGAAATAAATCGATTTCATTAATTGCGAATTTCTAGTACTGGTCATAGGCGTCCGTTTTGGGTAGGTCAACAGTTATTTTATAGCATAACTTTTTGTCTTGAATTTTTGAGCATTTTTGACACTAGACTATTAAATTATGAGGTATTCGAGTACTAAAAGTTACTCTTACTTTATGTTGGTAAAATACTTCGTTTTTTGTTGAAAAGTTCTTTCAGTTTTTTTTCAAATTCAAAAAACGAAAACTTTCAAATCGATTTTTCTAGAAAACGGTGTGTCCTATCGACTTAAAGCAAGAGTACCTTTTAGTACTAGAATACCTCACAATTTAATAATCCGGTGTCAAAAATGCATAAAAGTTAAGGACAAAAAAGTTATGCGATAAAATACCCGTTGCTCTACCCAAAACGGACGCCTATGAACCGGTACTAGAAATTTGCAATGGATGGAATCGATTTATCTCTGAAAAGTAAATATGCATACCAATTTTCGTTTTTCTAAATAGAAGCGTTCTGGAGGTATTTAAGAAAAACTAATTTCATGCCGCCATATTCAAAGAGCTCTAGCTCCCTTAGGAAGCATTTTCGGACTAGGTGAATTGGGTTAAATTGTCTTAAAATTATCTGAGGAATCTCCTGTCTTCGTTTGTCGGTAGAGTTTCTGGACACCCTGTATAGTAGTATATAATACTTAGGATAACAAATATTAAATTTTGTTTAAAATAGTTAGCGATATAGGCTATTGATTAATATTCAAAATAAGATAGCTAAAAGGAACTACAACGTTAACGGGGTTTTATTATTTCATATGGTCAATGGACATCTATACAGGGTGTAACGAAAATACAGGTCATAAATTTAATCACACATTCTGGGACTACAAATAGTTTGATTGAACCTAACTTACTTTAGTACAAATGTGCATATAAAAAAGTTACAACCCTTTGAAGTTACAACCCTTTGAATTTACAAAATGAAAATCGATTTTTTCCAATATATCGAAAACTATTAAAGATTTTTTATTGAAAATGGACAGATGGCATTCTTATGACAGTAACATCTTAAGAAAAAATTATAGTAAAATTTGGACACCCTATAAAAATTTTATGGGGGTTTAGTTCCTTTAAACCCCCCCAAACTTTTGTGTACGTTCCAATTAAATTATTATTGTAGTACCATTACTTAAACAAAATATTTTTAAAATTTTTTTGGCTCTTATTACTTTTTCGAAAAGTCAGTTTTTATCGAGATATTTTGAATATTTGTCAAATCCACCACATATTTGTATATTGTTAAGTACGATTATGGAGACTTGTAATAATATGAAAATTTATGTATGATTTACATTTTTAGGTATATTTTGAACCGTATTAAAAAAGAAGCCATATCTCGATAAAAGGTGCCTTCTCGAAAAAATACAAGGAGACAAAAAAGTTTTAAAAACATTGTGTTTAACTAATGGCATCGCAGTAATAGTTTAATTGGAGCGTACACAAACATTTGGGGGGTTTAAAGGAGTAAAACCCCCATACAATTTATATGAAAACATATTAAAAAAGAAGCCGCAACTCGATAAAAACTGCCTAATCGAAAAAATACTAAGAGCCAAAAAAGTTTTAAAAGTATTGAATTTAACTAATGGTACCACAATAATAATTTAATTGGAACGTACAGAAAAGTTTGGGGGGGTTTAAGGGAACAAAACCCCTATAAAATTTTTATGGATGGTGGGATGGTGGGATTGTGGGGAGCACAAATTTCATATAATTTTTCTTTAAGATTCTTCTGCCATAAGAATGCCACATATCCATTTTCAATAAAAAATCTCTAATAGTTTTCGATATATTCGAAAAAATCGATTTTCATTTTGTAACTTCAAAGGGCTCTAACTTTCTTTATGTGCATATTTGTACAAAGGTAAGTTAGGTTCATTCGAACTATTTTTGGTCCCAAAATATGTGATTTAATTTATGACCTGTATTTTTGTTACACCCTGTATATGAAAAAACCGCGGAGTGCTACCATTTAAAGTGGTGCGTTTTTGAGAAATGTGTGAATTAGTCCCTGGGCACAGGTTACAATAGGGTGAGTTCTATGCACTTTTGGTACAAACATATCTACATAAAAATTGAAGACCTTGGGACCAGAAGGGGGCATGCCACCAAACAATATTTTGGAGAAAACATCATTTTAAACGTATTTTCAAATCCTGAAATCCAATTTTTAAATTTTTCTTGCTAGTAAGGCCCATAATCGTTTGGTAATATGATAATAAATACACAATAAAAATAACACAAATGTTTATTTAACGGTTTTTGAGTTTTTGAACATTTTTTTAAAAAATATGAGGCTTATCCCCTTTTGTATAAAAAATTATATTCTAAAATATAGACAAAAAATGCAACAATAAAATAATTCAGTTGTCAAAATTTTCAATATCTGAAAAGTCGTCCAAATATTTAATGTCTTCCAGTGGTTCATTATTCTCAATATCTGGTAGAATCTGTTGGCAAGCACCAATTTCTGCCTACACTGTTTTTTGCAACCGCAAGGTGCACCGAATTTTTTTGGTTCTATTTTCTTCCCTTTTGTGTTTATATACATATTCGTAAACTAGATTTTTTTTTAGTCTTGCGCTTAATTTTTTATGCCGTTGGGTATCCTTGTGTCTCCATCTAGAAGGCGCCTTTTTTTCTGGAGTTGGCAAGAGAACTCGAGAAGTTTGTGGGGTATAAACCTATTCATTTTCCTATCATAAAGTAGGTATTTTACTAAAAAGGGATAAGCCACAAAAAACCTTTAGAACAATCCTAATATTTTTAGGTTCGAAAAATATAACATAAGGGGACAAGCCACACGTTTAATAAACTTACTGGTCCTGAGTTTATATTTTCCCAATCGCTGCTACTTCCGGATACTGTATAGTCTTTGTCATCTTCTCTTTTATTTAAAAACGAATCTTGGTCACTGTGTTCAGAATTAAACTCAGAAAAGTGTATTTTCCGTTTACATTCACGGGAATGTTCCGCCGCCAAGTTGATTACTACTGTGGCTTGTCTCCTTCTGTTGCAATATAAAGTAATGGTGACACAACGGGACTTAACTACAGCTGCGCCATCTATGAGAAAACTGCTGAAATTTTTTGTTTGGGACATTAATATTGTCCTAAAGTGTGCGATTTCTACTTTAACTCATTTTTGACGAAATTGTGGCTTGTCCCCTTCTGGTCCCAAGGTCTTCAATTGTTCCTGGTTAAATTTACTATCTAAATATCACTTTTTAAAGTCAATGATACTTTTTTTTTACAAAAATATATTCAACAGAAGAAGCACAAAGAAACCCAAAAGAAAGAAATTTTGTTTTTGTCCCATAACTTTTGTCCACGAGGATATAGGTATAGACATTGCTTTACAGAAAAAAAAACCTACAAATTTCTTCTTTAAAATTTTGTATAGTAGAGGTACTTAGGATTTATAGTTTTCGAAATATGATTTTTCAAATTTCGCCACTCACAGCAATTTTGGGCAATTCTCCTTGTTATTTCGCAAATATTGTTCTGTAACTTTTTTCTACGTAACTTTAGGCATATGCAATGGTACATGTAGGAGGAATAGAAATCAATTACCTTTAAAATTTTCTACTGTATAATGTTGTCCGACTTCTTTTAAAGAGGTTATCGTTTTCAAGACTTTATACATATAACTTTTTTTTTCTACATTTAGGTATAATATAATTAAAAAGAAAGCTTATTCTGCTTACTTTAAAATGGTGTATTATAAAAAATTCTAGGATTATTTTTGAATAAGATGTTTTTTCAAAATGTAATAAGTACTTGCAACGATTTTTGATTTTAGGATTTTCTCTTTTTTCTACGTAACTTTAGGTATATGTAATGGTACACGTAATAGGAATAGAAATAAATTACCTTTAAAATGGTCTACTGTATAACGTTGTACGACTTTTTTTAAAGAGATTATGGTTTTTCAAGGTTTTCTACTTTTAACGAATTTTTATAATATAATATAAAAATAAAATAATATTATTATATAATATATTATATACTATTTTATTATATATTAGTACATATATATATGATATAATATTATATTAAATATTATATAATATATTATACCTAATATAAAAAAAATATTATTTTTTACATTTCTTAAGATTATTTTTGAAATTTCTCATTATAACTTTTTTTTTCTTGTACATGCATATACTATATAATTGCTCAATAAAGAGCGTTTAATTTCTGTTCTTTAAAATGGTGTATCATCTATATTTAAATACATAATAGAAACCGAATGATCCTTTGATATTTTTTTACCTGTATTATTTAAAATTATTTCTTTTACAAAAATTACATAAACATTAGTCTTAGAAAACATCACTTTAGTTAAAATTATTTAAACGTCGACATTTAAAAAATTTTTAAAATCAAAGTCCATCTCTTCGTTAGCATTAGCTTCAATATCTTCCTCTGGCACCTCAGTTATCTTAGAGTTCCCACAATTAGTACCCATGCACATGCACCCTTTGCAGAATATTGAACAACTAATTCCTATCTTCCTACAACCGTAGTTTTTTGTAAATCCTTTGGTACATTTACATGCTATTTTTTCAAGCAAAGCTTGTGATGCAGGATCTTTGACAGTAAATATTGAAATTGATCCATATTTTGAAGAGTGTCCGGCCGAGACAAGTGGATCCAAAGTATTACCTATAAAAAATAAGATATAATCATAATACACAATCACATAAAAAAGTTGAAATGTCACATAATGAGAAATTTAAAAAATAATCCTAAAATCAAAAATCGTTGCAAGTACTTATTACATTTTGAAAAAACATATCTTATTCAAAAATAATCCTAGAATTTTTTATAATACACCATTTTAAAGTAAGCAGAATAAGCTTTCTTTTTTATTATATTATACCTAAATGTAGAAAAAAAAAGTTATATGTATAAAGTCTTGAAAACGATAACCTCTTTAAAAGAAGTCGGACAACATTATACAGTAGAAAATTTTAAAGGTAATTGATTTCTATTCCTCCTACATGTACCATTGCATGTGCCTAAAGTTACGTAGAAAAAAGTTACAGAACAATATTTGCGAAATAACAAGGAAAATTGCCCAAAATTGCTGTTAGTGGCAAACTTTAAAAAATCATATTTCGAAAACTGTAAATCCTAATTAGTCCAGAAAGCCACTGCGCATCCGCTAGGAAAAATATTCTAATTCGGACTTTTTGCACAATCTTACTCAAAAAGGACTCCTTTTAACAAATTTGCATGTTGCCAGGACCAAAAGGTGGTCAAAAATGTTTTAAAACGTTTTTTTTTTGTTTTTTTCCTAAAATTATTTTTTTTTGCATGAAAAAAAGTTTTTTTACGTTTTTTGGATCATTCCAAACAGAAAAGGTCTTTAGTGACTTTTCTCTAAAAATGATAGTTTTTGACATATCAGCGATTAAAAATTGAAAAATTGCGAAATCGGCCATTTTTAACCCTCAAAAACTATGTGAAAAACTTAAAATTTTAATGTTGCCAAGGTAGGTAGATATTCTTTAAACATCGATTGATGAAATCCCGAAGAGTTTTTTGCAATACAATATTCAAAACTTCTTTGTTTTTTAATTGCTAATCAAGCGTGCGCGACACTATTTTCCACCGACAGTATGGTGCAAATGAAAGGAAAAGATTCGTTATTTCGTAAACGGGCGACTTTAAGGAAAAATCCCGAAACAGGTCGATTTTTATTTTTAAGTTATGATATTGTGGCATATATGGTATACTAGTGATGTCATCCGTCTGGGCGTGATGACGTAATCGATGATTTTTTTAAATGAGAATAGGGGTCGTGTGGTAGCTCATTTGAAAGGTTCTTCAATTCTTTATTCAGTAATGTGAACATTTACATAATTATTTTTACAGGGTGTTCTTCTACTTCTTTTTTTGTCAAATAATTTAATTTAATAAACATTTTTTGGACACCCTGTATAAATAATTATGTAAATGTTTATATTACTGAATAGAGAATTAAAGAACTTTTCAAATGAGCTAGCACACGACCCCTATTCTCATTTAAAAAAATCATTGATTACGTCATCACGCCCAGATGGATGACGTCACTAGTATACCATATATGCCACAATATCATAACTTAAAAATAAAAATCGACCTGTTTCGGGATTTTTCTTTAAAGTCGCCGGTTTATGAAATAACGAATTTATTCCTTTCATTTGCACCATACTGTCGGTGGAAAATAGTGTCGCGCACGCTTGATTAGCAATTAAAAAACAAAGGAGTTTTGAATATTGTATTGCAAAAAACTCTTCAGGATTTCATCAATCGATGTTTAAAGAATATCTACCTACCTTGGCAACATCGAAATTTTCAGTTTTTCACATAGTTTTTGAGGGTTAAAAATGGCCGATTTCGCAATTTTTCAATTTTTTAATCGCTTATATGTCAAAAACTGTCATTTTTAGAGAAAAGTCACTAAAGACCTTTTCTGTTTGGAATGATCCAAGAAACCTAAAAAAACTTTTTTCCATGCAAAAAAAATTATTTTAGGAAAAAAACAAAAAAAAAACGTTTAAAAAATTTTTGACCACCTTTTGGTCCTGGCAACATGCGAATTTGATAAAAGGAGTCCTTTTTGAGTAAGATTGTGCAAAAAATCCGAATTAGAATATTTTTCCTAGCGGATGCGCAGTGGCTTTCTGGACTAAATGACCTCAACCAAACACAATTTTAAAGACAAAATATGTAAGTTTTTTTTTCTGTGAAGCAATGTCTATACCTATATCCCATCATCTCATTGTTTGATTTGCGTGTATAGAATAATTGCTATGTGGAAATGCTATGAATGAGTGTCCCCGTTTAGGATTTTGTCCTCTTCAGGGTTTGTAGTGAATGTATCGAGTTGAACAACGAAAAAGTGGCCGCAAAAGCAAACAGTCCGAAAAACACACTGGGGTATGTGTCGTGTCCTGGTGTTTCTGGTGTTCCTAGGTTATGCCGGACGGTGGTGTCTAGAAGACTAAAAAGACAAAGAGAAGAAAGTTTGATGGAGTTGTTGTTGGTTCCATAGACATTTACGTGTACTGTCCGTGCTTTGCCCTCGACCACCCCTCTAGAAACCATTGTACTCCAACTGGTAGAACCAGCGGCCCTCGTCGGCGGTCAAGAGGTGGTTTTGAGCGCAGCGTGGACAGTGAGCGTTCGAGTGGTGAAAATAGTTGCGGCTATTTTCTTGGGACGAGCAGGTATAATTGTGCAATGAAGTTGGGAAACCGCAAAAAACCAACTTCTCCCTGTTTGGGGTAGGGAAGAGGATGAGTTATAGGTGGGTGCGGTAGGCTAACGGGGTAGCCTCGAGGATGTTTTCGTATTCTACCGGGAGTTCGTCAATGCATGTTTGCATTAGAGCAGACGGTGGATGAATCTTTTTGAGCTTGGGCTTTGCGCGGTAGAATACGTGGCCAGAAGATAAACCGGAACATTTGAGAGATTCTTGTGTGTCGGAGGGGGGACCGTTGATTACTTTGGTTGTGAAGTTCCTGTTCAGAGAGTTTATTCTCTCACTGATTTTGGGGATGTTTGAGATGTTATGGATTTCGTTTCAGGGATATCTCCAGTGCTCGCAGTTGCATCTACGCAAGATTCTTCGTTCCACTCGCAACAACCTCCCTTTTTTGTGCTCTAGCGCAAAGAGAGTAGAGGCATGATTTGTACTCAATGACGGGCCGAATATAGGTCTTGTAAGTGTGTAAGAGAGTCTTCTTGTGTGTCTTGCTAATTCGTCCAGAGAGAGGGTTGAGAAGTCTGGCCCTGTTCCTTACCCTATCTAAAGTTGCCTTTAGATCTGCGTCCCAGTTAAGAGTCCTGGTGAACAGTACTCCCAGGTAGGTCGCAGTCGGGCTAAGAACAAGCCTTTCTCCCAACAATCTCAGTGGATATTGGTCGTCTTCATTTCTTATGATTCTTTGTGACACAAAAGGGGCGCGAAACACAATTGTTGTTGTTTTGTTCGCGTTCAGCGTGACTCTCCACTTACAACACCAATCCCCGACCCCGTCCAACAGAGCCTGGGCTCTTCTGTGGATGAGTAATGGGTTGTATCAAGAGGTTGTCGTGAGTAGAGCCGTGTCGTCTGCATAGAGAAACAGCCGAGTGCCTGGGATATTTTGGTTTGTGATATCGCTGTTGTAGATGATGTACAACAGTGGTGCTAGGACTGAACCCTGGGAACTCCAGCTTGTGGAGTGAAGGGGGTAGACTTTTGATCGCTTATTTTCACTCTGACAGTTCTGTTGTGGAGGTATGAGTGTACAATTTTGGTAAATTGTAATGGTAGCCCGATGTACAGAAGTTTCCGAACAAGTCCTTCGTGCCAGACCTGATCGAAAGCCTTCTGCACATCCAGGAATGTGGCTATGGCGAATGAACCATCGTTGATGGTTTGAGTAACTTTAGTTGTGAAATCTATTAATGCATGTTTAGTAGATTTACCAGACTGGAATCCGTATTGGAATTTTGGGATGATATTGTGGTTTTCGAGAAAGTTATTGAGCCTTTGTTTTAGGATTAGCTCAAGAACTTTACCCAGATTGTTTATTAGAGAGATTGGTCTGTAGGATCCCACGTCGGTTGGGGGTTTGCCTTTTTTCAAAAGCATGATGGTATTGGCCACTTTCCAAGGAGTAGGGAAGTAGCTGTTTTTGAGACATGCATTGAATATTTTAGTTAGAAGAGGGATGATACTCTCTGGAAGTTTTTTGAGGCACCTTCGATTGATGCCATCAGGTCCTGGAGCGCTGTTTTTACCCATTTGGCAAAAGCTCTCCGTTTCCCTGTTTGTGAGGGGGTCCATGATAAGATCATAGACTGGAACGTGGTAGTTGAGAGTAACATTTACTATGTATTCTGTGTGGAGTTTAAATAAGCGATCAAAGTTCGGGTTGTCTGGAGTTTGAAAGTTGTTTTGAAGCGAATTTCTGAATGCTTCAGCTTTCCCGTCTGCGGAAATGACTATGTGATTGTTGACCAACAGATGAGATGGTTGAGATAGTTTTTGTTTTGTTAGGACTTTGAATTTGTGCCAGAATTTACTTCCCTCTCTGTAGTCCAGTTTTGAGGTAGCATCTTCCCACCGGCGAGCCGTTAGGTCAGATATCTCTCTCTTTATCCTGGCGCAGATTCGGTTGTATTCTGTTTTGATTAGTGGATTTCTGTTGGCCTTGTATTGACGTAGAAGTCTTTTTTGTTGGATTTTGGCTATGATGTATTGTGGAAGTGCCGGAGATGTATGGGATATTTGTTTAAGTGGGATTGCGTGCGTGATCGCCTCGGTGATGAGGTTCTCAATTTCTGTTGCACTGGTGTCGATACTATCGTTAGTATCGAGTTCGCCTAACATAGGGAGATTTTGCGTGATGAAATTTTGGAATTCAGTCCAGTTAGCGTGACGACAGTCTCTTATAGTTCTTGGAGGGTTGGGTTGTTTTGGAATTAGTATGTCGGTATTGACAAGAATTGGTACGTGGTCTGACGTTATTGAGTCGCCTATGTGGCATCTATCCTCGAACCGATCCAGAATGTTACTGGTAACTAGGATGTGATCGACAATAGAGGCCCCAGTGGCGTTCAGAAACCTGTATTCAGTGTTGGTGATTCGTGAGATAGGAAGGTCTAGTAGAAAATCCGTGAGGCGGATGCCTTCTGGGTTTTGTCGGTTATCACCAAACTGTGTATGTCTACAATTCAGATCGCCCATCAACACGGCCTTGCCGAGCGTTGAAAAATACTCTAGCAAATGCCTGTTGAGTGGTTGATCCGGGTGTTTATAGTAAGAGACTATCGTGAGGGTTTCGTTGTTGGGGATGTGCACGTCAACTGCCAGGAAGTCCACATCAGGTGGACGAAAATTTGGTGGGTTTGTATGTGCGCTGTGTGGTATTCCGTGTTTCACGAGAATACCATTACCACGTGAAACCTGACAGCGGTTTTGATGAATGATCGAATATCCTGCGAAATGTGGATCGCTTTTCGACAGAGTATCTGTGAGTGCAAGAATTTGAATGTTATGTTTCGACAGGATATTCTTGATGAGGGGTCTCTTTTTGGAGAGACCCTGACAGTTAACAGCACCTAGGGTGAAATCCATAAGGGGGTGCGCTTAGTGGTTGGAGTGGAATGTCAGTCTGACATTGCTTCCATGTCCATGTACCACTGTGGAGTGGTCATAGACTTGGCTAATCAGGTTAGCCGTGATGGTAGCGATGTGCTCACGGAGTTCCGGCAGCAGATTTCTTAGTTTCTGTAGGTAGATCGAAGGGAGGGAATGATCTTTCGATCGAAAGTGGCCGTACCTCCTGTGGTACGGTAGGAATAGTGTGTCTCTGTGGGCACTTGTTGGAGTAGGCAGGGTGTTCACCGCTGAAATTTGGGCATTTTGGCTCTTGTTGTTTGGTACAGGCACTTGATATATGATTGCCGCCGCAGTGAGGGCAGACGAATGCTTTTTGAGGGCATTCGTTGATGGAGTGACCATTTGTGCAGCATTTGCTGCAATATTTGGGGGTGGGTATTGTCGGATCAGAATTGTGTGGCATTTCGACGTTATAGATCTCGCCATCGAGGGTGATGCCTCGGCTCAAAGCAGTGGTGAACTTCTCGAGTGACTTCGTCACCACCTTGACCACCTTGGAATCCCGGCCGAGTCTGAAAGATTTTACACTCCAGAGTTTTTCGACAGGGAATTCCTGTTCGGCGAGCAAGGTGGTGATTTCGTCCTCGGTATAGTCCACATCAATGCCAGTGATGCAGAAGAGATATGTAGGTTCTTTGTTGTTTGAATTTGAGTTTTTGTTACGGCTGTGGACCGTAACCATAGTTTGGCCTGTGGCTTTGTGGATCCTTTTTTCGATCTTTTCTGCTTTAATGGAATTAAAAAGTCGTAAATGAGCGATACCGTGAGAAAGGACTTTGCATGAGTGAATTTTGTTTGATAGGACTGCTGTGGCATTTAATTGCCGAAAGAAGGTTCTCTTGTTGCAAAGAGCTTTTGGCAGATCTTTTACTAGATATTCGGATAGAGTAGGATCGTTGATAGCATTGACGACGTTTGGGTTTTTTGGGCGGGAACTCGCTGCGGCGTGTGCATATGAGCAGATCTGTCTTCGTTGGAAGACGAATTCTGAGGATTGTTGATTAGTGTTGCTGAGGTTTGCGGTTTGTTGTGAAGCTGGATTTTGAGATTGATTGATTGGTTGAGAAATTGGTTGAGAAATTGTTTGTGTAGATGGAATTGGTTTAGAAGTGGTTCGTGAAACTGCTCCCTGTCTCACCTGAGGGCCTTGTTGCTGAGAACTAGTTTTAGTTTTAAGTGGCGGAAAGTCGTGAGCGTAACGCTTGAGAAGGGGGTTATTGGAGTACTCTTGCTCCATACGGAGGTAGACCTGTTTGTACTTGTCGCGGACAATTTTCATTTCAGCATTTAAGCTGGCCAGGTCTAGCTCCGTCTGGACGCGATTGTACTCGTTGGTGGGAGGTGATTCGCCTTCCTGATTTAGGTTGGCGAATTGGTTGGTTGATTTGGAAGATGCGACATTTGTCTGGGCCGTCGTCCGTGAACGGAGAGACCGGGTAGAGGAGACGGACCTTACAGAAGGAGGCATTGTCAATTGGATTTGATTGCAGTCTGGCGATCGGAGGGCACCTCAGCCTCAAGGTGTTCTGGGGGGTAAACCCCAGGGATAAGGGTGGCTTGTCCTACCCCTCCGTGCTTTTCCGCTTTTTGACAGTGACTATAATTACCTATTGGGTGAGATTTACCTCGCTGCTAAATGGTCCCTCGTTGGAAGCTTTATAGAGTAAGATATATTGTTCTTGCAGCCGTAGGTAACTCGTTAGATAGAGTACGGGGTCGAGTGTATTGCACTCGGCCCAGGGCCAGAGTATTCCTCTGAAACCCCTAAATCGTCATGTCGGTAAAGTCAGCAGCACCACTTCATAAGACCAAATTCAGACTAAGACTATATTTTATTGCTAATTTATTGCTAATTTATTACTCAAAGGAAAAATTTATTGCTGTAGCCGTTTCCGAGAAACAGTGGGTGCTGCTAGCTTTACGGTAAAGCTAGCAGCACCCACTCTATATCTCTACCTTTCTAGAGTTGCACGGCCAAGCGTCGTTGGTTTTTCGGTGGGATATACCGTTCTCCTCCGGCTAACTGTGTGCACCGTATTCAGCGATAAACGCTCTCAAACTCCTCGCTAGTCGTCGGTATGAGTAAGGGTCGATTCTCACTATACCTCCCGTTTACTTTCCATACGCATGGCATTTCGTTTCCATAAAATATTATTAAATACAAATCATATAGTATATGTCCACTTTCCGTTACGTTTACCTACCATTCCCGAAGCTTTGCGTTCAATATCAGCCACGTATTTTTCGGCGACGTCTCGGATACCCTATGGATAATGTGAATATTGCTATTACCTCGCGGTTCAGTCACGTATTTTTTTCTACGATAAGGTGTGAATTGTCGGGTAGAGTATGGATTGGGGGAATACATAGCGGTTATGGATAGGGGGAATACATGTTGAGAAAAATTTGGACAATAAAAAATTTATAGAACTTGTCTGAAATGACTTTGTAATTTTGAAAATAAAAAATACAGTGATAATACATTTAAAGACGGCAATATTTTGGGCGGCTGTTGCCAAGGAATTAAAATATTTTGTTCATCCAATATCTTCTTAAGCAATTCCGCTGGTTCATCGGCGGATTGATAACCTCTACGGAATATTGTCACTCCATTTATTGCTTGTTCGGCCGATACTTCTATCGATTGGTGATTTATTTCTTGCTATTTTGACCACACGTGTCTCTCTATTCTGCTATGTGGTTGTTCCATTCTTTTTTCTTCTATTTAGTGTCCGTTCGTTTATACATCCTGGGATATTATAGTCCTGAACATTTCAGGGACTACCTTCTTCGCTTTCTGGTGACACAATTATAATATGCCTGCTTGTTCCAACTGCGTCGCTTCACTAGAAACAAAGTTAGAGAACTATAGGTTCTTCCAAGTTGTGCGTTACCTTTTTCGCTTTCTGGTGACACAATAATTATAATATATCTGCTTGTTCCAACTCCAATGCTTCACCAGAAACGAAGTTAGAAGACTATAGGTTCTTCCAAGTTGTGCGTTACCTTTTTGCTTCCCGGTGACACAATTATAATATGTCTGCTTGTTGCAACTCCGTTGCTTCACCAGAAGCGAAGTTAGAAAACTATAGGCTCTTCCAAGTTGTGCGTTACCTTTCTTGCTTTCCGGTGACACAATTACAATATATCTGCTTGTTTAAACTGCGTTGCTTCACCCGAAACAAAGTTGAAAAACTATAGCTTTTTCCAAGTTGTGCGTTACCTTTTTCGCTTTGCGGTGACCCAATTATAATATATTTGCTTGTTTCAACTCCGTTGCTTAACCACAAGTGAAGTTAGAAAACTATAGGCTCTTCCAAGTTGTGCGTTACCTTTTTCTCTTTCCGGTGACACAATTATAATATATCTGCTTGTTCAAACTCCGTTGCTTCACCACGAGCGAAGTTAGAAAACTATCGGCTCTTCCAAGTTGTGCGTTACCTTTTTCTCTTTCCGGTGACACAATTATAATATATCTGCTTGTTCAAACTCCGTTGCTTCCTTCACCACAAGCGAAGTTAGAAAACTATAGGCTCCTCCAAGTTGTGCGTTACCTTTTTCGCTTTTTGGTGACCCAATTATAATATATCTGCTTGTTCCAACTCCGTTGCTTCACCACAAGCGTAGAAAACTATAGGCTCCTCCAAGGTGTGCGTTACCTTTTTCGCTTTCTGGTGACCCAATTATAATATATCTGCTTGTTACAACTCCGTTGCTTCACCACAAGCGAAGTTAGAAAACTATAGGCTCCTCCAAGTTGTGCGTTACCTTTTTCGCTTTCTGGTGACCCAATTATAATATATCTGCTTGTTACAACTGCGTTGCTTCACCAGAAACGAAGATAGAAATCTATAGGTTCTTCCAAGTTGTGCGTTACCTTTTTCGCTTTCCGGTGACACAATTATAATATAATATTATCTGCTCGTTTTAACTGCGTTGCTTCACCAGAAACAAAGTTAAATTTTTAATTTATGAATGTTTTGTATATTGATAACGATTTCCGAAGTGAAAGTCGAAACGTCAAGTAAACTTGATTTCAAACTAGAAATGTGGCTTATGCCCAAATAAAATAGTAAATCTTATTTTGTATTTCTCACGCCGCGACGCGCCGGTAAGAAAACAAATGTGAAATAACATTTTTCTACATTGGTCCGCATGTATATTTTATATTTCTATTATTAAATTTTCTTCAGACCACATATTTCATCAAGCCGGAAAAAACACGTGTATTCGAATCAAAAATTTAGGGTAAAATGTTAGCAAACCGATACAAAATGTGTGGAATATTAAATGGGGAAAGTAAACGCGACGTCTAGTGAGAATGGTGGTTAAATTAATGGAAGGTGTATGGAACGGGTATGGGAAGTAAACGGAACGTATAGTGAGAATAGAATTTTAATGGGAGGTGTATGGAATGGTTATGGAAAGTAAACGGGAGGTATAGTGAGAATCGACCCTAAGGTGTGCAGGCAGTGACCTTACTACTCGACGTCTGAATCGAGAATGTGTGACCTATATCACCGCGGACAAAAGTTATGGGACAAAAAACAAAATTTCTTTCTTTTGGGTTTCTTTATGCTTTTTCTTTTAAATATATTTTTGTAAAAAAAGTATCCTTAACTATAAAAAGTTATATTTAGATAGTAAATTTAACCAGCAACAATTTTTATGTACACGTGTGCGTACCAAAAGTGCATAGAACGCACCCTAATGTAACCTGTGCCCAGGGACTGATTTACCCATTTCTCAAAAACGCACCCCTTTAAATGGTAGCACTCCGCGGTTTTTTCATATATAGAGATTCATTGACCATTGACCATATCAAATAATAAAAGCCTGTTAACGTTGTAGTTCCTTTCTATAGGTCGAAGCGAAGATCGGTGGAATATGCGCATTTTATCAATGAAATTCGATATTTTTAAGATATTCCAGAAGCCGCTACAGATAAAATGTTTTAACGACCTATTCATCATTCAGAATTACTCAACGGACATTAGTACAGTTAAAATAATTAAGACGATAACCGGACAACATTGATTTAATGAGTAAAATTTAGTTTTTTTTTTTACTTTAATGACAAAAAAAGCAAGCCCATTAGCAGAACCCAATTAAAAATTATTTTGCACATCATATTTGAAACATTATTTGGTTGAAAAATCTCATTTTTGTTGGCAAAAAAAATATATTAATTTGTTTGGACTAAATTATAGTTGTGCTTATCTTAAAAAGGATATGTTACTATCAACATTCGTACAGTGTTGCCAAACTGAATTTTGTTATTTTGGGTGTAAATTTTTTCCACGGATCTCCGAGGGTACAATACCGGTATATTTCGATAGTACGTGTTCCCTAAAATATTTAACTAAGAATTTTGATCTGTTTGTTCTTTGTCCAGTGTGTGTTATATTATGTATTTATCAGTTTCAAAAAATTTCTGAAATTTCTTGCTGGGATATGTTCCTAATTTGACGAAATGCGCCTGATGATGCTAAGTTAGCGAAAAGATACTTGGGCCAGATTTAATAAACTAGATGCTCGAAACCTGCCTTTTATTCCTATAGATTCCAAATATATATGATAAATTATTATATAAAATATGTACTGTTATGATCTGCTTCTTATTAATTTTATATTAATTATTATTTATCTGATTAATTATTTAATTGTCGCAAATCATACATAAAAAAAATGAATAAAAAATCTCAGGGTGCCTTTTTATACTATAAAAAAAAATCTAAATTATCTCACGTTATACATATCTTCTCTCGTGGGTTCAGTATCTCTTAGTTGATCCTAATCGGGATAAAATAGGGAAACGAAATAAAGCAAAATATTAAAATAAAAATACAGAATTGTCTTTTATTTATCAAAATCAATACTCTAAAATCTATCAAATCTAAAACCTGTGGACATAGATGTCCGAATGAAATTTTTACTACTTAAATTTATTATAGTTAAAAAAAAACAATTTATCGGTTTGTTCCCGATGACTTTGGTAAAATAAACTAAACAAAACAAATTTATGTATTCGCAAGATTAGCTATACTTCCTATTTACTTTTAGAAATATTGGAATTTTAATTCATATGCTTTTTACTCAAAATTTTAGTTTCCTAACATAAAAATATCTTTCACATAAGTTGACTGACCTTTTTCTTCACTCACTCTGATGTCTTCTCGTGACCCAAAACAGCTCTCCCTCGTTGACTATTAAAGGCTACTCATCAAAGCCCTCTCCGTTCTCCAGCTTAAAAACTATTAGCATACCAGCACCAATTCTCCAACAAGCCGGGCCTCTTTTGACACGTTCTCGATTTAAACAAAACTCCAAAAATTCTCTGCTCTCCTTCTCACAATAATACAGAATCAAAGAGGTATTTCGTCTCAATTTAATCTGTCTCTCGTTCCACTTTTCAACACTATTCTCCACTATCAAACAACCACTGGTACTTGCTAACTATCTATTCACGAAAACGTCGAACTGCTCCTCAGCGATGCCAAAAACATAATGACTTCTTTTTCAAACTCTCTCAATCATTCAAACTACCTTTCCCCTTCCAACTTGCCAAGCATCATAAACAATCTTTTCCATTCGACAAACAAACAGTCTTTTTCAAAATTATTCCGACCATCCTAATTACTTTCGGGGAAACTCTACATTTACTCGTGTTGAAAAAAGATATCAAAATTTCAAACTTTCTTTTTTAAAACCACTTTTCTCGAAAATGATAATTACATCCAGCTGTGGATTCTATAGTTTCCGTAGTAAACAACTTTCTCCATTTTAAACCTAAATACATCGTCCTTTTCACTTTAATTATTCACAAAAGTCTTTAATGGTTCATCGGAAAGCTCATTAAAAGAGAAATCCACTTACATCCAAACTAAATTCTAATAAATATTTACAGCTCAATATACAGGTTGTATCAAATTTATGTGCCCGCGTTATTTAAAAAATAATAATTTAATTTTCATTTTGCTTTTGATTGATAAAATTGAAAACACAATAACATCCCCGCCTTGTTTTGAGATAAAATCAGTATTAATAAGTGCAACAAAAATATGATTTTCTCTCGACAACAACACTTTTATATTGTGTCAAAATATTGAGTCCCACCTGAAAAACAATTGCTTTCTTTTTCCCAGTGTCTGTAATTAGATGGGATGTGGTAAGTTTTCGATCGAAAAATTCCTAAGTCTTTAGTCTCCAATGAATTTTCATACTTTTTGGCTACTCTGTTTTCTTCATTTATTAAATTTTCACATTTCCTCAATGTTACACGCAGTTCCTTCTCCTTTTCTTCTCCACATATCAATTTTCTTTCTTTCTCCTCCGATTCTCTCCACATGTTTATTGTGTATTTTGCCTTCTCCATTTTGCATACTTCCTCTTTAAATGCCGCAGTCTCAATTGTATCTTTTCCGCCTTCTTTTTCTATTCTGATCTCTTCTTCTGGGCTCATCTCATCTTTTGAGAAATCCCAAGCTTCATTTTCCTGTGTCAATCTTTTTTTTTCCTTTTCTTCTTCTGGGCTCATATCTCCTTTTGAGGAATCCCAAGCTTCATTTTCTTTTATCCATCTTCTTTCTTCTTTTTCTTCTTCTGGGCTCATCTCTTTTTTCGAGGAATCCCAATCTGCATTTTCTTTTATCCTCTGTTGTTTCTCCTCTTTCTTCTCTGTCCTTGCTTCATTGCCAAATTGATTTCCACCGTTTGTTTTTTGTCTGCATTATCCTGTTTCCGTTTCTCATGTTCCTTGTCCATTCCAGAATGTTAGGTTCTTCTTCTTTTCCATCTGTGATTTTCATCGTGTTATTTTTAAAATCTATCACCACATATTTTTCTGACAATTCATCCACTTCTACGATCATATCATGCATCATGTTTGGCATTATAACACATTGTAGTGCATAAAATTTCTTCCCCAATCGAACCTTTATTCGTATTCCTTCATTTATTGTTGCCAAAGTCCGTTTATTTGCGCCCACTAAATTTACCCTGGGAATTTTGTAAATCAAATTCGTCAAATCAACCTCTTCTATTAATTTCCTGTTAATCAAAGTAATTTCTGACCCAGTATCAATCATAATTTTAATCGGTTTTTCATTGATAAAACCATCTACAAATTTTAAATTATATCCACTTCCTTTATCATTATTTCCTGCTAATTTAATAAATTCCTTCGGGTGACAAAAAATTCCTGTTTGTTCTTTTGTTTTTAGTGAGCGCCTTCGTGAAAAAACGATTGCTGTTCTTCTTCGCTTCTTCTTTCATCGCTTTGTCTCTCATCCTCATATTCGCCTATTTGCGTATTGTTTACCGCTCTTCTATTTTCTCTCGGTCTGTTGGACCCGTATCGGTTTCCACGATTTTCCTGTTCATTCCTTCTATTATCATTTCTGTCTCCTTGATTTGTGCGGGTGTTATTTCTATTCTGGTTTTCTCGGTATCTGTCTTCGTTCCATTGCCCATTTCTTTGTTCATAGTTTCCTCTTCCATTGTCTCTCTTTTCGTTTTCACTCCTCGGAATAAATTCTCTTCTTGTATAGTCTCTCCTCCTAAAGTTTTGTCTTCTATCTCTATAGTCTTGATTTTCGCGTTGTCTATAATTTTCTTGCGATCTTCTTATTTCTCTTTCCCTCATTTTTGCTTTTCGTATTTGTAAAAATTTGCACAAACTGTCGATATCTTTGTAGTTTTGTAACGTTATGTGATCTTCTAAGTTATCTTCAAAATGTCTGGCTATCAGTTCTACTAGCTGTTCGGATGAATAATTGTACTGTAGATGTTTTGCATTATTATATAATTGTAGTGCATATGTTATCTCTGAAATACCCATTCTATCATGGTACCTCCCATTTTGCAATTCCTTGTTTATTTCTAGCTGTTGTATTTTTCCCCAGAAAAAACTCAGGAACTTTTGTTCGAATTTATGCCAATTGTCCAATTCTTCTTCTTTGCTATCGAACCATAAACTTGCCTCATCTTTAAGATGGTTCCTTATCGTTTCTTTGGCTGTCTCGAAGTTACCGATGTGTCGTATTTTCTTTTTTAAATCGTTTATGAAAATTACTGGGTGTAATTTTTCTACATCCCCGCCAAATCTTATTTTCACATCCTCTGTACTATGGATAATCGTTTCTCTTCGTTCTCCGACATTCTGTTGCGTCCTGTTTTCGGTGACTTGTTTTTCTATTTCTGTGATTCTTTTTTCCACTTCTTCTCTGTCTACTTGAACAGCATTTTCCAACTTATTTTCCAAATTTTCTAGTTCCTTTTTTTGGCGCTTTGTTAACTCCTCCATTTTATTTTGAATTTTCATTTCTTGTTCTTTTATGTGGTCTTTCATTCTCATTTCTTGTTCTTGCATGTGATCTTTAATTTTCATTTAATACTTTCCTATGCGTTCCTCCATTTTCTTGTTGTTCTCTTCTATTGCTTGTTTTGTTTCCTCCTGATTTTTATCCAGTTTTTGTTGTGATTCATCCATTTTATCCAGTTTTTGTGACTGGAGTTGCATTAGTTGTAATAATTTATCTATTCCTGATAATTCTTGATTTTCTGATGCCATGATTGTTGTTTCGAAATTGTCTTCTTGTTCTATATGTTCTTCTTGTTCGAAATGTTCTTCGCTTTTGCTTCTGGTTGTTATCGACATGTAGTTAAAATTTTATCCCCGCCTAATATGAAATCCGAAAATACCTTGTATGCTGTCGAGACGAAAATTTTTCTCTCCCTAAATATAATCAATTTATCCCACAAATTTTTAAATGTTTCAAAATTCACATCAATCAAAAATAAAATAAATATGTAAAAATTGTACCTATATAAAAAATTAAGTCAAACAAATATTTTAAAATTTTTAAATATATCAACTTTTTCCGACGGGCAAACAAATTTCCCTTCACCTGTTTTTCCGTTTCCTATTCCCTTCAAATTCACAACCAGAGATACTTTAATGTCCTACGTTGGCTCGCCATGTTGTTATGATCTGCTTCTTATTAATTTTATATTAATTATTATTTATCTGATTAATTATTTAATTGTCGCAAATCATACATAAAAAAAATGAATAAAAAATCTCAGGGTGCCTTTTTATACTATAAAAAAAATCTAAATTATCTCACGTTATACATATCTTCTCTCGTGGGTTCAGTATCTCTTAGTTGATCCTAATCGGGATAAAATAGGGAAACGAAATAAAGCAAAATATTAAAATAAAAATACAGAATTGTCTTTTATTTATCAAAATCAATACTCTAAAATCTATCAAATCTAAAACCTGTGGACATAGATGTCCGAATGAAATTTTTACCACTTAAATTTATTATAGTTAAAAAAAAACAATTTATCGGTTTGTTCCCGATGACTCTGGTAAAATAAACTAAACAAAACAAATTTATGTATTCGCAAGATTAGCTATACTTCCTATTTACTTTTAGAAATATTGGAATTTTAATTCATATGCTTTTTACTCAAAATTTTAGTTTCCGAACATAAAAATATCTTTCACATAAGTTGACTGACCTTTTTCTTCACTCACTCTGATGTCTTCTCGTGACCCAAAACAGCTCTCCCTCGTTGACTATGTTAAAGGCTACTCATCAAAGCCCTCTCCGTTCTCTAGCTTCAAAACTATCAGCATACCAGCACCAATTCTCCAACAAGCCGGGCCTCTTTTGACATGTACTCGATTCAAACAAAACTCCAAAAATTCTCTGCTCTCCTTCTCACAATAATACAGAATCAAAGAGGTATTTCGTCTCAATTTGATCTGTCTCTCGTTCCACTTTTCAACACTATTCTCCACTATCAAACAACCACTGGTACTTGCTAACTATCTATTCACGAAAACGTCGAACTGCTCCTCAGCGATGCCAAAAACATAATGACTTCTTTTTCAAACTCTCTCAATCATTCAAACTACCTTTCCCCTTCCAACTTGCCAAGCATCATAAACAATCTTTTCCATTCGACAAACAAACAGTCTTTTTCAAAATTATTCCGACCATCCTAATTACTTTCGGGGAAACTCTACAACATTTACTCGTGTTGAACAAAGATATCAAAATTCCAAACTTTCTTTTTTAAAACCACTTTTCTCGAAAATGATAATTACATCCAGCTGTGGATTCTATAGTTTCCGTAGTAAACAACTTTCTCCATTTTAAACCTAAATACATCGTCCTTTTCACTTTAATTATTCACAAAAGTCTTTAATGGTTCATCGGAAAGCTCATTAAAAGAGAAATCCACTTACATCCAAACTAAATTCTAAAAAATATTTACAGCTCAATATACAGAGTGTACCAAATTTATGTGCCCGCGTTATTTAAAAAAAATTTAATTTAATTTTCATTTTGCTTTTGATTGATAAAATTGAAAACACAATAGTACATATTACAAATATGTGCATATTTGGTACTAAAATATTCTAGGGAATACATACTATCGAAATATTATTAATTCAGCCCACCAATATTTAAGTAGAATTTAAAAATTTATTAGTTCAGCCCACCCAACCTTGCACCGCGCTTTATATTCCTCTGTCTCGCGTAAAATGAATT